>NC_073383.1:19190617-19511034 GCF_028641065.1 Leucoraja erinaceus
ACAGAATGCTGTGGAGGTCAAGTCAGGGGATATTTTTAAGGCGGAGATAGATAGATTCTTGATTAGTATAGGTGTCAGGGGTTATGGGGAGAAGGCAGAAGAACGGGGTTAGGAGGGAGAGATAGATCAACCATGATTGAATGGCTGAGTAGACTTGATGGGCCGAATGGACTAATTCCACTTCTGTTCCTTATGACATGACCTAATCAAATTTTGTTCAGTAGTTTTTAGTTTTACATCAGGTATGTGAGGATAGTTTGGATTGGTTACTTTGGAGCAAAGTAAACCGATTGGAGAATTAGTCATCTTCTAAAAAATGAGGTGAACAGAAAGATTCTATTTGTCTTTATATTCAAGCTCAACAACAAATAGTATACTTTTCCTTGGGTGATCCCCAAGGAAAAAGATGCCTCAAACATCAACAAATTCTGGCAAATCAATCTCTTGAATGTTGAAGGGAAGATCTTCTTTAGCATTGTTGCTCAAAGGATGATAACCTACCTGAAACAGAACAACCTGATTGACACGTCGGTACAGAAAGCTGGTATACCAGGCTTCTCTGGATGCTTAGAACACACAAGCATGATATGGCATCAAATCCAGTCTGCAAAAAGGGAAGGAAGAGATCTGAGCATCTTATTCCTGGACCTAGCCAATGCTTTTGTATCTGTTCCCCATTCTCTCCTCTGAGCCTTTGAGTTCTTCCATGTGCCAAAGACCATTACAAACCTGGTCAGAAACTACTTCCAAGATTTGCAATTCTGTATTACAACAACAGAATACACCACATCATGGCAATCACTGGAAGTGGGAATAATGGCACGTTGCACCATCTCCCCGCTAGCCTTCACCATGGCGATGGAAGTGATTATCCAAGCTTCCAAGTGGGTCGTAGGAGGAGAGCGGCTGCTGTCTGGGCAGCAGCAACCTCCCATTCATGCCTACATGGATGACATGACCACCCTGACCTCAAGCATTACATGTACCAAGCGCCTGCTGGAAAAGCTTCATGCGAACATAACATGGGCCCGGATGAAGTTGAAACACAGCAAATCCAGGAGCATATCCATCATCAGAGGAAAAATCGTAGACAAGTGATTCCACACGATGAAACACCCATTCCAATGGTGTCAGGGCTGTCAGTCAAGAGTTTAGGATGGTGGTACAATGCAAGCCTCAAAGACTCAGACCAGTGTGACCAACTGAGAGAAAAAACCATCAAAGGCCTTGCTAGCATAGACAAGACCTTGCTTCCTGGTGAGCTGGAACTGTGGTGCCTACAGTTTAGATTGCTCCCCCGTCTGATGTGGCCTCTGATGGTCTACGAGGTCCCCATCACCAAAATCGAGAAGCTGGAGAGGACAGTCAGTTCATACATCAAGAAGTGGCTTGGACCCGCGTTGCCTCAGCAATATCGGCTTGTATGGACACAGCGCTCTGGAACTGCCTGCCTCTAGCCTCACAGAAGAATACAAATGCACCAAAGTGAAGCTGGACATGACCCTGACCGAGTCTCAAGATGATGCGGTACGAGCGGCTGCTCCCAGACTGGCAACTGGGAGGAAGTGGACCCCATCGGAGGCTGTACAGCAAACAAAATCTGCTCTCAGGCATGGAGACATTGTAGGACAGGTGCAGCAGGGAAAGAAGTGGGTTTGGAATCGGGCCAAATCGACCCACATGGCACAAGGCAACATCCACCCAAAGAAGAAAGCTGGTAGTTGCTGAGGTCCGTCAGCAAGAGGAGGCAGAGAGATGTGCAAAGCCAGTCTCACAGTCCAAACAGGGCCAGTGGACTAGCTGGAGCATCGTAAGCTTACCTGAAAGGATCAGTGGGAGATGGAAGGAAGCCGTCTTAGCTTCATCATCAGAGCCACCTACAATGTTCTTCCCACCGCCAAGAACTTAAACCAGTGGCTTGGAGAAGATCCATCATGTTCTCTCTGCCAAACCCCAGCAACATTAAGGCACATCGTCACCGGCTGCAAAACCAGTTTTTCACAAGGCCGCTACACCTGGAAGCACAATCAGGTTCTGAGACAATTGCCGATTAACTTGGAAGGAAGGAGAACTACCACCAATGTCCTCCCTCCCCCAACACCAGGTTTCTCGACCACCACCCCTTTTGTAAAGGCAGGACAACTTCCAGAGAAGCCATTTGCAAGAAAGGAACCGACCCTCCTGGACACTGCCCGGGACTGGAAAATGCAGGTAGATCTAGACCAGAAGCTCATCTTTCCACCAGAGATCATCACAACTAATCTCAGGCCAGTCCTGATCTTGTGGTCAAACTCACAGAAGTCCCTGTACATCGTGGAGTTAACTGTGCCTTGGGAGGCTGCAGTTGGTGAAGCGCATGAATGGAAATGTCTGAAGTATTCAGACTTAGCAGCCGAGGCAGAACAACGTGGCTGGTGTACCCAGCTGCTCCCTGTAGAGGTTGGTTGTAGAGGGTTTGTAGCCATGTCAACAACCAGACCCCTGAAGGGAATGGGAGTTCGAGGACAAGACTATCGGCAAGCCGCCAGGTCGCTGTCAGAGGCTGCCGAACGAAACAGCAACTGGCTGTGGCTGAAGAGGAAGGATTCCAACTGGGCTGCAAAATGACCAGCAAGAGGGGTAAAACGGAGGGGAATGCATGTTGCTGTTGAGCCCTCTGGAGGTGTCGTGGGCCTATCAACGAAACACCAAGGAAGGAGGGTGCCCACCTGATGACCCCAATTAAGTCTTTACCCCTACGCCCACTCAAGATAGTAAGAAGGTGCCAATTATAGTAGGGATTGTAATATCAAGTCCTGTAAGCTCAAATTCAAAGGTATAATATAAAAGGATAAGAGGGGAAGCAAGGCAAAATATTTTTCACCCAGATAGTTTTTTGGGATGTTGAACTCACTGTCTGAAGGAACTGTGGAAACAAAATCCTGCAACACATTGGCTATGTTCTGAATGAACATGAAATGCTGTAATCAAAGAAGATGTGGACCAAGAGCTGGGAAGTGGGATGAGCCAAAACAGCTCTCCTTTGGCTGACAGAGACTATGCAGGCAAAATGCCCTTGTGCTGTAATTACACTGAAAATTCATTGATTCTCAAGTTACAAGATCTTTGCTGATCAAGAAAAAAATGTTTAACAAACAATTTATCCTTATGAGGAAAACTGTCTAACTTTTTTCTGGTTCACAGTCTAAATTTTGTCTCAAATAAACAGGTTTTCTTTCCGTCATATCTAACTGACTAATTCATTTTATACAGGATGCGAACATTGTTAGTAAGGCCAACATTTGAATGCAGAAGGGGAGAAAGACAAGAGAGTGGGGCAATGTCTTTTTGTGGACATAATGGTGTCAGTAGGCACTACTAATAAACATATGGAACACAGTGAAAACAAAATAATGATGTTTAACTTTCTAGAAGTGTCTGTACGCCGTACCGACGTGATCAACTACAAACAATCCGCTGGCCAGGACGAAAAGAGAGATGGAGGGGTCAGGTAGGTGGGCCAAAAAAGGGAAACGAGAGTAAAAGTGAGTGGGAGGTTCAGCGCTCTAAGCTAAGGTGACTTGGTTTGTGCACTTTTTTTTATTTTTTTTTATTTTTATTTTTTTAATTTATCAAAAAATTTATTCAATTATTAAAAATAATATTTACACTACAATAAAACAATCCAGAACCCACCACCATAAATACAATACAAACATATATCCATAATAAACTATTATACAATTATGATACAATCCTTATTGAGGATACATTCAACACCCTGCGGAGCCCAGCGGACTCGGAACTCCCTCAGTTGGTTTGTGCACCTTGGTACAGAAGAGGTTGGAATAACATCTGAAATGTAAGATCATGATGGAATTCATAGACAGACACTGTTTTTTAACTGTCAAGAAGTAAAGGACATGGAGTGAAAGCGATTACAAAAAAAAACTGACATGAGAAAAATCCTTTTTGCACAGTAAGTACTGAGGGGCTGGAATTTATTGCCAAATACAGTATGGGCGTGGAGGCAAATTCAACTGTAACATTCAGAAGAGAGCAGGATAAGGAACTGAATTGAATGAATCTGGGAAGAGAAGGGGTGAAGAAAACCAGCAGGATTCCTCTCGCTAGGCATCGGTGCTGACTTGATGGGTCAAATGGTCTCCACCAGACGGTGATGAATTGTCCAATTTTCTATTGACCACTTCAGAAGTCCAAAATGATTTATGAGTCTTGAATCAAATGTAAGGCAGAATATATGTGTGCAGGAGATTTATATCCCTGGAGGTCATTTATGAACCAGATGGGTTTTTATGACATTCTGAGTTCCATGGTCCCCATTACTGACCCCGACATTTTAATTCACATTTTATTTAATTAGTTGATATTAAAATCCCCAATTGTGTGATGGGATTCTATCTCAATCCTCTCATCTCCAGATACATCTGTTGATTTTCCCACCATGCTGCAGTGCATCCAGTTAACCTAACTAAGCTTTTCACATGTCACTTTATTCTATCTGTTATGCTTTCAGCCAATAGTGAGCTTTTCTCTTTGATCCCATCCCTGATCAATAACCCACTCACTTGGATTTTCAAAAAATCTGGTACCCTGTTATGCTAAATTTGTGATGCAGATTAAAAATATCTCCACCCTTGTCTAATTCAACAATTCTATCAGCTAAAAAAATCTAAGGAACAAGTGAAGTAATCTTTCCAAAGGAACACAAGAAACAGAAGCGGGGATAGGCCAATCAGCCCTTGAGTCCTCTCCACCATTCAACAAGTCAGGTATCAACGTCAGCACTATTTCCTACTTTCGCCATACTCCCTGATTCCCTCATAATTTAAATGTCTTATCAGACTTTGCCTTGAATATGATGAACATTGATGCCTCCATAATGGTGTGATGTTGAGATTTCCAAAGATTCGCAACACCGAGAGATGAAATTTGTCGTCTCTGTTTAAAAGGGCAACCTTTTATTCTCACAGCTTCCACCCTGTCAACCCCTCACAAAAGATTACACGTTTCAATTATATCACCTATCATTCTCCCATTACTGCAAAGCAATCTGTCAACCTGTCTTCATAAGTCATCCCCTGCATCCCCGTAATCAATCTCGTGAATCTTTTTCTGCACTGCTCCATTGTAAGTCCACCCATCCTTAAATATAAAGACTAAACCTACGCACAGTCCTCCAGCTTTGGCCCTGCTAACACACTGAAAAAAAAACGTGGGCTGCTAAATAAAATATAATAAGTAGACCACTGCGATACAAGAGGATTTATTGACTAATGCAGAGAAGTGAATGCTTCTGAGAATGCTCAGACATTTCATAACCGATATGTAGCTCCAGAACGGCCAAAGTAGAAAAACACATTGGATTTGCTTCTCACTGAGTTTGCCAGCCACTCAAATGGAATGACTGACACTCAGACTGTTGAATGGCCATACATCCCAGACTCCTGTGCTTACACATTCAAACAAAGAGGTCTGGGACTTACTGACACATGATGTCACCTAAGTTATGACACTCTACCACTGAACTGCACTGCATCAGAAACCCCATTGGTTTCAATTGAAGTTTAAGCTTTGTACTCAGCAGGCAAAGGGGAAACTGCAGCGGCGCCTACTGGCGCACGCAGGTATCGAACCCGGCGTTCGGAAGCCGTGGTCACATGACTCGTGAGGGGCTGCTTGTTTTCGCGCGGTTTTGCTTTCACGTGGTTAGTTCAGCGCTGACCACCGACACGGCCAGACGCGTCTAGAGAACCTGTGTACTGAAAACCAAACTTTTGAATAAAGATCCGTTTGAAACTTAAGTTGTCGTTCTTGAGACCGCCAAAAAGTTAAATAATTAGTTGAACTATTGACTTGCATTTAAATGTATTTTATTCTGTAGGTACATGTTTTGATTAACTACTTTTATTTCAAACACGTGAACAATTGTTTTTAACAATTTAATGCAATTTTAAAAGTCAAGAGGAGTTTATTGTCATATGCACAGATACAATGAAAATCGTGTTTGCAGTCACTTGCAGCCTCCATTCTCGGCACACAAAAACATAAATTATAGATAAATTACAGTTATACACTGAAAGATAGTGAAATGCATTAGTACAAACCAAAATTAGAAAATAAGTCCATGGTAGTGCAAAGAAATATGGTCTGCAGAGTTCCTTTTTCGAGAAGAAATTGGGGCTGTGAAGGTCAGTTCAAGATCCTGATGGTTGTAGGAAGAAAGCTGTTCCTGAACCTGGAGGTGTGGGATTGCTGGCTGTATCTCCTGCTTGACGGAGCAGTGAGAAGAGAGCATGGCTGGATGGTGGGGATCGATGATAGATGCCACCCTCTTGAGGCAGCATGCATTGAATGGCAGAAAGAGTTGTGTCTGTGATGGACAGAGGTGAGGCCTCCACTTGCTGCTGCCTCTTGCATTTCTGTGCCTTGGAATTGTCGTACCATGCCATGATGCAACCAGCTAAGATATTTTCTGCAATGCAAATGTCGAAGTTTGTTAGCATGTTTGGTATTATGCCAAATCTCTTTAAACTTCTAAAAATGTAGAGGCAATGCGTGTTTTCTTCACGATTACTTCTATGTGCCGTGGCCTAGACACATCATATATGATTTTAATGCCCAGGAATATAAAGTTGCTAACTACCTCCATGGCCAACCCACCAATGAAAACTAGCAATGGTTTCCTGACAGTCCCTTTCTTCACACATTAGTTCCTTGATTTTGTTGATGATGAACACGAGGTTATTGTTGTGCCACTGCTCAGCCAGGTGTTCTATCTCTGTCAAGAACTATCTCTTTGCTGCGTTGTCATCCATGATTCACATAAACAAAAGGTTGAAGGTGCCTTTAAATTCTCCAGTCAGTTGGTTTGCACATGTCTTTAACGCCTGGCCTGGGATGACATTTGGTCCAGGTGCCTTTTGTGGATTCACCCTCCAGAAGGGTACTCTGACTCTAGCCTCAGAAACTGGGTTCACAAGGCAGGGGCTGTGGGGGTGTGTATAGGTGTGTCATTGTGCTCCGATTCAAAGCCGGCATAAAAGACGTTGAGCTCATCTAGAAATGATGTGTTGTTGCTAATTATGCTACCTAGTTTTGCCATGGAGCAGGTGGTGGTGTGCAAGCCTTGCAACAGCAGCTGAGCATCCACAATTCCTCCAGTTTGACGACCTCAAAAAGATCATCCACACATTTATCTCCTCCCGCCTCGATTACTGCAACTCCCTTTACACTGGCATCAGCCAATCTTCCCTGTCCCGCCTGCAACTGGTCCAAAACGCCGCAGCGAGACTCCTGACGGGCACCCGAATAAGGGACCACATCACCCCGATCCTGGCCTCTCTCCACTGACTCCCTGTGCGATTCCGAATAAATTTCAAGATCCTTCTTTATGTTTACAAAGCCCATAACGGGCTTTCCCCCACCTACATCAAAAATCTGCTCACCCACCACACCACCTCCAGGTCCCTCAGATCGGCCGACTTGGGGTTACTGACCATCCCGCGGTCTAGGCATAAGCTCAGGGGCGATTGCAGCTGCTAGACTGTGGAACAGCATCCCTCTTCCCTTCAGAACTGCCCCCTCCATCGACTCTTTTAAGTCGAGACTAAAAACTCATCTTTATTCTCAAGCCTTTCTTGACGTCCTCTGAGGGAGGGCTATATTTATGTATGTACTTAATCTATGAACCACTGTTGTATAACGTTAGTACATCCACCAATGTAAAGCACTTTGGTCAACGAGAGTTGTTTTTGAAATGTGCTATAGAAATAAAAGTGACTTGACTTGACTTGAGAATTGAACTTCTTGTATGACTCAGGACCACAGCTCCTAAACGCCATAGATCTAGCCTTCAGCAGATTACGAATCTCCTGGTTCACCCAGGGCTTCTGATTGGGGATAATTCAGAATGTTTGTGTAGGTTTAGACTTTAGAGATGCAGTGCGGGTCAGGCCCTTCAAACCACCGAGTGCACGACGACCAGCGATCACCTCATACACTAGCACTATCCTACACACTGGGGACAAGCTACAAATTTTACAGCAGTCAATTAACTTACAAACCTTGCATGTCTTTGGAATGTGGGAGGAAACTGGAGCACCCGGAGAAAACCCACGGCGGTCACAGGGAGAAAGTACAAACTCCGTACAGACAGCACCCATAGTAAGGATCAAACCCGTGTCTCTGGCACTGTATGGCAACAACTCTACTGTTGCGCCACCATGCCGCTCGGCCGCACACTTACAAAATCTAATTTTAAATTGCTATGAATGTCTGATCTCAGTGTTACTAGCTGTTAAAACCTGTCAGGGACATTTCAGGATTGGGTCTTTGCACTCCACCGTTCAAGGCCCAGTTGTCAGTCAGACTCTGGATTGTTCAATTACCACCCAGGTTGAATAAAACTCCAACAATTGGTATTGAGCTTGCAGATATTTCAGATTATTATGTATTACTCTTGAATGCACCAGCACACTTTTAATTCATGTTTTTTTAAATGTTACAGCATAGTATAACTATTTTCCAGAGAAGCAGGTAAGTTCAAGGAGAGCGAGACTCAAGGCCCAGTGAGTTTAAAGGGAGCACATGAAACAGGGTCCCATTGAGTATAAGAAGGAGCTTTTTGGGAAACCTGGCCTCAGTGACTTTGAAGGGAGCACAACAACCAGTGATCGGATGTGTTTAAAAGAGGATTCGAGTGGGATCTTGATAAGTTTAAATGGACCATGGTAAACTGATCTATAGGAGCCAGGTGCAATGCCATCCAAATTTTTGAACAAGCAGCACAACAAATCATGACAGTTTTACTGTAAATGCTGTTGTGATGTTGTAAGACTACCAACAACAGTGAGCAAGGGCAGCGGGTCCACTCGGTAGCGCAATGAAAAATTTAAGAAACAATTGATTTTCATTTGAATTATGCCAGCGCTCCCAAAAATGTCTATGTTTTGAATGTAGAAAATAATCCCAGCTAAAACACACTTGGTGTTTCCCTTTCGCCCTCCTTTCAACCTTAAGGTGGCACGGTGGTGCAGCGGTAGAGTTGTTGCCTTGCAGCGAATGCAGCGCCGGAAACGCGGGTTCGATCCCAACTATGGGTGCTGTCTGTACGGAGTGTGTACCGTCTCCCTGTGACCTGCGTGAGTTTTCTCCGAGATCTTCGGTTTCCTCCCTCACTCTAAAGACGTACAGGTTTGTAGGTTATTGGCTTGGTAAATGTAAAAGATTGTCCCTAGTGTGTAGGGACATGCGGGGATAGTGTTAATATACGGGGATCACTGGTCGGCGCGGACCTGGTGGGCCGAAGGGCCTGTTTCCGCGCTGTATCTCTAAACTAAACTAAACTCCATCAACCTATCTTGATTCCATAATCTCTGATACCCTTACCTGAACAGAACAAAGAACTTTAGGATTCAAGGTTTTGGTGACAGATTTGTAGGAATGATTTCTAGATACATTCTACCCTTTACTTCTTCTTATAGAGTCCACATCACAAGATTAGAAATTGTTCAGCCAGAGCTGAACACACTCCTCAGCATCTGCATACAATGGCTTTTTGGCGCTTCTTGTGCATAGTGGTGGAAAGATTGGTGGAAACAGGGCCGCGACGTGAACGCTCTTTCCTTGACCCCACCCTTTACTTGAAACAGTGACTCTTGATGCCATCCTTGAGAAGACAAGCTTCAATTTAAAGTTTATTCCCTCATTTAGAACTCCCCACCAAATTTCTACTATTTCCACAATCTTAATCATCTTAATTATCTTCTTATGTCTGGGGAGTTTGAACCTCATCCTTGCAATACATTAATAAATGTATTAACCGATACATTTAATTGTGCTAGTGCCCAGAGTAAAACCTGCCCTGCACAACTCCTTTAAACTTGGCCCCTCTCACCTTAAAACCACTCCCTCTAATCTTTGACATTTGCACCCCAGGAAAAGGTTCTGGCTGACTAACCTATCTATGCCTCTTATAATTTGATATACTTCTATCAGGCATCTTCTCGTTCCAGAGAAGATAATCCAAGTTTATCCGACCACTCCTTATAGCTAATACCCTCTAATCCAGACAGCATTCTTGTAAAATTCCTCTCCAACCTCTCCAAAGCATCCACGCCCTTTCTGTAACAGAGAGACCAGAACTGCAACAATACTTCAAATGTAGCCTATCCAAAGTTCTGTAAAGCTGTAACTTGACTTCCTAACTCTTAAAGCAATGAAGAACTGATGAAGGCAAGCATACCATCTGCATTCTTTACCACTCTTTCGACTAGTTGCCACTTTCTTGGAGCTGTGGACTTGGACACGAAGACACCTCTGTATATCAAAGCTGTCAATGGTCTAACCATTAATTTCCACCTCCCAAAGTGAAACACCTCATACTTGCTCAGATTAACCTCCATCTGTCATATATCTGCCCATTTCTGTGGCTGATCTATGTTCCAATGTATACTTTGACAGCTTTTCTCACTGTCTGCAATTCCTTCAATTCTGGTGTTTCTGCATACTTACTAATCACCCCATTTACATGTACTTCTAAGTTGTTTACATATATATAAGAAAAACAAATTGCAGAGGTCCCAGCACAGATCCCTGTGGAACTCCACTGGTCACTAATCTCCAGCCAAAATACTCTTCCACCACAACATCTGTCTTCTAGATGTGAGCCAGTTCTGAATCCAAACAAACAAGTCTCCATGGATCCCATGCAGCTCAAGCTGATGGATCAGCCTAGCATGAGGCACTTGATCAAATGTCTTATTAAAATTCATGCAGACAACATCCACTGCCCTACCCTCATCGATCACCTTCGTCACCCCCTCAAAAAATCTCAAAGATCTCTAAGACCTTTCACTATTTAGCCCATTCTCTTTTGTTTTATTTGAAATTGTAGTTGTTTATGCTATTGCAATGATATTTTCACATTAAATTGTGCTAAGTCTCACTTACTGTACCTGCCACCCTGTTCTTGCAACCCTCCAATGGTTCTCTGTCTTGACATATATTTCTTTTAAAATCGTGTCTTCATTTTTCAGTCAAACCGACGATGCCTTAAAACAAAAAGCTCATCCATAATTTAATGCTGGAGTAATTTGCCAAAGGACATAAGTAGAAGTTACTTCAAAGCACAAATAATATTTACATGGTGAAACTACTCTGGTCAAAGCACAAATAATGATTTACACATGATGCTTTATTCTGGTACAATTTCTTTTGATTGATTTTTTGTGTATTAACTTTTTTGTCAATGATAGTGTGTACAGCACTTTGTTGCAGCTTTAAAGTGCTCTATATTATATTCTGAATTATTATTATATTATACTGTATTATCTTCCTGGTGTTAGCCTAGGTTAGTTGACAATGGTTTGCGGACTTCAACAGACAGTACAGTCTGAAATTTCACACTTGAGTATTGAGGTAATGCTCCAGTGCAGGAAATGTCATACTTTGTCAGAAACGTTTAATATTAACCAATTCCCTCAATGCCTGGGCAGTCTGCTGTGTCCTGGATGGTGTTAACTTTCATGACTGCTGTCTTGTGCCTTGTGGATAGTGGAAAGACCTTGAGGTGTCAGGCATAGAGTCCCTCAAAACAGGAAACCCAGTCTCTGAACTGCTCTTGCACCACACTTCATTATGTGTTGGTGCAGGTGAATTTCTGGCCAAGGTGACCCCAGGATGTGAATGGTGGGGTACCTGCTGCTGGCAAGAATACATGGTTAGATTCCATCTTGTTGAAGATGGTCATTACCTGACAATGTGTGAGTGAATGTTACTTGCTATTTGCAGTGGTAAAACATGATTACATGTTCATTGGTCTTGGTTGATCATTTACATACCTCTGTACTACAAGACTGTATATCTAACATTAAGTATGCCTGATGTTTTTCCCATTTTTCCTACTTAACAGTATGAAAATCAAAACCATTTTTAGATCACAAACTTCAAACTCACAACCAGAAATTTCATACAGGCTGAATATGACAGTAATTTTTGATCATGGGTTGAACTTCAAATCTGATGAACAGTAATTAACTGGACCATTTCCTTTCTGCTGATTGTTCAAGCCTTCTACTTATTTCCAGATTTCCTTGTGAAGCAATTTTCACTGCAATGCAGAACTCCACATCAGTCCTGTGCTCAATCTCATTTGGCTATCATTATCTTGTAGCAATTCTCCAATGTCTCACTATCCCTAAATATAACTTTAAAAATGCTTGTCTTTATTAAGAAATCACTTAACTTTCTTGTTCCGCATGTCTCTACACTCCATTGGATACTCTTCATCAGCATTCCTGGTTAATTTTCCAATCCTCAGGCAAGCATGTAAATCAATATGTCTGTTTTACACAACTACCTTTTTCTCAGAAAGTTTATAACTATTATTCATGAGATAAATAATCCAATATTACAACATGTATTAATTACCCATTCATATTGCCTCAATACGCTGTAAACATAACCCTTTGGAACACATGGTGCTTATATTGGTATATGAAATAAGTCTTCATTGTCACTTTTAAGGAATGTACTTGGGCGTGGAGAAGATAATCAAGTTGTCGGTGACATGTAACAATCCTCAACACTGTGCACGGAACTTCCATGAATGTTGACTGAAATACACAAAATGGTATTTTAATAGGAAGCAAATAAATGTCCTCGATGTGATGGTAGCAAAAAATAAAAATGCAGACTAAACAGTGGAATGAGAATTATTTAAATAGAAATATGCAAAGAACTCAATATTCCCTTTGGAGAAATTAAACAAATGCTTCTATGTCAACTTGTCACAGAAGATCTAACAGATTTAGTGACAATCATAGCATAAAATGTTTCATTGGCACTGAAACAATTGTTTGATCTGTACTGCTTTGAACATTCGAAATAGTAAAAGAAAAGTACTTAAAAATGATCATGAAAATGTCAGAGCAACAAAGGAAAGACATTTATGTATTGAGCAACATTGTAGGGTTGAAGGTACACAAAAATGCTGGAGAAACTCAGCGGGTGCAGCAGCAGCTATGGAGCGAAGGAGATGGGCAACGTTTCGGGCCGAAACCCTTCTTCAGCCCTTCTTGTAGTGTTGATTTCATCTTCATTCTCCCAGGTGCATGTTGCAGACATGCGTTAATCTAGTTAATCTAATTTGCATCTTACCAGAGAAATATTTGCATGAAGTTTGGATTTGTTGGACATAGGATTTCAATAAGGTATGGGGAAGGAAAACTAATTACAGGAAAGGAATTCCTGATTGGGACGCTCTACGTGAATTTGTACGAAATGACCTTGGAAGTGAGGTAAATAGGTTTTGGGAAGGTGAGGTTAAAACTGATACCAATTGCCTGAGCAAATCTAAATGTGACATACAGCATAAAACAGGCCATTCGGCCCATCTTGTGCATGCTGACCATGATGTCCCATCTATACTAGTCCCACCTGCCCATGTATGGCACATAACCCTCTAAACTGTTCATATCCAAGTACCTGTCCAAATGTATTTTAATGTTGTTATAGTACCTGCCTCAAAACTAAAATGCTACAGGAAGCGAGAGGAAGTTCGGTATATTTTTGGTGCAGAGATGAACTATCGAATTGGAATGAATCAGAAGAATAAAAAGAAAATCAAGATGAAGGAAATAAGGCAGCAAGTACAAATTCTTCAATCTGAAGAAGGGTCCTGACACGAAACATCACCCATTTCTTCTCTCCAGAGATGCTGCCTGTCCTGCTGAGTTACTCTTGCACTTAGTATCTACAAATACTATACTATAGATCACTGAGAAATCAGACGGTTAATGAAGAATTAATATCCTCAAACATATAAAGAGGCCAAAACATACACAGTGTGTTCTAACCGAAATGTAGAAACAAGGAACTGCAGGTGCTGGATCACGAAAGAAGATACAGAATGCTGGAGTAACTCAACGAGTCAGGCAGCATCTCAGAACAGCGTCTGAAGAAGAATTTTTAGCTAAAACGGCGCATATCCATGTTCTCCTGAGATGTCTCCTGACCCACTGAGTTATTCCAGCAGATTGTGTCTTCTCATGTTTTGACTAAAGCCACACCAAAGTATGGATGGGAAGTTAGTGGAGTAAAATGAAAAACCACACAACCACATTAGTCACCAATACTAGATAGGTGGTGAGTTGATCATCTTGCTAGAGTCCAGCAAGGATAGGAAATAACAGCCTAGGCTTCCCTTATCAGCCCAAAAAGAGCATTTCAAGTCACACGGATGACAAGTATAACAAAATAGCTCTGCTAGATTTGGGTGTCTGCCTTTTTCACCTGCAAGGAAGAACAGGATACACAAGCTAAAGTCATTATTTCTGCCCCGCTAACCAAGTTTATTCAGAAAGGAAAGGTTAGTGAGAAAAATTGTGAGTAATATTTTAATGATCTAAAGAACGAAGACAAAGTATGTTGCAGTCAAGAATATATTAAAAATATCACTTTCATTTCTTGTGGTGGACATATTAAAACCCCGCATAATAATTATTGTCATTCCTTTCATCAAAACTTAGAAGCAAGATTAATTCAGATATGTTATTTTAATATCTTAAGTGAACCCAATATGATAGCCAATTAGACATTCAGACTCATTCAATGGCGAAGGAATTTTGCTCCAAATTGAATAACAAATCAGTCAGTTAATGGAATACAGAGTGAAGTTACTAATGGGATAATTACACAGCTGTAACCAACAGCATAGCCCAGGGATCAGTCCCACAACTCCCTATTCATAATATTTATAAATTAGACAGTTACCACATAACTGAGTTAAATGGTTTTAAAATCTTTATCTATTACACGACATCAAGCTCAAAACCTCTTCACCTCCACTCCACTTTTATCACATTCTGCCCTTGATAAATGCACTGAAAGTGTTCTGCTGTTGCCTTGATGCTAGCCCTTAACAAGACCCCTCTCTCTATTCACAGTTAGTTTTCTCAATTCATCCACCCACCCATGTAACCTAATTCCTTTCCTCCTTTCTTTTCTACTTAGCACACATTCTTTAAATTTAAATATTCAAAAATTATGAGCCATTTTCCCACATGTGAAAGCTGATATCCAAAAAAAATACACAGGCAGTTGTACGATTAGATAAACTGGACTAACAACAAGCTAATTAAAATTGTTAAAATCATGTTGAAAGCGGAAATACGTCTAATGAGAATGATGTTCGAGAATCTGCATATTTATTCCTCCAAAGATTGACACAAAATGCTGGAGTAACTCAGCAGGTCAGGCAGCATCTCTGAAGAAAAGGAACAGGAGACGTTTCCGCTTAAGACCATTCCTTGGAATGGAGAAGTGTCTTGACCCAAAATGTCACCTATTCCCTTTCTCCAAACAAGCTGACAGCCCAGCTGAGTTACTCCAGCATTATGTGTCTATATTCGGTGTAAACCAGTATCTGCAGTTCCTTCCGAGGCTCTTTATTCCGCCACTTGTCGAAAAATAACTGCAGTGATGTGAGGAAGGCTTTGGGCTACACTTTACTGTGGCAGCCCACATACACAACCTGCCTTTTGCTCAACCTGCCCCACTAAGTTGCCAGACAAGTAGCTGATAATGTTGCAGTGAAGGAAACAAGAGTCAGAGCCTGAGGGAAGCAGGCAACCAACAAGGTATTTCCAGTTTGAAAGATGATGAAATAAACAGTGGAAAGACTGAGTGAGATGGTGCATTCAATATTAAATCATTAGAAGAAAGAGAAATGGAGCACAAGTGAGAAGGTGGAAAGGAAGAGTAAAAATAAACATTAACATTTCTCAAAAAATTTAAATCTGCTAACAATTTCAAGGAACAAGTCTGCCCACATATAACAGTTAACTTTCAGGCAGCAATATCGCCTGGCAATAATGAACACTTACCCAACATGTCATTAAAAAAGAAACCATGCATGTAATTAGAGCTCTAAATATCTGCAGTGTTTATTTTTTATCTACCACACAAATATAGCTACTTTACACCATTCAAAGCCTGTCTTTTAGTTTAGTTTAGAGATACAGCGTGGAAACAGACCCTTCAGCCCACCGAGACCGTGCCGACCAGCGATCACCCACACACGGGTTCTGTCCGACACACTATGGACAACTTACAGATGCCAAACAATCTACAAACCTGCACTTCTTTGGAATGTGGGAGGAAACCAAAGCACCTGAGGAAAATCAGTCCAATCATAGGGAGAACATACAAACATCATACAGACAGCTCCCATAAATCTGAGTCTCTGGCGCTGTCAGGAAGCAACTCTACCACTGTGCCGCAGTTTTGTGACTGCAATTTCTTTCTTTGGGCACAGATTTGAAAGGAAACTCAACACTGTATGAGGATTCTGCCTCCACAGATACTCGAGGTCGTCAGCGAAATAGCACTTCGATAAATCTGAACGCAATGCAGTGCCATTGTAACAGCGTACTTTTCGCATTTAACCTTTTTTTCACCTGCAGTTGCTGTGCTATTTGCATATGAGTAACGGGGAGAATCATTAACCTAACAGATATTTTGACTGCCTAATGTTTTCTTTGTGTACTGTGCAATATAAAATAAGCCTAAACTCCATCTGCTAAATTGTTTATTGATTTTTTTTCGAAGAATATGCCCAATCTAATTACATCCTTTGGCTTAGTTTGGTTATGAAACAAAACATCTGAAGTGGAATGGTATTAAATGATTGTCCCCTTTTTCATTCTCAGAGACAGGGGAGCATTTCCAACTGCTGCAGTGATGTCAAGAGACTTAAAATTAGTCCTGGAAGAATGAGGCAAATTTAATATTTCCAAAATGATAAACCATGGAAACCTGCTCTGTGATACCAACACATGCATCTACATGGGATTGCAATGCAATTAATTTGTTGTTGAACAAAAGAAGATCATATTTGAGGTCATGGATTGCCATTCACTTGCGGACCACTGTTTAGGAAACCAGATGGCTTATGGTTCTCGTTGAAAAGAGATATTTCCTGAGATTTGTTTTTTCCACTTTAAAAGGCTGATAACAATGTCTATTACATCATAACATAGAGGTAGAGAAGGGGGTGGGGTGGTAGGTAGTGGGGAATGGAGCGAGAGGATGGATAGGGGCAGGTGTGGAGTGGGGGGGTGGGGGATAGAGGGATAGGAGGGGGTTAGGGAGAGGAGTTAGGGAGGGAGGGAGGGAGGGAGGGAGGGAGGGAGGGAGGGAGTGAGTGACTGGGGGTAGGGGAAAGGAGAGGGAGAAAGGTTAGGGAGGGATTTGTGGAGGGGAGGAGAGGAGAAAGAAGAGCGAGGGTGCGGTGTGGGGGCGGTGTAGGGGAGTGGTGATGTAGGGGAAGGGGTGGTGTAGGTGAAATGGAGGTGTAGGTGAAGTGGGGGTGTAGGTGAAGGGGCTGTAGGGGCTGTTGGGGTTGTGGGGGTGTAGGGGAAGGGAAGCTGTAGGGGAGCGAGGTTGAGGGGGGTATGGGTGGAGGGGGAGTGGGAGGGGAGGGGAAGGGTGGGTATGGGGGGGGGGGGGAGTGTGGGTGAGGGGGGTATGGGTGGAGGGTGGGGGAGTGGGGGTATGGGGGGAGGGGGAGTGTGGGTGTATGGGGGAGGGGGAGGGTGTGGGTGAGGGGGGGGGGGGAATGGGTGGAGGGGGAGTGGGGTGAGGGGGGGTATGGGGGGGAGGGGGAGTGTGGGTATGGGGGGGGAGGGGGAGTGTGCTTGAGGGAGGGTATGGGGGGGAAGGGACTGTAGATCCTCCAGATGCTCTGCATGCCTTATTTAGTCAATGGTTTTGAACTGACATTTAATTCTTTAAGAGGGAGGATGTAGATCAGTGACTCATGTTGTGAGTCATACTTTGTAGCTATGCCCACTAGTTTAACAGAAAGCCTCCCTGCCTTCCTCTCGCACTTTTAGAGTAACGTGTTATGATGAAATTACCTGTGCTGTAACGTTAATAAAGTCTTTGGATCTTAATCACGGTGTGACTTTGATTATTCCAACAGCAGCAGCTCAACAGGGGGGGGGGTGGGGGGGGGGGGGGGGGGGGGAGGTGTGGGGGGTAGGGGAGGGGCGTATGTGGGAGGGGGGGGTGTATGTGGGAAGGGGAGGGGTGCGTGTAGTAGGGGGGAGGGGGTGTGGTGTGTGGGGGGGAGGGGTGGTGTGGAGGGGGTGTGTGGTGGGGGGGGGAGGGGGTGGTGTGGGGGGAGGAGTGGTGTGGGTGGTGGAAGGGGTGGTGTGAGGGAGAGGGGTGGTGTGGTTGAGGGAGGGGTTGTGTGGATGGGGGAGGGTTTGGTGTGGGTGGGGGAGGGGGTGGTATGGGGGGATGGGAGGGGGTGGGGTGGGGGGGGGAGGGGGGGGGGTGTGGGGGGGGGGGGAGGAGGAGGGTTGTGTGGGGGGTGGAAGAGGGAGGGATGGTGGGGGTGGGGGGGGAGGGGGAGGGGGTTGTGTGGGCTCAGTGGCTTCCGGCCCCGGCTCTGGCTCCGACCGCACTCACCGACCCGTCCGCACACATTGGCTGTCGTGGTGGTCGCTGCCCCCGCTCGTAGAACACAGAGCACAGCCCCCACTCACAGAACATACACCCCGCTCGCACTCTGCTCACCACGCTCCTTCAGCTTTAATCTCGCGGTCGGTGATTGATAGTGGTACCTGAAGGGGCATCGCCGTCCTGGCGAATAACAGACCAATATCTTTTCTAACATTTCATCGGAACAAAGATTGGTGCGCTTGGAGCAGAGAACAGTGAGTAAAGTGGCTTAAAAATCATAGGGTACCATTTTTGTGCAATTTTAAAAACAACGCAGACTGGAAGTGGTCAAGATGAGAGTTTTAGTAATAATATAAATAGATAGAAGATAGATAAATTCAGGTATAATGTTTTCAGGATGAACACAAAGTGATTATATCAAGTATTTTAATATTAGATTTATTTCAAATGCGCTATATTTTGCCCTATAACCTAATTTAGCAGAACATATGTGTGTAAACATTTTATTTATCTGGCACCAAAGGCAAGATACCACTTGGGATTTCATTAGTTCGAGAAGGAATGGATCCCAGTTTGTTTTTGTTTTATCCTAATTCACACCAAACCTGGAGGTGGCACACACCAGGTTTCCATTGGCAGAAAATAATGACAATTTGTGCAGGGTTTTGGTTGTGCTTATTAACCATATAACCATATAACCATATAACAATTACAGTACGGAAACAGGCCATCTCGGCCCTACAAGTCCGTGCCGAACAACTTTTTTTCCCTTAGTCCCACCTGCCTGCACTCATACCATAACCCTCCATTCCCTTCTCATCCATATGCCTATCCAATTTATTTTTAAATGATACGAATGAACCTGCCTCCACCACTTCCACTGGAAGCTCATTCCACACCGCTACCACTCTCTGAGTAAAGAAGTTCCCCCTCATATTACCCCTAAACTTCTGTCCCTTAATTCTGAAGTCATGTCCTCTTGTTTGAATCTTCCCTATTCTCAAAGGGAAAAGCTTGTCCACATCAACTCTGTCTATCCCTCTCATCATTTTAAAGACCTCTATCAAGTCCCCCCTTAACCTTCTGCGCTCCAGAGAATAAAGACCTAACTTATTCAACCTATCTCTGTAACTTAGTTGTTAAAACCCAGGCAACATTCTAGTAAATCTCCTCTGTACTCTCTCTATTTTGTTGACATCCTTCCTATAATTGGGCGACCAAAAATTGTACACCATACTCCAGATTTGGTCTCACCAATGCCTTGTACAATTTTAACATTACATCCCAGCTTCTATACTCAGTTCTTATTGACAACAATATAGAAGTGGCAATGCAGTCAATTTTAAAAGCTGAAATTTGATGTTACTACAATGTAGTTTTATCTCCTTTTAAGTGATTCCAGCTACCATCATGGAGTCCTGACAATGTTGAATACATATCGGGATAATTAACATTTAAACTTGTAATGCTTGAGCTGAGCCATCACTGTTACTTATATTAGCGAATGAGCGCCTGATGTGTTTGCATGGTATCCCATGGTTTTCTATCTAAATTGGTTAAAGCTTCCACCAAACAAATAGATACTAGAATGTCATAGGATTTTACTAATCCTTTATCCAATAAAAAAAATGTAGCTTAAAGTAACAACTGAAAATATTCTATTTGTCCGTACAATTACGTCTCATCTCATTAGCTCCTGTAATATTTCCATGAAATGGCTCTTCCTCTGTCTGCATCCTCAGGCTTCAGGTTCAGTTCAAGAAGGTGGAAGTAGATATGCTGAGGTCTTTACCAGCTTTGGTGGACAAATTCTGTGAATAGTCGCGACATGGATATAGACCTAGAAATGTATGGAGGTATGTTCATGTTACAGATGGAGAATAAATTCATTATCGTGTTTGTCCATATATTTTGTGCTACGACTATACTGCCTGCTATTTTGAAAAAAGTCTCTTCAATTTCCAAAATTGATGCTTAGTTTAGTTTGGTTTAGAGATACAGGGCAGAAACAGGCCCTTCGGCCCACCGAGTCTGCACCGACCAGTGATCCTACAAACCTGTACCTCTTTGGAGTGTGGGAGGAAATCGAAGATCTCGGAGAAAACCCATGTGGTCACGGGGAGAACCTATATTTATCACAGAACAGCAATTTCACCTCCCCATTCCCAGTTCTCCCACCAGTCTTACTGTCTCCGACTGCAGTTTATCTCTGTACCGCCCACTCTCCTGACATCAGTCTAAAGAAGGGTCTCGACCCAAAACATCACCCATTCCTCTCCAGAGATGCTGCCTGTCCCGCTGAGTTACACCAGCATTTTGGGTCTGCCTTCGATTTAAACCAACATCTGCAGTTCTTTCCTACACATTTTGGCCTTCCCCTCTTTTCTTTCAGCTTCCCATCCCCCCATCCCTCCATAATCTGAATTAAAATACCTGGAAGCAAGTGATAAATATAGTAAAAAAGAATGAGACCTCTTTCTCACTGAATTTGACATAATATGCCAAAATCTGGCTTCTTCCATTCTAAATTATGACAAAAATAATTTAAAAAATTAAATATATAGTTGCCTGTAATTTCCTGACAGCAGGGAGTATCCATCTATAGATTCGTAAGGTCATGGAATAGGAACATAATTAGTCATTTAATCATGGCTGATCTATCTCTCCCTCCGAACCCCATTCTCTGCCTTCTCCCCATTACCCCTGACACCCGTACTAATCAAGAATCTATGTATCTCTGCCTTAAGAATATCCATCGACGACCTCCACGACCTTCCGTGGCAAAGAATTCCACAGATTCACTGCGCTCTGAGCAAATAAATTCCTCCTCATCTCCTTCCTAAAGGAACGTCCTTTAATTTTGAGGCTAGGACCTCTAGTCCTAGACGCTCCTACTAGTGGAAACATCCTCTCCACATCCACTCTAACCAAGCCATTCACTATTTGGTAAGGTCTTCCCCTCATCCTTCTAGGCCCAGTGCCGTCAAACATTCACCATATGTTAACCCACTCATTCCTGGGATCATTCTTGTATCTGGACTCTCTCTGGACTCTCTCTGGACTCTCTCTAGTGCCAGCACATCCTTCCTCAGATGTGTGGCCCAAAATAGTTCACTATACGCCAAATGCGGCCTGACCAGCGCCTTATAGAGCCTCAGTATTACATAGAAACACAGAAAACATAGAAAATAGGTGCAGGAGTAGGCCATTCGGCCCTTCGAGCCTGCACCGCCATTCAATATGATCATGGCTGATCATCCAACTCAGTATCCTGTACCTGCCTTCTCTCCGTACCCCCTGATCCCTTTAGCCACAAGGGCCACATCTAACTCCCTCTTAAATATAGCCAATGAACTGGCCTCAACTACCTTCTGTGGCAGAGAGTTCCAGAGATTCACCACTCTCTGTGTGAAAAATGTTTTTCTCATCTCGGTCCTAAAGGATTTCCCCTTTATCCTTAAACTGTGACCCCTTGTCCTGGACTTCCCCAACATCGGGAACAATCTTCCTACATCTAGCCTGTCCAACCCCTTAAGAATTTTGTAAGTTTCTGTAAGATCCCCCCTCAATCTTCTAAATTCAGGCGAATACAAGCCGAGTCTATCCAGTCTTTCTTCATATGAAAGTCCTGACATGCCAGGAATCAGTCTGGTGAACCTTCTCTGTACTCCCTCTATGGCAAGAATGTCTTTCCTCAGATTTAGAGACCAAAACTGTACACAATACTCCAGGTGTGGTCTCACCAATACCCTGTACAGCTGCAGTAGAACCTCCCTACTCCTATACTCAAATCCTTTTGCTATGAATGCTAACATACCATTCGCCTTCTTCACTGCCTGCTGCACCTGCATGCCTACTTTCAATGATTGGTGTACCATGACACCCAGATCTCGTTGCATCTCCCCTTTTTCTAATCGGCCACCATTTAGATAATAGTCTACTTTCCTGTTTTTGCCACCAAAGTGGATAACCTCACATTTATCCACATTATACTGCATCTGCCATGCATTTGCCCACTCACCCAGCCTATCCAAGTCACCTTGCAGTTTCCTAGCATCCTACTCACAACTAACACTGCCCCCCAGCTTCGTGTCATCCGCAAACTTGGAGATGTTGCATTCAATTCCTTCGTCCAAATCATTAATATATATTGTAAATAGCTGGGGTCCCAGCACTGAGCCTTCCGGTACCCCACTAGTCACTGCCTGCCATTCTGAAAAGGACCTGTTTACATCCCTTTTTTTGTATTCTAGTCCTTTTGAAATAAATGCAGGCATTGTGTTTGCCTTCCTTACTACCAACTTGACTTGCAAATTTGATGGAATCTTGCACCAGCAATCCCAAGTCCCTTTGCACCTCCGATTTTTGGATTCTCTCCCTATTTAAACAATAGTCCATGCCTTTATTCCTACTACCAAATTGCATGACTCCACACTTTGCTACACTGTATTCCATCTGCCACTTCTCTTCCTACTCTCCCAACCTGTCCAAGTCCTTCTGCATATTCCCTGCTTTCTCTACACTACCTGCCCCTCCACCTATCATGTGCAAACCTGGCTACAAAGCCTTACTTCTCCTTATCCAAATCATTCATATACAACGTGAAGAGTAGCGGTCCCAGCACCGACCCCTGTGGAACTCCGCTAGTCACTGGCAGCCAACCAGAAAAATTCCTCTTTATTGCCACTGCTTTCTCCCATCCAGCCAACCTGCTTGTGACAATATCCATGTAATTTATGCATATGAGCTGTGTTCTTTCTCGCACATGCTCAGTAAATCAGTCAGTGACCTTTGACTTGGAAATAAATCATTCCTGTTTTTGATTCCAACACCAGTGTGTGTGCAGCCATCTTTCTCTGTATATTATGTGCTAGTTTACTTATTTTACAAGTAGACAGATATCAAAACATGGTGGCAGCGGTGAAAGTGAACATTGGTGAATCAAATAAACACTATGATGATTAGAAAAAATGTTTTGAAAAGCTTTCAGGAATAAATGTTTCAATCCAAAATGGAATGCCAGATCACATGGCAGAAGTTCCAGAGGCAGCACAACCTACTTCAACGTCAGAGACGAGTTGAGTGTGCAAGGCGGCCTAGTATTCAGAGAAGAGAGAGTTGTAATCCCTGTCACTCTATGTAGAGATATGAAGGAGACACTGCATACCTCTCACCTTGGAGTGGTAGGAACCCTCAGACGTCCTAGAGAATGCATTTACTGGCCCGGAATGAACTCTGATGTGAAACAACGGAATTCCCTGCACTGTGGTAAGCGACAACGGGACACAGTTCTCATCAGAGGAGTTCGCCAAATTTGGCAGGAAATGGGAAATTGACCACTACACACTTTCTCCAAGACATTGCCATACTAACAGTAAGGTGGAATCGGCAGTCAAGGCAGCTAAGCGAGTGCCGAAGAAAAGGCAGATGTTTACTTGGCAATACTGGAATTGCACGACATTGCTAGGATTGAACAGTAGTCCTGCACAAAGACTACATGGAAGGAGAACAAGGACGACACTTCCAACTACATCTAACCTCCTCAAACCACGTGGTGCTGAAATACTCACAGAAGAGAGGAAAAAGATTTGCAAGGAAAACAGTAAAAATCTACAACCGACATGCCAAGGATCTGCCAATCGTGGAAGAAGGTGATGTTGTAAAACTCAAACCCTATAAACTAGGAGATACCAGATGGCAGAGAGCAACAGTTCAGAAATGACTGGATGATCATACGAAGTCGAGACAGGACTTCTAATCCGACGTAACCGAGTGGATCTGAAGAAGACTGGAGAACTACCTCCACACATAACTCCAGGGAAACCACCAGACGTGGAGATGACTGGGACACCTTTGCAACCTCAGCTGACATGGAAAAGACCAACACAAAATGCATCACCGGAAAAAGACGCAACTCATGTAACTCTTAACACAGAGAAATCTAAACAAAAACAAAGTGACACGAGAAGAAACTAGAAGTGATGCACAGAATGTACCTACTGAAAAGAAAGACATTTCTGAAAGAAACACCATCACAAAGACTAGGACAGGTAGAGCTGCCTGAAAGGTACGGCAAGTATGTCACGAGGTAATGTGGTTTGCTGTGATGTGTGTTTGCGGTAATGTGTGTTTGCTATGAGAAAGCATGTGAACATTAGTTTCTGTTATTGAAATGTCACAAGTGTGACTATGATTGAAATTGTGAAATAAGACAGAACAGTTGTTTTATTCTGTTAAGTTAAACCATATTACTACGGTGGAATATTATGAAAAGTGTTTAAGTTTACTTTGTTTTGGGATTGTTGGAAATGTAATCCCAAAATGTCAAAAAGGAAAGGATGTGACAATATCCATGTAATTTATGCATAAGAGCTGTGCTCATTCTCGCACATGATGGGTAAATCAGTCAGTGACCTTTGACTTGGAAATAAATCATTCCTGTTTTTGATTCCAACACAAATGTGTGTGCAGCCATCTTTCTCTGTATATTATGTGCTAGTTTACTTATTTTACAGATATTTCTTTATCTGTAAAATTACTTATTAGACAGATATCAAAACACTGCTATCCATGCGATTATCTCCCCTTTGATACTATGGGCTTTCATCTTCCTTAGCAGCCTCACGTGTGGCACCTTATCAAAGGGTTTCTGAAGATTCACATGACAACTTTGCTTAGGATGCCACCTCTGATCTATTAAATGTGGCCCTCTGATTCATGAGCCTTTTGGCCAATAATGCCATCATCTGGCAGTGCCCAAGCAAGCGCTTTGACAGCCTGCAAAGTCATTGCCCAGGCTTAAACAATGCCAGACATCTCAAACAAATTGAACGTTTGTGGACTGTCAAGGATCGCTGGGTAAATCGCTGGCAAGTGCTTCTCAGGGAGTTGGAACCCCTGTAAACGGCACACTTTTATGGAATTGCCAAGGCAGTTATGGAATAAATTGTCAGCAGCTTTACATGGATCTGCTGGCATTGTTCAGGAAAATCAGAGCAAATATTGTTTTGACTTTTCCTCAGTATCTTATTTCTCACTTTCTTGTAATCCTATTTATTTTCATTTATTATTCTTTATGTGCATGATTTTATATTGCATTATCCAATTATTTCACTATTTTAATTTGTACTTCCAGATTTAGACATGTCTTTCTTAAGGAGGGTTCCTAAATTTGAATGGTTAAGGAGATATATCAACAGAAGGTCTTGCGTGCCTACAGGTGAAGAATGCATTGCAAACCTCATTAAAAAATCAGAGTGCAAGCATAACTAACGCCAAGTGTCGGTTGTTTTACTTACCTGTCAAATTAATTGAGTTGGTGTGAAGCCTATGGTGGTACTAACTGCTCCAAGTCATAATACATTGCCATCTTCTGAAACTTTAATGAAACATAATTATATTTCCAGCAAAATAACAAATTAACATTGACTTATGCTTTCCCTTTGAAATAAAAAGAAGAGGTAGAGTAAATCAATATAAATATTTAGCTGTAGAACTGAGTTTATGCTTTTAATTTAGTGACTGTCACTGCTGGTTTTAACATGTAATGAACGGTGAGGGAGGAGTTTGAAATTGGATGGAGAACAATCATTAAGTACATGTCTGGAGCAATAGCTGAAAACATTTATTTGGCTTTATAGCAACAATACAATTATGTCTAAATAGGCAGTGAACATCTCATACACAATTCACCACAATTGTGATCAGGCTTAGATCATTATGCTGGGAAAGCCATCAATATTGCAATGTGATAGATTGTCCCATACTCCTTTTATTTATGCCTAAAAAATTGACAGAGCTTTTCAGATGCAGCAATTAAAATGTTTGCGTAATATGAATTACAGAATGCAGAACTCGTGAAATCGTGAAGCAATTTCATCACATGTTTTTCACATTACTTGACCGGAACTGTTTACATTTTACATTGCAAAATAGGAGAGTAATGCCCGTTCTAATGGAAGGTAATTCACCTGAAGTGTTAACTCTGTTTCACTCTCTGTGGATGTTGTCTGATCAGCTGACTATTTCCAGCAATTTTTATTTTATTTCAAGTATTCAACATTTACAATATATTGCTTTTGTAAAAATAGGAGATTAAATAAATGGCAGAAAATAAACACAGGCATCATTAAAAATAAATCACAAGTAGGTCTCCAAGGAATTGCAAATGCAGATTAGTTGAAGTGATGATTCTATGTTGTGGATTTGTGAATGAGGATGGCAAAGGAGATGACAACAATCTGAGTGAGTATTTATTTATTTTATTATTTATTTCGAACAGAATAAAAGAATAAAAAGCAAGTGTGAAACAGCATACAAAAAAACAAAACAAGAATATTTATAAAGTGTCATAAACAATATCTATAAATAAATGAAATCGTATGTGTCCGAAAAGGAGCAGGAAGAAGCCAAAGCTTATTAATTCCCACCCCTTATTCAACTGCTTGTAATTATCTTATACAAATTTAGCAGCTATATGTACACCATATGTACACCAGTGTAGTGCGTGGGTCTCAGAATGAGGCAAGTAGTCCGCAGTTTGAGAAGCACTATACTTTATTTCCTCCCGGTTCAGGGGAAGACGAAACCAGGGAAAGATGGCACCCAAACCCTGCCTTTTATACCCTCCGGCTAAGGACCGCCTCCGGACTGCACCACTCCTGTGCCGAGGGGTTCGGCAGTATAATGGGACGACCCTTAGGAGCCGCCACAGGACCCCCCCCCAGAACCAGAGGCACAAAACGCACCGGCGGGCGCACGACCCGGCCGGCCCGCGTGCGGAAGTCAGCAGATCCCGGGGCTTGCGGGGGCGTAGGTGGAGGGACAGGTCGAGGGGCCGGCGGGAGGACAGGTGGAGTGACAGGTGGAGGGAGTCGTGAGGGGGGACGCCCTCGGGGCCGAGGTTGAGCAACCAGCACCGGCTGGTCAATGTCCAGGTGCGCCGGCTTCAAACGGTCAATCGACACGGCCTCCGGCCGGCCCCCCATGTCCAGGACAAAAGTCGACTGCCCGTGTTCCAGCACCCGGAACGGGCCCTCGTACGGCCTCTGAAGTGGCGTCCGGTGGGCATCACGGCGCAGGAAGACGTATGGGCAGTCCGTGAGGGCCATTGGCACGTGTGGTCGAAATGTCCCATGGCGGGATGTCGGGACGGGTGCGAGCCTGCCAACTCGCTCGCGAAGGCGTTGAAGGGCGGAGGAGGGCGTTTCCTGATGCTCCGGCACCGACGGCACGAACTCCCCGGGCACTGTGAGTGTTGACCCGTACACCAGCTCCGCCGATGATGAGGCCAAGTCCTCTTTGGGAGCGGTCCGGATGCCCAGCATGACCCACGGCAACTCGTCCATCCAGTCCGGGCCGGTGAGCCGTGCCTTCAATGCCGCCTTCAGCTGCCGGTGGAACCTCTCCACCAGACCGTTAGCCTGCGGGTGGTAAGCCGTGGTGTGGTGCAGCTGCACCCCCAGCAAGCGAGCCATGGCTGACCACAGCTCGGAGGTGAACTGTGGCCCCCGGTCGGAGGAGATGTGCGCCGGCCCCCCGAAGCGAGCAATCCAGTGCGCGGACAACGCACGAGCACACGTAGCCGATGAGGTGTCAGCCAACGGAATGGCCTCCGGCCACCGCGTGAAGCGGTCCACCATGGTCAAAAGGTGGGTGATGCCCCGGGACGGTGGAAGGGGCCCCACAATGTCCACGTGGAGATGGTCGAACCGCCGGTGAGGTAGACCGAACTCCTGGAGAGGTGCGCGGACATGGCGCTGGATCTTTGCTGTCTGGCACGGGATGCAGGTGCGAGCCCAATGGGCAACTTGCTTGCGCAGACCGTGCCACATGAAGCGAGCTGCCACCAGTGCCGTTGTCGCCCGGATTGATGGGTGAGCCAGTCCGTGGATGACCTCGAACACTCTCCGGCGCCAGGTGGCAGGGACGATGGGGCGCGGCTGACCGGACGACACATCGCACAGGATTGTCATACCCCCAGGACCGAGAGGGACATCCTCAAGACGGAGTCCGGAGATGGCAGTCCGGTAGGTGGGCACCTCGTCGTCCGTGAGCTGTGCCGCCGCCAGAGCAGAATAGTCCAATCTGGGCGCCACCTCGAACACGGCATTTATAGCAGGGCGGGACAATGCGTCGGCCACCCGGTTCTCTTTCCCCTTGACGTAGCGGATGGCTGTGGTGTACTCGGAGATGTAAGCCAACTGCCGCTGCTGACGTGCGGACCAGGGGTCGGAAACCTTCTGCAGGGCGAAAGTGAGCGGCTTATGGTCGGTGTAGGCGGTGAACGGGCGGCCCTCCAGGAAGTAACGAAAATGGCGCACAGCCAGGTACAGAGCCAGGAGCTCACGATCGAACGCACTGTACTTGGTCTGCGCGCGGTTGAGGTGCCGACTGAAGAAGGCCAGAGGCCGCCAAACTCCGCCCGTCAGCTGCTCCAGCACAGCACCAACTGCCGACTCCGAGGCATCCACAGTGAGAGCAGTCGGGGCATCTTCCCGCGGGTGCACCAGCAGCACGGCCCGAGCAAGGGCCTCCTTCGCGCCGTCGAAAGCTGCCTCCGCCTCGTGGGTCCACTCAACGCTCTTCTGCTGCCCACCCGCCAGAAGTTGATACAGGGGCCGCATGATGTGGGCCGCGGATGGCACGAAACGATGGTAGAATGCCACCATGCCGACAAATTCCTGCAGGCCGCGCACCGTGCGTGGGCGGGGAAACCGACGGACTGCGTCAACCCTGTCAGGTAGGGGAACTGCGCCTAGCGCAGTCACGCGGTGGCCGAGAAAGTCAATTTCGTTGACCCCAAAACGGCACTTGTCCAGGTTGATGGCCAAACCATGCTCGCTAAGCCGCTGACAGAGCTGTCGAAGGTGAGCGCAGTGTTCCTGCTGCGAGCGGCTGGCCACCAGGATGTCGTCCAGGTACACGAATACGAATTCGAGGTCCCGACAAACCCCGTCCATGAGGCGCTGAAAGGCCTGTGCAGCGTTCTTGAGGCCGAACGGCATCCGAGTAAACTCGTAAAGCCCGAATGGCGTGATGATAGCCGTCTTGGGTACGTCATCCGGGTGAACCGGGATCTGGTTATAACCCCGTACCAGATCCACTTTTGAAAAAAATGTGGCCCCAGCCAAATGGGCCGTGAAGTCCTGGATGTGGGGTACGGGGTATCGATCCGCTGTTGTTGCAGCGTTCAGCCGTCGGTAATCCCCACAAGGTCGCCAGCCCCCGCTTGACTTAGGGACCATGTGGAGTGGGGACGCCCAAGGGCTGCTCGAAGAGCGGACGATCCCCAAGGCCTCCATCGTGCGGAATTCCCGCCGTGCCAGACGCAGTTTATCTGGTGGCAGTCGTCGTGCTCGTGCATGGAGGGGTGGGCCAGTAGTCGGGATATAATGTACAACTCCGTGGCTGGGGGTTGCTGAATGAAACTGCGGAGTGAGAATGTCCGGGAACGCAGCCAAGATTCGTGCGTATCGGGAGTCCACGGACGCCAGTGGCCGACCCACCGATTGACCCAAGCGCAATGTGATCGGCTCCATTGTAGTGGCGTTGACCAAACGCTGACGCCCGACGTCCACCATGAGGGAATGCGTCCGGAGAAAATCGGCCCCGAGCAATGGTTGGGAGACGTCGGCAACGGTAAAGTTCCATGAAAAATGGCAGGAGCCGAGCACGATGGGAACCATGCGCAGTCCATATGTGCGGATGGGGCTGCCGTTCGCCGCGGTGAGGACGGGCCCCCGCTTACCGGAACGAATGTCGGCCAGCGAAGGGGGCAGGACGCTGAGCTCCGCACCTGTATCCACGAGGAAGCGAGTCCCGGAGCGCCGATCCCAAGCGAAAAGGCGGTGAATTTGGCCGACCACCGCGGGGACTATTGGCAGCCGGCCCAGGCGTTTCCCGGGAACGTGCATGGCTGGCGGCATTGTCGTGCTGCAGCACCCCAGCGCTGATGGAAATAGCACCAGCTCCTTGTGTTCGTGCTATTTTGAGCTTGCCTGCCCCTGCTGGTGGTGCCTGCAGCTTGCTGGTGCTGGACTGCAGGTGCAGTACCCCTCACTGCCGCTGGGGGTAATCGAACGGGCCGTCGGGCTGGAGCTGTCACTCCTTCCACAGCTCCCCCGCCCCACCGGAGGAAATCGGGAGCTGCTGGGGTGACGTCATCGGCGTGCCTGCCGACGGCCAGCGCGTTGACGTCACCGGCGTGCCTGCCGACGGCCAGCGCGTTGACGTCATCCCGGCGCGTCGACCTCAGCGCGACCTCGTCTCTGCTGACGCCCAGCGCGCTGACGTCATCAGGGCGCGCCAACCACATGGCGTCGGCGCGCCTCCCGAGGGCCCGAAGATCAGCAAACAAGGCGTCGGTGAGTTGCAATCGAATGTAGGCCGGCAGCAGATGCAGGTAAGTATATTCAAACAACAGGCATGGCGTGTGCCCGTCTAATAACGCCACCATTTCCTTTAGGAGGGTAGATGGCCGCCGGTCGCCCAGGCCCCCCATATGCAGGATCCTACCTGCCCGCTCCATCCTACTTAGTCCATAAATTTGGAGCAGGAGCTGTTTCAGGCCGAGGTATTTGTCATTGTCCGGGGGGGCTGCGAGGAAGTCCGATACTTCTTCCACCGCATCCTGGTCGAGGGCTCCCACCAGGTAATAGAAGCGGGTGGCATCGACCGTGATGCCCCGCAGGTTGAACTGGGCCTCCGCCTGCTGGAACCAGATGAGCGGCCGTGTGGTCCAGAAGCTGGGCAGTTTTACGGAGACCGCGTCCAGAGACAGGGTCGGGCTGGCGTGTGAGGAGGTAGGGCTTTGTTCTGTCTCCATCATGATGCCAATGGAGCGTCGGGGGTCACCAATGTAGTGCGTGGGTCTCAGAATGAGGCAAGTAGTCCGCAGTTTGAGAAGCACTATACTTTATTTCCTCCCGGTTCAGGGGAAGACGAAACCAGGGGAAGATGGCACCCAAACCCTGCCTTTTATACCCTCCGACTAAGGACCGCCTCCGGACTGCACCACTCCTGTGCCGAGGGGTTCGGCAGTATAATGGGACGACCCTTAGGAGCCGCCACACCAGCCACTATATGTACACCAAATTATTTACATTTATACACTAATCAAATATTTACAGCCATACAAAAAAGAAAAAAAGAAAAAGAAAAGAAAAAACCCTCATATACTATACAGTATCTTAGTCATATATACAACCCATCACCCTATAATCACCCTTCCCAATACAATCAGTATAACAAATATCCCACTCACATTCACCTATCCTCATCCCAATATCCTTTTAAACAAGTGTTTTTGTACATCTTTCTAAACTGAATTATGCTTGTGCTAAGTTTTATCTCCTGTTCCAGACCATTCCACAAATTCACCCCACAGATTGCTATGCACATACTTTTAAGAGTCGTTCTGACATTGAGTTTTTTTAAATTATGTTCCCCTCTCAAATTATACCCCTCCTGTCTTTCCATAAACAGTTTTTGTATATTTCTTGGAAGTAAATTATTTCTTGCTTTGTACATGATTTGCGCAGTCTTAAATTTAACCAGATCGGTGAACTTCAGTGTATGTGACTTTAAGAATAATACATTGGTATGTTCAAAATATCAACGTTATTGATCATTCTTATTGCTCTTTTTTGTAATGTGCATAACGGCTGGAGGTTGGTTTTGTAGGTGTTACCCCATATCTCCACACAGTAACTCAGATATGGCAATATGAGTGTATTATACAGAGTATGTAATGATCTGTTGTCCAGAATGTGTCTTGATTTTCCCAATATTGCTATAGACTTTGCCAGTTTTGCTTTGACGTGGTTTATATGTGGTTTCCAGCAGATTTTGTGGACTAAGATCACACCAAGAAATTTATTTTCATATACTCTTTCTATACTTATGTTATCTATTTTCAATTTTACTTGAGGATTTATTTTATGTTTTCCAAATAGCATAATCTTTGTTTTGCTTAAATTTAGAGACAATTTGTTGACATCAAACCACTGTTTTAATTTATTCATTTCTGATGTGATGACCTCATAAAGCTGCTTCAAATTGTCACCGGAACAAAAAATATTCGTGTCATCGGCAAATATAATCAATTTCAGTTGAGTTCAGGTAATTGGGACCAGAAGGGCAAGGCCATAAAGTGGGCGAACAAGGAAGGTTTTGGAACTGAGAAATAATACAAAATTAAGCGGAAAAGTAAAATGTGAAGTAACCACTATGGTGATGTAAAAAGAATCAGGTTGATTAAGTGGGCAACTTCAGCACCTCATACGCAGGAATAATCTGGTTACGAGATTTAGACTTTAGGCATACAGCATGGAAACAGGTCTTCGGCCCACTGAGTCCATGCCAACAAGCGATCACCTTGTACATTAACACTATCCGACACACTAGGGATCATTTACAATTTTTTACCAAACCCAATTAACCTACAAACCGTACGTCTTTGGAGTGTGGGAGGAAATGGGAGCGCCTGGAGAAAACCCATGCAGATCACGGGGAGAACGTACAAACTCCTTACAGACCGCACCTGTATTCAGGATTGAACCCGGGTCTCAGGTGCTGTAAGGCAGCAACTCTACCGCTGCGCCACTGTGCCATCTTAAGAATCCCTCCCTCTTAGCCAATTTATTAGGTGATTACAGGTAACTAGGCTTGAGGCTCGTCGTAGCTTGACTCCTCCTGACGTAGGTGCTGTCATAGGTTGTCGCCAGGATGATGTAGGTTGTCGCCTGTGCTGACTTTGGTGAATTCCATTGGCAACTACCTACATCAACCGGCGACTGAATTGTCTTACCTTGTCATAGCTTGTCGCGGGTGGATGTAGGTTGTCGTAGGTGTGGTCTTAGGTGGACATCCTAATTGGTTGCCGATTGTCGGCAGCTTGACGTGACTAGGTGATAGGTTGTGGACATTTTCGTGGACATTGTCGTAAGTCGTCGTTTTTTTCAGCGTCCAGCTATGACTATAGCAGTCATCGAAAACATCGCCGAAGTAGAACAGGCCCATTAAGGGATGAGATAAAGTAAGCAGTGGGAAAATATAAAGTTGTTCACCTTGGTAAGAAGAGTGGAAAAACAGCATGTTTGTAAATGTTCCGAAAATAATAAAGAGAAACATCGAAACATAGAAAATAGGTGCAGGAGTAGGCCATTCGGCCCTTCGAGCCTGCACCGCCATTCAATATGATCATGGCTGTGGCCCAAAATAGTTCACTATACGCCAAATGCGGCCTGACCAGCGCCTTATAGAGCCTCAGTATTACATAGAAACATAGAAAACATAGAAAATAGGTGCAGGAGTAGACTATTCGGCCCTTTGAGCCTGCACCGCCATTCAATATGATCATGGCTGATCATCCAACCCAGTATCCTGTACCTGCCTTCTCACCATACCCCCTGATACCTTTAGCCACAAGGGCCACATCTAACACCCTCTTAAATATAGGCAATGAACTGGTCTCAACTACCTTCTGTGGCAGAGAATTCCAGAGATTCACCACACTCTGTGTGAAAAATGTTTTTCTCATCTCGGTCCTAGAAGATTTCCCCCTTATCCTTAAACTGTGACCCCTTGTTCTGGACTTCCCGAACATTGGGAACAATCTTCCTGCATCTAGCCTGTCCAACCCCTTAAGAATTTTGTAAGTTTCTATAAGATCCCCCCTCAATCTTCTAAATTCTAGCGAGTAATAGCCAAAGTTTTCAAATGTTCAAATGTTGATGTTCTGGAAGAATTCATAGTATTGGTTGTGAAAATAAATAAATTAACCTGAAGGTACAGTAAGTAATTATGAAGGCAAATTATACATTTGCCTCTAATGCAAGGAGATTTAACTACAAAAGTAAGCAAGTGTTACTGCAATTGAACAATGCTTTGCTGAACCCACTGGAGAATACTGTATTCAATTTTGGTCTCCAAACCTAAGGAACGACATATCTTCCTTACAGTTAATGCAGTGTGGATTAATTCCCAGGAGGAGTGGATTGTCCTTACAGAAGAGAATACATTTGGCAAATACACCACTGAGTTCAGATCAGTAAGTGATGTCCTTATTCAAGACAGCACTGTGGCACCACGAGCAGAGCTGGTGTCTCACAGCTCCAGTGATCCAGGTTCAATCCTGGCCTCCAGTGCAGTCTATGTGGAGTTGATGTTCACACGGTTACTGTGTGGGTGCTTAGGTTTTTTCTCATGCCTCAAAGATTTGTTGATTGGTAAGTTAATTGACCACTGTAAATTGCCCCATATGGTAGAATCTGGGAGGGCATATGATTGGAATAAAATGAGATTAGTGTAAAATATGTACCTGATGTCATTGTGAAATCGATGGGCCAAAGGGCAGTTTCTGTGCTATGACCAATATGTAAAGATTCTAAAGGGATTGACAAGGAGGTGATAGAAATTGAAAAACAAAATAAACCAGATGCTGGAAATCTGAAATAAAAATGCATAATAGACAATAAGCAATAGACTATAGGTGCAGGAGTAGGCCATTCAGCCCTTCGAGCCAGCACCGCCATTCACTGTGATCATGGCTGATCCTCCACAATCAGTACCCCATTCCTGCCTTCTCCCCATATCCCCTGATGTCGCTATCTTTAAGAGCTCTATCTAACTCTTTCTTGAAAGCTTCCAGAGAATTGGCCTTCTGAGGCAGAGAATTCCACAGATTCTCAACTCTGTGTGAAAAAGTGTTTCCTCATCTCCGTTCTAAATGACTTACCCCTTATTCTTAAACTGTGGCCCCTGGTTCTGGACTCTCCCAACATCGGGAACATGTTTCCTGCCTCTAGCGTGCCCAAACCCTTAATAATCTTATAGGTTTCAATAGGATCTCCTCTCATCCTTCTAAACTCCAGAGTATGCAAGCCCAGCCGTTCCATGCTATCAACATATGACAGTCCCGCCATTCCAGGAATTAACCTCGTGAACCTACTCTGCACTCCCTCAATAGCAAGAATGTCCTTCCTCAAATTTGGAGACCAAACCTGCACACAATACTCCAGGTGTGGTCTCACTAGGGCCCTGTACAACTGCAGAAGGACCTCTTTGCTCCAATACTCAACTCCTCTTGTTATGAAGGCCAACATGCCATTCGCTTTCCTCACTGCCTGCTGTACCTGCATGCTTACTCTCAGTGACTGATGAACAAGGACCCGCAGATCTCCTTTTCCCAAATTGACACCATTCAGATAATAATCTGCCTTTTTGTTTTTGCCACCAAAATTGATAACCTTACATTTCTCCACATTAAACTGCATCTGCCATGCATCTGCCCACTCACCCAACCTGTCCAAGTCACCCTGCATCCTCATAGCATCCGCCTCACAGTTCACACTGCCACCCAGCTTTGTGTCATCTGTCCTAATGTTACTTTTAATCCCTTTATCTAAATCATTGATGTATAATGCTGGAAACACTCAGCAGATCATATTTATTTTCGATTTTTTATTTCAAATGATATCAGATTGTTTGATGTGTGTTCGGCCAGTGAGACTAGGCAATGCAGTCTCATAACGAGGAGAAATTGCTTTCGTCGTGGCTTTAATTCTTTGTAGAAACAAAGAACTGCAGATGCTGGTTTGTACCAAAGATAGGCACAAAGTTACTCCAGCACTTTGTGTCTATCATTTATTCTTCAGAATTCTTGATCACAAAGAGCAGAGAACACTCAGTTATTGAATATATTCAAGATTCAAGAGAGGACAATGAAATTCTTGCTTTGCTTCAGCACAACAGAATATAGTAGGCATGAATAATACAGAACAGATCAGTGTGTCCTTATACCATTACATAAATGTATACACACATGAATAAATAAACAGATAAAGTGCAAATAAACAGATAATGAGCTATGAATGTTCAGAGTTTTATATGAGTTGAGTTTAATAGCCTGATGGCTGTGGTGAAGTAGCTATTCCTGAACCTGGTCGTTGCAGTCTTCAGGCTCCTGTATCTTCTACCTGAAGGTAGCGGGGAGATGAGTGTGTGGCCAGGATGGTGTGGGTCCTTAATGATGCTGCCAGCCTTTTTGAGGCAGCGACTGCGATAGATCCCCTTGATGGTATGGAGGTCAGAGCCGATGATGGAGTGGGCAGTGTTTATTACTTTTTGTAGTCTTTTCTGCTTCTGGGCCCTCAAGTTGCCGAACCAAGCCACGATGCAACCAGTCAGCATGCTCTCTACTGTGCACCTGCAGATGTTAGAGAGAGTCCTCCTTGACATACCGGCTCTCCGTAAGCTTCTCAGGAAGTAGAGGCGCTGATGTTCTTTATTTATAATTGCATCGGTGTTCTCGGACCAGGAAAGATCTTCAGAGATGTGCACACCCAGGAATTTGAAGCTCTTGACCCTTTCAACCATCGAATTGTTTATATAAACGGGACTGTGGGTCCCCATCCTACCCCTTCCAAAGCCCACAATCAGTTCCTTGGTTTTGCTGGTGTTGAGGGCCAGGTTATTGTGCTGGCACCATATGGACGGTTGCTCGATCTCTCTTCTATATTCTGACTCATCCCCATCAGTGATACATCCCACAACAGTGGTGTCGTCAGTGAACTTGATGATGGAGTTCGCACTATGACTGGTTACGCAGTCATGGATATAGAGTGAGTACATGGGAATAGTGAGTATTCTCAAGGGTGAGATTAAAAGATTTTTTAACCGCAAGGAATGAAATGAGATAAGAACACGAGAGATTTAGAGACACAGCCAAAATATTCAATTACAGTATAGTTTAATGGGCAGTTTGACTTATTCCAGCTTCTGTTTTTTCCTATTCAAGTATTCTTGTATCTATGGGGAACAAGAGGTATTTGTGAGTGAAAGTATTTCCACTCAATACTTTCTGTTGAAAGTGGGCTTTAGAAATAGCATGTAATTGGTATACCATTAACATAAGAGATGGTGAACCAATGGCAAAAAATTATAGTTAAAAGAAATGTTAAAACACCTGTAGGGACAATTGTTAAACAATAAGTCAAATTTAATGCAGTGTGGGATCATAAATTTGGATTAACATGGAAATTTACATTCATTTAAACTATGCCGGTAAATCTGAACAGACAAAGAATGCCTTTTCTTTGGACTGTACGGCTCATTGGAAAATAATGTAATAAAGTATCGCATGGAAAGTGAATGTAATTTGTGGACATGATGGTAACACAGTATGAACAGACAAGGGGGTTTTATTGCTAGACAGGATGGTCTGACAGTTAAGGGTGTGAATTCATTGTTTTTATATGGCCTTTTTTATATGACTCACAAAAAAACCACTCTGGAGGCAATCAGTCATTGATGGTGAAGCTACACGAAAGGTAAAATAGGCATAGCTAAGGTCTAAAAATACAGCGAGGTTCAGAAATAAATAAAAACGTGAAATAAGAATGAAAGCCTCACAGATGAAAGCATTAGAAACAATTCAGAATTAGTCCCGAGAGCCACCCAGTGTCCAAATTGTGCAATTATAAACTGTGTCAACATTACTTGGCAAAACACACTAGCACTGAATTTAACACGAGTCCAACAGAACAAGTCCAGAAATAGGTCAGGATCATCTTGGCCGTTCTGCCGCTTTTATAAGATATTGGGCCTTCGAGCTGCCTCTTACAGTGATTTAGCGACGGGATATGCCCAGTACTGGAAGGCCCTGTTTCCCTAATCTACATAGGAACCGGAATAAGGTGTGTAGCATTTGCACCTCCATCAAAATCTGAAGGACAGATTAAACCAAAATGTAAACAGATCTCGCAGGCAGAGAAGGCAGCCCAGATCCGGAAAATGAGGGTTATTTTCACAACCCATATTTGAAACATGGAACCTGTGACATAATTGAACAAAAAATATGTTTTGTTATCGGAAGGAACTGCAGATGCTAGTTTAAACCAAAGATAGACCCAAAATGCTGGACTAACTCAGCGGGACAGGCATCATCTCGGGATAGAAAGAATGGGTGACATTTTGGGTCGAGACCCTTCTTCAGACTGAGTCAGGGGAGAGGGAGATACAAAGATAAGGATGTGTTAGGTGTGAAAATGAGACGACGGGGATGGAGATCAAGGAAAATGTAGAATAAGTCATTGTTAGCTCGTAGAAGGTAACAACAAAGTATGCAGAGATAAAATGTAAACGAGGAGAGTCAGACTATTTGGAGAACTGGGAAGGAGGGTGGGATGGAGAGAGAGGGAAGGCAAGGGTTACTTGAAGTTAGAGAGATCAATATTCATACCACTGGTGTGTAAGCTGCCCAAGTGAAATATGAGGTGTTGTTCCTCTAATTTGCGCTGGGCCTCACTCTGAAAATGGAGATGGGCCAGGACAGAAAGGTCAGTGTGGGAATGGGAGGAGGACAAAGTTAGCAAATGGGAGATCAGGTAGGTTTAGATGGACTGTGAGGAGGTTTTCAGCTAAATCATCGCCGAGTCTGCGCTTGGTCTCGCCGATATACAGGAGTCCGCACCTGGAACAGTGGATACAGTAAATGAGGTTGGGGGAGGTACAAGTGAACCTCTGCCTCACCTGAAAAGGCTGTTGGGGTCCTTGGACAGAGTCGAGAAGGGAGGTATAGGGACAGGTGTTGCATCTCCTGCGGTTGCAGGGGAAAGTACGTGGAGAGGGGGTGGTTTGGGTGGGAAAGGACGAGTTAACCGGGGAGTTGCAGAGGGAACAGTCTCTGCGGAAAGCGGAAATGGGTGGAGATGGGAAGATGTGGCTTGTGGTGGGATCCCATTGGAGGTGGCAAAAATGCCGGAGGATTATGTTTTGCATGTGACGGTTGATGGGGTGAAAGGTGAGGACTAAGGGGACTCTGTTCCTGTTGTGACTGGGGGGGGGGGGGGGGGGGGGGGGGGGGGGGGGAGCAGGAGCGGAGCTGTAGGATATTGAGGAAACCCTAGTGACCTTGCTAGCTCTGGCTATCTCTATTATCGTGGACCTTGCTATCTCTGCCACCTCTATGACGCCTCAATATTTCCCACCGCTTCTGCACGATTCACTGTCCATGCGAAAGGTTCAGCAAATGCGATTTCAGCAAGAATCTTCCCCAGAGATTGCAAGGTACGATAAATAAAAATTCCTCACGGAAAAGATTGACAAAAAATATAAAACTGGAGTTGAGATTGGCAGCAGGTGGACTCAAAGCCTAGCTTGTCAATTACGTATCACACAGGAGGAATGTCTCTTTAGCAGATACTAAACTTACAAAATATTATTGTACTCTCATCATTTTACCATTTTTGTTTCTCATGACTTCTTCTCACTTCTTCCCACAATGTAATTCCACTCATCGTATGCATCCTCTAATACATAACCTAACAGGTCGATCAACCATGTGAACAATAATTTATTCACATGACCACTTACAGTAAGTATGAATTTTAATTTCCCCCTTAATTCTCAAAGGGAATTTGGACTACATTTCTATTATTCCCAATAAAATCCAATGGCAGGTGGGTAGATGTGTAAGGAAAGCAACTCCCAGGATATCTCATTGTGGGAAAGAAAGTTGAAGTCAGGACAAAGTTAGATTTTTTTTTTGCAATCATTGAACCTCTCTCCACTAGGTCGCAAGGAATGAGTGCTAAGGTCCCCGTTTCTATGCAAATTGGCGGTGAAGTCATTTTCTTGTAGCTTGTTAAAAATAATATAATTTTCAAACATTATTCTGAAGATATGTCACTTCTTTCTTGTAAAATTCGTTTTTCAGAACCTGCAATCTTGTTCAGTAGTAATTATGACAAAAGTCCAGTTCAAAATTCAGATCCAATGATTCAAATTCAAAATCATTTCACTTTTTTTAAAGCATGAACAGTAACTGGCTGGGTCTTGAATGGTTAATTCCAGTGTGTTAAATGTTTTATAAAGTGTGTGATCTGTATATTTTACCCATTATTATGTTCAGACATTTCTTTCCTCAATCTTATAGTTTTTCAATCGTAAAACCCAATTGATTGAATACGATTGCTTCATGATATACTGACAGCCTCGATCAGTAGTACTTGTTCATTTGGTTAAAAACAACAGCTTGTACTAAAGCTGTGGAGAATGCCTGAGCTCCACAGGACAGTCCATGAGAATAATATGTAAAAGGGGCTGCCAGGCTCCCTCATGTCTCAGCTGGACTGTCAGTAATAACAGGAGCAGCAAAGGTGGAATTTATTACTCCACACCCAATGCTCACAGACAGATTAATTTGATCAGACAGTAATCATTGCAGCTGATGTGATTAAGTTGCTTCATTTCATTGACCTTTGCCTTCTTAAGGAAAGGTCTCACTGGGCAATTCACGAAGGTCATTCAAGAAATCATCTAACTGTTTGGTACTTAAATATATAAAAGTTAGCACTTCTAATTTGAATCATTGCAGATGTTGAAATAAACTTCATTTCCAAACTAAAAAATTGATTAATGAAGAGAGCAAATAAATATATTCTGAAATATTGAAGACATCATTATGCTGGCCAGATTGTCAGACAATAGACTATTTTTTAAAAACTTTTGTTCGATACATTTATATTCAAGTACATAATTCCATTTATGCATTATGATCAATTGGTTTCCAGAATGTGTTCTACAAAATGGATAACGTTTACTTTCAAAATTGGTAGTAAAATTAAATTAATAATAATAATAATAAATTTTATTTATGGGCGCCTTTCAAGAGTCTCAAGGACACCTTACAAAAATTTAGCAGGTAGAGGAAAAACATGTAAGGGGAATGAAATAAATAGTAGAGACATGACTAGTACACAAAGTAAAGACAGAATACAAGTCAAAACACAATATGAGGCAATTAATGCACAGATGAAAAGGGAGGGGGACGTGGGGCTAAGGATAGGCAGAGGTGAAACGATGGGTCTTGAGTCGGGACTGGAAGATGGTGAGGGACACGGAATTGTGGATCAGTCGGGGGAGGGAGTTCCAGAGCCTGGGAGCTGCCCTGGGGAAGGCTTTGTCCCCAAACCTGCGGAGGTTGGACTTGTGGATGGAGAGGAGACCGGCTGATGTGGATCTGAGGGACCCTGAGGGTTGGTAGGGGGAGAGGAGGTCAGTGAGATATGGGGGGGCCAGATGGTGGAGGGCTTTGTAGGTGAGGATCAGGATTTTGTAGGTGATCCGGTGGGAGATTGGTAACTAAATGTGTATCAATGAAAATAGAAACTGAGAATCTTTAATTTGTTTTCTGAAATTTTTATTTTATTGGAAAATAAATTGTAAATGCATTTATTTGCTCTCATTATTAAATCATTTTCTATTGTGGGAGCAAAGTTTATTTCATCATATGCAGTAATTCAAATTATAAGTGCTAACATTTCCATTTAAATCCTTCTGAAGTAGAGTGTTTGTTGTTACAACAATTTTAAGTGATTTCTTGCACTGAAAGTCATTCCCAATCTATCATAATCAAAATAGATTCTGCTCAGTTGTTCCACTGGTGAACTTCATACTTACAACAGGGGTACTTTTAGAATTTGGAAGGAACATTACTTATGGCAATGGCTTGCCAAATCTTCTTACTCTGCCAGAGTGTGAGTCTGACTCAGTGCACTTCCGAACAATCATCGTTAAGGGCCTGTCCCACTTAGGCGACCTTATTTGCGAGTTCAGTGGACAAGCTCGCAACATGGTCACCACATGTTCGTAGGTGGTCTCTGGTGAGTCTCCTTCATGGTCGAGAGTAGTTCGTGAATGGTGATAACTATTCGCGGCCTCAGTATGGTCGCCATAGATAAAATCGATACATTTAAAGTCGTGGTGCAGTGGTAGTGGGGTGGCCATGTCATTGTAGGTAGTCGAGGTAGCCGTAGGAAATCTCCTTTGCTGACCAGGCATTTTAATTGGCTCATTGGGGGAAAATAAACGTAAGCACGAGTTTTCAGAACCAAGGAAAACCGACCGGTAATGTTAAATGCCCGCTAAACTTCACAACTGTGTATCGCTGGCTTATTAAAAAGTTGTCTGGCTTATTAAAAGTGTCTCCACTGCTTCTTCTTCTCCCCCCCTTCTCCCCTCCCCCCTCTTTTAAAGGATTTACTGTACACTGTGCTAGCCATCTTTAACATTCCTGTTCATCGCGGGTATCACCTTAGTTTTGCACCGTGTGAATTTCAGACAGCGCACCCCCCGCTTTCTCTGGCCCCTGCGTTTGCGATGTGTTTGTGTGTGTTCGCCGCTGACGGTCGTTCCAGCTCGCGGTTTTTCAGGCGAGTGCCCCCGAGCTTAAAGGTCGCAGACAGTCCGCTGAAAAGTCGCGTAAGTGGGACAGGCCCTTAAGATGATCTTTTTCCACAGCAAGTTCAAGACAGTTTATTTTCTTCTGAATTTCAATAATGGCTTCATGGCTTTGTCTTCGGACCAATCTTCTGGCCAAAGCAGCAGGCAAATCATTACACCAAAACTCATTTTAAAAAATGTGTTCATTTCCCTGGATGTGTACATTACTTGCGTGAACAATGTTTATCAACTGTTCTCATTTGTCCTTGAGATGATGGTTGTGAGCCGCCTGATAAATTGCTGGTGAAATTATTCCCATGATGTTGGTCGTTTAAGGATTTAGGCCCAGCAACAGTGGAGGAGGAGCAATATGTTTTGGATTCATGACTATGTGTGACTCGAGGGAACTCGCAATTGGTGGTGTTTCCATGCACATGAAGCCCCTGTCCTTGGTGGAAGAGATCACCATTGGGAGATGTGATCGGATTAGCCGAGGCAAGTAACTGTCTAAGATAATTTATTCCTTTGTGTTCCTTCTTGTCTTGCCTGGAGCTTTTGAAAACAATAAACGTGTGGTATAACTATATGTATATGTTTTTTTCCTAGTTACTTGTAAATATGATAATATTCAACATATTGCATGTAAGACATGCCAATATTTTCCTGCCTGGGTGTATAGGCGTACAAAGTTAAGAGGTGTTTGTGGGACTCTTTTGGTAGCACTTGTATCAAGCTAAAGATACATTGTACTGGACATGATGTTCTGCCAACTCTGTCTTCTTCTGGCAGTCATTTATATCAAACACATTAATGCTTTACCAATATGTCAGAACCACACCACAACTTACACCACAACAAATGCACTGATTTATTGAAATATTGGAATCTAATCAATATGCCAAGTAATCAAAATAGGTCAGATTCAGATTCAGATTCAATCTTTATTGTCGTTGTGCAGTGTACAGTACAGAGACAACGAAATGCAGTTAGCATCTCCCCAGAAGAGCGAACATAGAATAATGAGCAATAAATATATATACTTACATACAGTAGTAGTAGTGGGGAAGGAGTGGGGGAAGGAGTGTCCAGGGGAGGGGGGGGTTCGGTGACTGGCAATCGCCGAGGTGCAGAGTTAAATAATGTAACAGCCGCAGGGAAGAAGCTGTTCCTGGACCTGCTGGTCCGGCAACGGAGAGACCTGTAGCGCCTCCCGAATGGGAGGAGGGTAAACCAGGACAAGGGGTCACAGCTTAAGGATAAGGGGGAAATCCTTTAAAACCGAGATGAGAAGAACTTTTTTCACACAGAGAGTGGTGAATCTCTGGAACTCTCTGCCTAAGAGGGTAGTTGAGGCCAGTTCATTGGCTATATTGAAGAGGGAGTTAGATGTGGCCCTTGTGGCTAAGGGGATCAGGGGGTATGGAGAGAAGGCAGGTACGGGATACTGAGTTGGATGATCAGCCATGATCATATTGAATGGCGGTGCAGGCTCGAAGGGCCGAATGGCCTACTCCTGCACCTAATTTCTATGTTTCTATGTTTCTAAACAGTCTGTGGTTGGGGTGAGAGCAGTCCCTGACGATGCTGTGCGCCCTTCGCAGACATCGCTTGCTTTGGACAGACTCAATGGAGGGGAGTGAGGAGCCGGTGATGCGTTGGGCAGTTTTCACCAGTTGGTAAGGATGCTCTCGATGGTGCAGCATTAGACGTTCACCAGAATCTGAGGAGACAGATGGACCTTCTTTAGTCTCCTCAGGAAGAAGAGACGCTGGTGAGCCTTCTTGACCAGTGTTGAGGTATTGTGGGTCCAAGAGAGGTCATCGGAGATGTTGACCCCCAGAAACCTGAAGCTGGAGACACGTTCCACCTCCGTCCCGTTAATATGGATGGGGATGTGCATGCCGCCACTCAACCTTCTGGGGCGGCACGGTGACAAGGCATTGAATTTTCACGACAGGATCCTTTTTCGAAGTGACCACTATCCCGTTTTTTGACTTTTAGTCATAATTACCCTAAATTTTCACATAATTTCTGACAAATATTCTGACAAACTTGCCTATTTCTGTTATATCCTTGAACTCTTTCATGCATTAAATGTAGCTTCATTTCAATATATTATTCTTGGTTATTTTTTATTTCCTCGTATATTCTCATTTTTCACTGCTTCACTTCCCTAAATGCACTTTTAAATCAAATGTTTCTGTTAAGCTTTCTTTGCTGATTATAACTCCTGCAGGGAGTCAAACCTGTGTCACAGAGCAGGTTGCTTCACCTTGAGCGAGACACTTTTTGTCACATTCACTGATCTCCCTTTGCCCTCAAAAAGGGTTATCTTTCTAGAGGACTCACTACCCTTTTTTTTAACCACAGATTTCATTATTTTTTAAATCTTACTTCAAGTTACCTCCCTTTTCCTTCTATTTCCTATGTTTAATTTAGAGATCCGGCACAAAAACAGGCCCATCAGCCCACCAAATCTGTGCCGACCAGCAATCCCCGCACACTGACACTATCCTACACACACAAATGGGATAATTTACAATTTTACCAAGCCTATTAGACTACAAACCTGAACATCTTTGGAGTGCAGGGCAAACCCGGAGCACCCGGAGAAAACCCACGTAAATCACGGGGAGATGCTGCTTTTTCTGGCTAATTTGTATGCTTCATCTTTTGCATTGATATTATCCCTGATTTCCCTTGTTATCCATGGATGCACTACCCTCCCTAATTTATTATTTTGCCAAACTGGGATGAATAATTTTTGTAGTTCATCCATGCAGTCTTTAAATGCCTTCCATTGCATATCCACCGTCAACCCTTTTAGAATTAATTGCCAGGCAATCTTGGCCAATTCACGTCTCATACCTTCAAAGTTACCTTTCTTTAAGTTCAGAACCCTTGTTTCTGAATTAACAACGTCACTCTCCATCCTAATGAAGAACTCAACCATATTATGGTCACTCTTGTCCAAGGGGGTACGCACAACAAGACTGCTAACTAACCCTTCCTCATTACTCAATACCCAGTCTAGAATAGCCTGCTCTCTCGTTGGTTCCTCTACATGTTGGTTTAGAAAACTATCCCACATACATTCCAAGAAATCCTCTTCCTCAGAACCCCTGCCAATTTGATTCACCCAATCTATATGTAGATTGAAGTCACCCATTATAACTGGTTTACCTTTGTTGCACGCATTTCTTATTTCCTGTTTGATGCCATCGCCAATCACTACTACTGTTAGGTGGCTTGTACACAACACCCACTAGCGTTTTCTGCCCCTTAGTGTTTCGCAGCTCTACCCATAACGATTCCACATCCTCCAAGCTAATGTCCTTCCTTTCCATTGCGTTAATCTCCTCTCTAACCAGCAACGCTACCCCACCTCCTTTTCCTTTCTGTCTATCCCTCCTGAATATTGAATATCCCTGGATGTTCAGCTCCCAGCCTTGGCCACCCTGGAGCCATGTCTCCGTGATCCCAACTATATCATAGTCATTAATAGCTATCTGCACATTCAACTCATCCACCTTATTACAAACGCTCTTTGCATTGAGACACAAAGCCTTCAGGCTTGTTTTTACAACGCTCTTACCACTTTTACAATTATGTTGAAAAGTGGCCCTTTTTGATTTTTGCCCTGGATTTGTCTGCCTGCCACTTTTACTTTTCACCTTCGTACCTATTGCTTCCACCCCCATTTTACACCCCTCTGTCTTTCTGCTCACCCATTTAAGAACCCCACCACCTCTTATTCTCTGTTTATTATTGTTTTCATCTTCCCCCCCTACATGTTGGGTCTGAATGCTTTCCTTCTCTGCCTCCTGCCTCACACACTACCTACTAGCTTTCTCTATTTGAGTCCCTCCCCCCAACCGTTCTAGTTTAAAGTCTCCCTAGTAGCCTTTGCAAATCTCCACACCAGGACATTGGTCCCCCTTGGGTTCAAGTGCAACCCATCCTTTTTGTGCAGGTCGCACCTTCCACAAAAGAGGTCCCAATGATCCAGAAACTTGAATCCCTGCCTTCTGCACCAGTCCTTCAGCCACGCATTTATCCTCCATCTCGCTCCATTCCTACTCTCACTGTCGCGTGGCACAGGCAGTAATCCCGAGATTGTTACCTTTGCGGTACTTCTCTTTAACTCCCCTCCTTACTCCCTAAATTCTCCTTTCAGGACCTTGTCTCTTTTTCTACCTATGTCATTGGTACCTATATGCACCATGACCTCGGGCTCCTCTCCCTCCCATTTCAGGATATCTTGGACACGTTCAGACACATCCCAGACCCTGGCACCAGGGAGGCAAACTACCATCCGGGTCTCCCGACTGCGTCCACAGAATCGCCTGACTGACCCCCTAACTATAGAGTCCCCTATTACAAATGCCCTCCTCTTCTTTTCCTTACCCTTCAGAGCAACAGGACTGGTCTCTGTACATCATCATCACCGGCTCCTTCAGGTCTCTCGTCTTTGGGGGACGAGCAGGAGCCGGCTCGGTGGCCTCCCTCCACAGCCCACAGTCTGCCACGTCTTGTGTTTGGCCGAGCAAAAGCATGTAAGGCCACGAGTTACCTAACTCTGGACTTCAAAGTCTTTGTTTAAAAATTTACCAATCTTGGCTTTTATGTCAGTAATTGGTACGGGATCAATTCCTGTATGCAGAATTCCTATTGTTTCAGAGAAGGAAGCCTTTCAGATAGAATTTCAGCCCATCAGGGCTACACAGAGCAATCCAATTCCCCAAATCAACCCAATGTTTCTAGTTATCTTTGACATGATCGTTAGTCCTCCATCCACGATTATCTAGCCACACACCTTTATGAGGAACTGTGCTTTTTTTGTTAATGCTTGGTACGATTTACCAGCACCTCAAAAAAGTTAAAAACTAGATTGTTGTGTGGCAGGCAATTGCTTTGCACATGATACGATATGATACGATAGACTTTATTTATCCCAGGAGGGAAATTGATCTGCCAACAGTCATAAAAACACAAAATACATGAAACATGAAATTAAAGAGACGAGTGGAAAGGATTGGGGATGTGCAAAGATTGGGATGGGGTGGGGGAGGGGAGGGCAGTCAGCCTCAGTCTACCCCATGACAGAAGGGGTATGAACTATTTTTTGCATACCTGTACCTTTTTGTTGACCAAAAAAAGACACTGACAAGGGGTAATATTCAGCAGCCAATTAACTTACCAACTAGTACATAATGGAGGAGCCAGAGCACTCAGGGGAAAGCCATTCAGTCACAGAGAGAACATGCGCACTCCACACAGACAACACCAGATTTCTCGCATCAATCATGCCTGTGAAAATGGGCTAAAAAGCTCTTTTAAGTAATTCCAGACCTTACACCATACCAAAAGTATTCATCGTCCTTTCTTCACCAGAGCTAGACAGTCACATTGAATTGAATTGTTTTGCAGATCCTACACCAGACTTTGCCTCGAGCAGGATGCATGAGCAAATTCCTCAATCTATGTGTGGGAGTCTCAGCAAGCTTTAGCTCCAACACTGATCTCTATGTGGAATGCAGTCATGGAATTTGATCAGCAAGTCCACAACTCTGCAATCACACATTTACAGGATTCAAATCTGTAAATGTTTGCAGTTATAAGTGGAACTGCTGGAATTTATTTACAAAATCTGTCCATTAACTAAACTCAAGTTCCCAATGGTTGCAAGAGCACTAACAACCATATCTGGGGGGTGACTTTAATTTCCATCGCCAGGAGCAGTTCAGTGCTACTGCCACTAATTGAGCTGACTAAGTCCAGAAGGATAAAACTGCCAAACTGGGCTGAAAGCCAAATGCTGAGAAACACAACACTAGGAAAGAAAATCTACTTAATTTCATCCTCAGTAACCTCCTTATTACAGATGCAAATGTCCAAAACCAAGATTGACCAGTTTACTAATTTAATGGAGTCAAGGTCCCATTCCTGTATCGAGGATGCCTATATTATGTCATGTGGTGCTACCATGAGCCAAATGGGATAGATTACGAAGAGATTTTATGGGCCATTTGCAGTGGAAGGAATCATATTACACCTGTGTGTAACCTCATGCCTTCTATGATTTTCATTTTGCTCCTTTGCTATGATATTCAAAAACATATCTAGGTCAGTGAGGACTGCAAAACATGAGAGAAGAATCTTGGGCAGAGTAGAGCAATCCCATGTCCAATAGCCAATGTCAACATACAGTCCTTCCAACATCCATTAACCAACTAAAGAGATGAATGCATGATCAACTCCATTCTCAATGGTGCAATGTGGAGGTCGAACTCAACTTCCGCCAATGAACTGTCATAAACATCCCCTCCCTTCAGCTCATACAATGCACACATTTACTAAGAAAGCACATAGAGGGATCCCCTGCTTATGGATGACTGATGAAAATTCAACTTCATGCAAATTTTCCTGGGAATATTTTAATAATTCTTCAAAGATAGAAAAATTAGTTACGGAAATACAAATGTTCTTCAGCAGGTGTGGAATGGAGGTAGCAGCTATTTAATTCAAAAGCCAACCATTCTTTAAAAAAAAACTGTTTAAATGTAACCCCCCACAGTAATCAAACGTATATCAGAATGTGCGCCACTTCAGTACAAGTGAAGGTACACAAAAAAGCTGGAGAAACTCAGTGGGTGCAGCAGCATCTATGGAACAAAGGAAATAGGCAACGTTTCGGGCTGAAACCCTTCTTCAGACTGATAGGAGGTGGCGGGGAGAAGGAAGGAAAAAGGAGGAGGAGGAGCCCGAGGGCTGGGGGATGGGAGGAGACAGCCCGAGGGCTAAGGAAGGGGAGGAGACAGCAAGGGCTAACAAAATTGGGAGTTCAATGTTCAAGCCCGCAGGCTGCAGACTCCCCAAGCGGAATATAAGGTGCTGTTCCTCCAATGTCCGGTGTTGCTTGGTCTGGCCATGGCCAAGTGATGCTAACTGGAGTGTGCACACCATGTTACTAAGCTCTCTAGCTTCTACATATTCTGTCTCGTCATTATTTGCTATCTAGACGGTGACTGTTGTGGAACGGTCTGACTATGGTAGTGTCATCTGCAAGGTTGTAAATAGAGTTAGAGCAGAATTTGGCTGCACATGGTTGTGGGTGTATAGAGAGTATGGTAAGGAACAGAGAACACATCTTTTGTTGAGAATGATCACAGAATGGAAGATGTTTAAGGTAGACAAAAGTGCTGGGGAAACTCAGCGGGTGCAGCAGCATCTAAGGAGCGAAGGAAATAGACAACGTTTCGGGCCAAAACCCTTCTTCAGACTGATGTGGGGGGGGGGGGGGGGAGAAGAAAGGAAAAAGGAAAAAGGAAGAGGAGGATCCCGAGCGCTGAGAAGGGGAGGAGACAGTAAGGGCTACCGGAAATTGGTGAATTCAATGTTTATGCCACTAGGGTGCAGATTGCCCAGGCAATATGAGGTGCTGTTCCTCCAATTTCCGGTGGTGCTCACTCTGGCCATGGAGGAGGCTCAGGACAGAGAGGTCGGATTCGGAATAGGAGGGGGAGTTGAAGTGCTGAGCCACCGAGAGATCAGGTTGGTTAATGCGGATCGAGCGGAGGTGTTCGGCGAAACGATCGCCAAGCCTACGCTTGGTCTCACCAATGTAGATCAGCTGACATCTAGAGCAGTGGTTCCCAACCTTTTTTAGCTCATGGCCCCCTTGGGATCTTTTAATTTTTCTGCGGCCCCCCCTTGACATTATTAGCGGAAAAAAAGTACTTCAATATTATAATACCTTCCATAAAAATATCAGTGTCTATTAATTGCACATATAGTCTCTTTTATTCTATTCCACAAACATCAAAAATATTTCAACTACATAGATTTAAATTTATTAGAACTGAAATTTAGGAGGCAACAGGGTGGTAGCTCTGTGGCCCCTTCATTGAACCTGTGGGCCCCTAAATCCCCCAAATTTTCTATGGCCCCCCCTGAAATTTGCCATAGCCCCTTTGGGGCCATATGGCCCCAGGTTGGGAATCACTGATCTAGAACAGCGGATGCAATAGATGAGGTTGGAGGAGATGCAGGTGAACCTCTGTCGCACCTGGAATGACTGCTTGGGTCCTTGAATGGAGTCGGGGGGGGGGAAGGTAAAGCGACAGGTGTAGCAATTCTTGCGGTTGCAAGGGAAAGTGCCCGGGGAGGGGGTGGTGCTGGAGGGAAGGGAAGAATTGACCAAGGAGGTACAGAGGGAGTGGTCTTTGCGGAAAGCCAACAGGGGGGAGATGGGAAGATGTGGGGAGTGGTGGAGTCACATTGGAGGTGGCGAAAATGACCGAGGACTATCTGTTGTATGTGACGGCTAGTCGGGTGAAGGGTGAAAACTATGGGGACTCTGCCCTTGTTACGAGTGGGGGGATGGGGATAGAGAGCAGTGTTGCAGCATATGGAAGAGACCCTGGTGAGCGCCTCATCTATGGTAGGGGAAGGAAACCCCCGTTCCCTGAAGAATGAGGACATTTCCGATGCCCTGGTGTGGAACACCTCATCATGGGAGCAGATGTGGCGTAGACGGAGAAATTGGGAGCAGGGGATGAAGTTCTTACAGGAAGCAGGATGGGAAGAAGTGTAGTCTAGATAGCCATGGGAGTCAGTGGGTTTATAGTGGATGTCGGTCAGAAGTCTATCACCTGCGATGGAGATAGTGAGGTCAAGAAATGGTAGGGAAGTGTCGGAAATGGTCCAGGTGTATTTGAGTGCCGGATGGAAGTTAGTGGTGAAGCGGATTGAAGTCTTATTAATTGTAATGAGAGGAAGATCACTTAAGAGATTTACAATGCACTCTATTCTATTATCACATGTAAGATATGTTATCAAACAACTGAATGTAAAATCCGTTGATACTTTAAGACTATCAGAACTAGCAAGTGGATATGGGGCATCCTAATTCTGCATCTTTGTAACCAGACAGGAGAAGACTATAACTAAAGGTTTAGATTAATTGGCGCTCACAGAAATTGTGATTTATGGAAAATTTGTATTCTTACATAACTTCTGTACTTGCAATCACAGAGGCTACATACTCAACAACCAACTGTCTGCAAAACTGTAAAATTCTGCTCTAAAATTAAGCAAATTTTCCAAAATAGCTGCAATCTACCTGACAAATGGATCAATTATAGTTCAATTAGTCCAATCGCAATCATCACCAAAATGATTGAAATGTTATTCTCAGTGCACCTCTCCTTTGCATTTCCTCATAAATAGCATAAAACCTGCTGTTCATTTCAGCAATTCTCATTGTTTGGTGAATTGATCACAATTTTGTTGCTATTTTGGTGCTAATCCTGGTATAATCATCTACATTACCTATAATGCAAAGGTTGCTTAATTGGTTGGTCATGCTGCGATGGGAAAGATTTGACCCTATTATTAATTGAAGCAACCAACCATAATAGCTGAGCAAGATAAAAGAAGGTTAATGCATCTGCAGCTACCTTGAGCCAAGAATAGATTGTTGAATTGTACTCTGTAATTAGCCATATTGTTCTCATGCAATTGAACTGGTGTCAATCTAATAAAATGCAAAATCTTGACTACAGGAAGAAGAACAGATTGAAGGAAGCCCATCCATGAACATTCCCCTGTCCGCTTTGGACATTGCTTCTTAAAATGCAAGTTCATGAGGTATGTTTGGACATTTTGCAAAATCCTTCTAACTTCCTCCAACCAGCATAAACGTTTGAGGTTTAACTAGTATTTTCTTAATTCTCCCATCTGTTAATTTTCAACAACAGATATTATGTTATTTCCTTATAAATATTTCTTGAATAATGAAGTGATTTGTTTAACAATTGGATTCCTTAAATCTTCTAAACTACGTCTTCTTCTTTCGTTCAATCTCGTTATGTAATGTTGCCCCTTGTCTGGACCTCGAGTCCGTAATAAAGTTTATTATTATTATTATTATTATTATCTTACTCAGAGATTACTTGTGAATCTTTGCCTCTGAGCTCAGAGGCAAATATTCACAAGATTCTCAGTTTGCTTTTCTCCGTACATAACAATTCCATTCTAATGCAAGATGTGACCAAGATTTGGACAAATTACCTGGATAATCCTCCCTTATCTGTTGAAGAAAATCCATCAGAGAGATTTAGTTGGAAGCATCTAGTACAAAGAATTTGGAACATTTTTGGTATTTAAATCCTCTCCAATTCTGCAGTCACATGCCATTTTGTAATTGAGATGAAAGTCTTGCAGTAGATACTGAAACGCTGGCAAAAACTTAAATATTCATTGTCTCTTGCCAGCAATGCCCACTAAAATAAGTTTACAAATCTTCATAATTTGGGTCGTCGACTCAAGTCAAGTTGTTGAGTTTATGTAGGTATGGTGATTTACAGGTACAATAAAATATTTGCTTGCAGCAGCATCATAGACATAGAGACTCAGACAAAAACACTAATTATACATAAATTACATATACGGCTCCAAAACAGGAAAAATTGAAGAACTGTGCAATAAAAACATTAGTGGAAAACATTGTTGGACAAATATGGTGGTGCAAGAGACGCAATATTTCTTTGACCCAATATTCTGGGTGTTGCGGTTTGCTGCTCTCCATCCATTTCATTTTGCATTTCATTCCCATTCTATCTCTTTTTTAAATTTCTTTCATCCTGCACATCTGCATTCGCTTACATTATCCTTGACTTATCTTCTCCTCTCCTATATGTACATATCTCTCCTGTCATAACGTTCTTACTCAGTTATTTCTTTATTTTCATTATTCACCTAATGTTAGACTTATTTGATTTATTTAAATCCCATTGTCTAACTGTCTGCTTCGAACAAAAGACACAAAGTGCTGGAGTAACTCAATTGGTCAGGCAGCATCGCTGGAAGTCACGGGTTGGAGAGATAATGGGTCAGGATTTCTTCAGACTAATTGTGGTCGGGGGTGAAAGCTGAGAAAAGTGATGAAAAGGGACAATGACTGGCAAGTGATCGGTGGAAACACTGTGGAAGTGAGTCCAGGTCAGAACATGGTCAAAGAGCAAATTGTTCACTTTTTCTACTTTGACCATTCTCATTTGTTTCAAATTGCCATTTTGATTTTAACTCACCCTTATCTTTTCACTTATTATCTTTTCCTCTCCTCACAAATTTAATTTACTCTTTCTCTTAATTACAAAGTTCTTGTCTTCCATTCCTCACAATAATTGTAAAAGATTTCCAGAGGAACTACCATTATTCATTCTTTTCCTTCTATTTGTTCAGCAGACTTAACTTTGCCTTGCCTGATCTCTTAATTTCAACTTGTCCAATGTCTCACTTATCAATCACATTAACAACATTTCCTTTCAATTTTCCTATCACTTCCTTCATTTTATCTTATGTATTATGAATCAGATAAACAAATAAACATAGTATCATATTTCAATAATTTATATATCATATTTCAAATAATTTTAACCCTTTTATTTTTCTATTTACTTTCCTTACTTTTACTTTTATTAACTTTTACTTTTATTGCTCTTACTTTTACAAATACCTTGGAGTGTACCTGGACAGAAAACTGGACTGGTCTCGGAACGCTGAGGCCCTGTACATGAAGGGACAGAGCCATCTGTACTTTTTAAGAAGGCTCCGCTCCTTCAACATCTGCAGTAATGTGCAGACCATGTGCGCATCACGTGCGCGGCATGACGCGCGCGTCGTGCGTCGTGACGCATAAATGATGTTGTGTAAATTACACACAAATGACGCCCGAGTTGGGCCAGGCCCTTACCTTCTCTCCAGAGATGCTGCCTGTCTCACTGAGTTACTCCAGCTTTTGGTGTCTGCCTTCAACCTCAATCCGTTTCGATTGAATACGGGTCGTTCACTAGCCCCCACCATTACAATCCTGTAATAGCGTGTAAACGTTTCTTAAGATTAAAGCAAGATCAACAAAATAAGCCGTTGTTTGATATAAAAGATGTTTCATTTGTGAAATAAAATTCTCTAAATCAATGCTGATGCCATCTGAAGGTTCCTCCTCCCTGACATGTCATGTGGGGAATGGATTACACATCAATGAAACAAAGCTTTCCATAATAAAAGAGATATCTTTGAGCTAAGAACTTCAGAAGGATAGGACCATGTCACCCTAAGCTTCTTGGCAATAATAGGCAGCCAATTATAATTACTTCTGTCTCCATGAAACAATTGAGGTAAATAAAGAACAGGCAATCTCAATATATTTTGGCCTGCTGTTTGCAAATTGCTTCAAGAAACTAAATGTCCCAATTAATTAAAGTTAAATCAATTCAACATAAGGACGGGCCGCCAAGAACAAAGAGGGACCCGGTGGGGGTGGGGGCAACAAGAACAAAGAGGGACTGGCAGGGGGATGCTGAGAACAGAGGGTTCCAGTGGGAGGGGGCCACCGAGAACTAAGCGGGACCCAGCGGGGGGCCAGGTGTTAATAATACCTGGCTTTCACTCAGTCTGCACTTACTTGTCTCAATCACAGTTGGTACTATCAGTTCCGCCTCTAACCTTCCTCTTCGGTAGTGAAACTCCAGAGAGAAAGCACAGTCATCCAAAATCACCACTGCCTTGGATGACAGAATTGGAGAAAGGGAGAATTAATTTATAAAACTCCCACGCTCGTGTCCTTTATTATACAACATATTATCATTTCTCATTTTATGCTGAGCTGTTTGACTCTTTCTTATTCTAATTGTGAGAAAAAATAGTGCATAGAGTTTGAAAAATCAGTATATTGAATGAGGCAAGCAATATTACAACCTCCTGACTGTTCTTAAACTGACCTATCTCCTGAAATGGGATGATGCTTCAGAGGGATCACACACAGACCATATTAGATGTAAGTGGTGAGACCATCAGAGCTTTGAAGGTTCTTCATGGGCAAATCTATACAAACATACCTGTATATTGTTTCACCACATTGGTTCCTGAAACTCAGCCAACTCAAATCAAACAAATGTCTGAATCCAACCCAAGAAGAAAAACACTTTTACGTAGAAAATAAATCCTTTTACAACATTCAGGTGTCGAGAATTCACAGCTGATGTATGGATTGTTTCATATGTGTGAAGTCCCAACCAAATTGGTGAATTAAATATTGAACCTCTAGTCTATGTAAAAGAACTTCATGTTTCATCACATACCTTCTCGACGAAATCTGGCCGATGTGAGCCTTAGTGGAGTTCCTGATCTTCACAGTTATAATGCAGTGTTTCATCCTTTGATGGGGTAGATTTGGACAGAACAAATATGGGTGTTTACGTGAATTTCAAAAGATCTGAGAACAGATATTAAATCTTATCTATGATATATACCTCTAATGTGAAGTAGTGTGTGAAGGAGCATGATATTCAATATTTTCCAAGGAATTCAGAAGACACAGAGAAAGTGAAAACTGCCCACTAGCTTGGCTAATTCAATGCAATAATATCAAGAAAGTGTTATTTTAGTTCATCATGATAAAATGGTCATCGTCCCATTGAGTCTATGCTGACTCGCAAAGCAATTTTATCAGTCCCATTCCTCACTTAATTCTTGAAACCTAACCTTTCTTACGTCCATCAACTCTCCGTTAATTTTCTGATCACCCACTTACATCAGGGCCAATTTACATAAGCCAAGTAACCTACAGTTTTGGCATGTGGAAGGAAACTGTTGAATCTATATCATGGGCCGCTTTTTGGCTAGACACGTTTCATAATTCGTAGCCTATAGTTAACGCACGCAGTGTACAAGTACCACATACTTGTGCACTGTGACGGAAGGCAGAAAAGTCCAATCCTCTTCCTCTTTATTCTCCCACAGTCGGGGCAGTCGATCCATCCGCAGTTGGGGGCGATCGAAGCTCCCGTTATCGGCGCGATCAAAGCTCCTTCGTCAGGGCAATCGAAGCTCCTGCGATCGGGGCATTCAAAACTCCCACGTTGGGGCGGTCGAAGCTCCTGCGGCTTGGAGTTCCCGAAGTCTGTCTCAAACCAGAATTCGCAAGCATCCGCGGTTGGAGCTCCAATGTCAATCCCTGGCAAGGGGATTGCAAGCTCCACGATGGTATGTCCGCAGGCACCCGTGGTTGAAACTCCCAAAGTCGGTACCCAGCAAAGGCCGCCAACTCCTCGATGTTACGCCGCAGTGCGGACGGAGATACGATACGGAAAAAAATCGCACCTCCGTCGAGGTAAGAGGTAAGAGAAAAAGTTTCCCCCCAACCACCCCCCCCCCCCCCCCCCCCCCCCCCCCCGCCGCACACATAAAACAAGCTAAAATGTAATTTATCTTAAAAATACTTCAAACAAAAAACATTGAAATCATACTTCTACAATGCACTAAAACATGATTTTAATACATCAAATTTAAAAAGCCCCTACCATGGAAGGAGGGGTTCGCTCCGCTCCTTCGCCGGATACCCGCGAGGCCGGTGATCAGTGATTGCTCAGCCCCCCCCCCCCCCCTTTCAAAAATGCTCCGCGGGCCCTGTATATGGTCTGCCATTGGAGGAATCTGCAAGCTCTACACAGACAACAGCAGAGGAGAGAATCTAACCTAGGGCACTGCAATTGAGGCTGGGTCTTGGTAACTGTGTTGCATCCATTCTAGATTCTCCACCATCTAGTACCTTGCATAATTTAAAGCCTGCTATTATGAAAAATAGAAGGTACAAAGCTAACAGTAACAATATAGTCACGACTCAGCTCTATTATCAGGGGTAACATGCTTGGCCTTCCTCTCCCTTCTTAAGAGTGGCAGTAATAAAAAGTCAATAGCTAAAAAATAACATGTGGGAGATAGTGGTGGCTTGAGCATTATTCCACGGGATATTTGAACATATACAACGAGTGAGATATTGGAGTAATTCATTCCAGTAATTTAAAAAATATCACAGGTAACAGATTAAATCAGTAATGGATTCACTAATGATACTTTTATGTATGGTAGCAATATATTACTGTTCAGTGCAAAAGTTTCCATTAACACTACAAACTCCAAATACATTTTGCACCCATTTTGTCCTCAATTTTTTTGTTTATTTATTGAACTATTATTTATTTGTTTACTAGACCAACTGGCCTGTCACACGGGAGGCGTGGGGTTGTAGGGGAGGGTATGTGTGGGGGGGGGGGGGTGTGAGCGGGAAGGGGGGCTGTGCGCGGGAAGGGGGGGTTTGGGGGATGGGAGGTGTAGCAGAGGGGGGTGTAGAGGGGGGGGGGGTGTAGGAGATGTTTGGGCTCACCGGTTCCAGGACCCGGCCACACTAACCGGCTCCAGGACTCGGCTCCGGTCTCCCGTGCCCAGCACCTGTCATGCTCACAGCCCCCCCCCCCCCCCCCCCCCCCCCCCCCCGCGAACACAGCCTGCCCCCACCCGCGAACACACAGCCCGCCCCCGTCCGCGCAACACATCCCACACTCCGCTCCTTTATTTTCGGCGCTGGTGGACGGGCGGCTTCTGGACGGGTGGCTTCTGGACGTGCTCACGGACTCAGCCCGACCTCCGGGGCTTTATTCTCCTCGCCCCGGTGATTGACAGTGAGTGCCGGAAGGGACATTGCCGTCCCGGCAAATAACAGATCAATAGCTTTTCTAATATTTCAACGATTGGAACAAAACTTGGTGCGCTTGGAACAGAGGAGAACGGTGAGTAAGGTGGTGAAAAAATCTTAGCAATATACGGTACCATTTTTGCGCAAATTTAAAAACAACGTAAGTGAACAAGATGAGAGTTTTAGTAATAGTATAGATAGATAGAAGAGATAGATAGATAGATAGATAGATAGATAGATAGATAGATAGATAGATAGATAGATAGATAGATAGATAGATAGATAGATAGATAGATAGATAGATAGATAGATAGATAGATAGATAGATAGAAGATAGATATAGAAGACGACTAGACCAACTGGGATCCGCTGGGTCACTGTCACATGCGAGGACTGGTCCCCCAATTCCCGAACGTAAGATTCCAGCATTCCTCTGCCTCTCTCAGCAGTGGACTTTAAAAAAAATTCCAATTGCATTTCCCCTGCCTGCTGCACAGTTCCAATTGCAATACCAATTGGCCCTCCCCTCCTGTTGAAGCACTTGCTGTGATATCCCATTGAGGTGAAAAGTTTGGAGTGTTCCTGTCTTGCAACTTTGTATCGAAGTGTGTTGGAAGCTGGCAGGAAGGATTTTAGCAGTAAAAATCATGTTAAATTTGGCTTTTTTGAAGTTTTAATCATCAATAACGTGAAATATAGCATCAAATCGTAAGTGAGCCTGATTACGTCGGAGGGCAAAAATGTGTCAGAATATGTAAAAAATTAAGCGCTGGTGCGTAATGTTTTGAGGAAGATACAAAACATACATGCACACGCACAAGATGAGAAGATAGATAGATAGATAGATAGATAGATAGATAGATCTATCTGGTCATGCAGCATATCAAAAATAGTCTACCTGCCGACCTAGACACACTGCAGTTCGCCTACAGAGCCAACCGATCCACAGAGGACGCAGTCTCAACAACACTGAACCTCGTACTGTCACACCTTGATCGGAAAAATGCTTATGCCAGGATCCTCTTCATAGACTTCAGCTCTGCTTTTATCACAATCATTCCGCAGCAGGTGGTGGAGAAGTTGGAGCTATTGGGGGTTGATGCTGGCACATGTAACTGGGTCCTGAACTTTCTATCGCAATGGCAGCAGACAGTCAGGGTGGGCAGTAGGACATCAAAAACCATAGCCGTGAGCACTGGGTCGCCCCAAGGCTGTGTCCTAAGCCCCCTGCTGTTTAGTCTGCTTACACACAACTGTACTGCTAGGCTCAACAACAACTTCATCAACAAGTTCGCTGATGACACAACAGTGGTGGGTCTCATCATTGACAATGATGAGTCGACGTACAGAATGGAGGTGGAGCTGCTCACAGGATGGTGCAAATGCCACAACCTCATTCTCAACGTGGGAAAAACTAAGGAGATGGTGGTTGACTTCAGGAGGGCTGTTTTTAAAGTGCTTAACAAATAAAGTTGGATTGGATTGGATTGGATTTCCAACCCGAGGAAACGTTTCACACTTGCATGATTTTTCTACTTCTATCAGGTCTCCCCTGAACCACCAGCATTCCAGAGAAAACAATCCAACTTTACCCAACCTCTCTTTGTAACTAATACCACCCAATCCAAGCAGCATTCTGGTAATCTGTCTGAAGAACAGTCTACACTCTCAAACGTCACCCATTCCTTCTCTCCAGAGATGCTGCCTGTCCCAGTTACTCCAGCATTTTGTGTTTATTTTCAGTTTAAACCATCATCTACAGTTCCTTCCTACACATTCTGATATACCTCTTCCACACCATTTCCAATAAATGGGGACCAAGGAAATTGCAGATGAGTTCAACGGGTACTTCACTTCACTAAGGAGGGCACAAACAATCTTCCTGATATAGTAGTGGCCAGGGGATCTGGGGTGACGGAGGAACTGAAGGAAATCCACATTAGGCAGGAAATGGTGTTGGGTAGACTGATGGGACTGAAGGCTGATAAATCCCCAGGGCCTGATGGTCTGCATTGGTGATAATTTTCCAATGTTCTATAGACTCTCCCGTCCCAGCAAGGGTTCGCCCGCTCTGCGATGGAAAGTTCATGCTGCGCCTGCTGCCAATACTCCGGGCCCGACTCCGGGAAAGGCTATGCTGTTCGGCTGCAAGGGAGGCGACATGGAAAAAATTTGCCTCTCCATGGAGGACACCAAAGGCGGTTTCCCCCTTTCCCCTCCCCATCACCCCTCACACCGGACACACCAAGAGACACCAAAACAAACACTTGGACACACTAAAAAACCCCGAAAAAGTAGAAATAACGAACAAGAGAGCTGGATGGGGCTCTTAAAGATAGCGGAGTCAGGGGATATGGGGAAAAGGCAGGAATGGGGTACAGATTGTGGATGATCAGCTATGATCACATTGAATAGCGGTGCTGGCTCGAAGGGCCTACTCCTGCACTGCATGCCATGTTCCATGTGCTGCCTAACCAAAGTCTTAGAGAGCTGCATCAGGACGTCTTGGAGCCTGATATCTATGGTAGTTTAATTGGCAGAAAGTGATGAAAGCTAAAGGGGCAAATGGGACTGACAACCTTAGATGGTGCATCTTGGTCGGCATGGGTGAGTTGGGCCGAAGGGCCTGTTTCCATTCTGGATGACACTGTAATTAAGAAAAAAAAACTTGTTTCCTTCTGGTGATGGGCCTTGGGAATGTTTTGGATTGTAGGACTAGGCCTTCACGCAAAAGAAAAGTCGTGCACCATTCAGGCTAAAGTATCTCCAATGAAGTGGAAGACAGACACAAAATGCTGGAGTAATTCAACGGACAGGCAGCATCTGTGGAGATGAAGGAATAGGTGACGGGTCGAGATCCTTCTTCCAATGGAAGCCGGGGCTTGAGTGAACGCGGAAAGCTGCAGGACGCGCGTTTACAACCGGCGTGAAGGGGAGAAGGGTGGAGTGTGTTTGCTGGCGTGTGAAGCGGGAGCCGGGGTGGGTGGGGTGGGGGGTGCCGAGCCGAGTCGAGTCGAGGGCGCTGCGCTTCAGCCTCCGGCCGGAGGGGGTGCGCGCCTGGGTTGGGAGCAGCTGCACCGGCGTCACCGTCACCGTCACCGTGCGCGGCGCTGCGCTGCGCTGCGCGGCCTCTCTGCGTCTCGTTGCACTGGGACCCACCATATGGCAAAGTGAAAGTTACAGCTCCCGGCCGCACAAAGTTTCGTTGTGAGGAAGCCCAGCATCGCGCCGAGCCCGGCCGCGCACCAAGCGCCAGCTGCCCCCTTGCTCTCGGAGATGGCCAGACGGTGAGTTGTCGCACCTTCCGCCCGCTCCCGGCCGTGTTGGGCGAGTACAGGCCGCCGCGCCTGGGGCTGGCGGCGACCAGGAAGCCGGCCTGGCACTGCGGCGGCTCGGCGGCGCTGCAGGGCTGAGGTCGGGGCCCATGTGTTGCGTGTCTCTGCGGCCGCCTACACCGCCCCGGCCCGGCCTGGCCTGGCTCGGCTGTGGCAGATTGGATTAAATTGCCATCGTGAAGAAGTTGGAACCAGGCCGGGGAATAGCGGGATTGCTGGCAGTGTGTGGCGGCGAGGGCGAGTGGGCCCTGTGACACTGCCCAAACATAAGCGCCGGTGTCCCGACAGAGCTGCAAATTTCAAACTTCAGACTGGATTTCAAACTCCAGTTTAAAACCATGAATCAGGCTGCTATTCATTTGGAGGGGCACAGTTTTTGTTTCCCAATTTCTTCTGGCAAGCTGTGTTTTTTTGGCTTTGGTTTATTTGGATTGTTTTACTCCATAATTTACTAAATGTAAACTTCATAATTTCTTGTTGACTGCGATATACATGTCAGTTTTTGATTTGACAAAATGGCTTTGCTAATTTAGTCTTGAACTTTGAATAATTTAGTAAAGTAATGTTACATTGGGTATTGGGTATTTTATTTAGGATTCAAAAACAAGTTTGTACCAAATATGAATTTTGCTTGTATATGAAAGTTATTTTATGTGAGACTAACATCATGAATGTTGAATACAAAAACATTGATGCCAAGATCTGGGTGTTGACAGACAAACCTCAATGTCGTAAACATGTTTGAAATATACGGATTATTTAAAATATTTTGACTTGTTTTAGCAAATATGACCAGTGAGTCATCAAACCATTTGGACACGACTCTAGACTTAGTTTTTGAATTATTGATCTAATTTGGGATGGCATTCGGAATACCTAATTTTATTTCAGCAACTTGGGTAAGTGAGGGGAAATCATGACTTGCAATCATTGAAAGAAAAAATCCGTTAGATTAAATGTGCATTGTATTACATGTATAATTCAACTGAACTCCAATGTACCTCTGCCTCCTTTGGGCATGTGTAAAGGCTTGACAGACATACTTGACTATCTCATTTGGTGGTTTAGTCGTATAGTTTGTTAACTAATGTACAGTGCCTGGCATAAGAAAATAAAGAACAGTAATAATATCAGCAATCTAGTAAAACATGAAGTTTAGTTCTATTCCATATTTTAGTTCTATTCCATCTACTCCATAGATGCTGCCTCACCTGCTGAGTTTCTCCAGCATTTTTGTCTACCTTCGATTTTCCAGCATCTGCAGTTCCATCTTAAACAGATTAGTTCTATTAATGGCACCAAATGGAAGTTGTTGTGGCCTTTAAAATGGTAGACATTTATTGGGGGAGGGGGGTGCAATGCTGATTTAAAAAAAACTTAAAGATGGCACATGTATATCAGATACAATTTTGTAGAAAATCTTCAGTTTTTGTCCCCTAGTGGACTTCAGCATTTGGAATGTTGAGCAGAAACCTTTTAAGAATCGACATATTGTTGTTTCTGCCCCGTGAGACTGTCTCTGAAGAACATTTCAATCAAGTAAACTGTTTGGATTGGGGAAACAAAAGATAAGCATGAGTTTAGAATCCATATACTTAAATTCATGGATTGGAGACCTGACCATGGTTATTGCGAAGTAGGCCATAATGTACCTAAATCCAGGCATTTTAAAATAATGTCCTTGGAGCCCTTCATGTACATAATGCCAATCCAGCAACTAATAACTGGTCAGACGGAGACCAAAGACTCCCTTGGGAATCAGTAATTGAATTACCCTTCTGTGAATATTTTTCTTATCTACCACCAATTTTTTTTGTCTCGAGGAAGTAATCAAATTTATTTTTCAATGCACATTAAGATTGTAATGTAGTTTGTGCAGTAATGTCATCCTCTCCTTAATGGCATCGTTTTTGTCCTCTGCAGATTGAGGGTTCTAATCTTGCTCTGAGAGCTTGAATTCATACACTGGGCTTACATATCAATGTTGTACTGACAGGAATGCTATATTTTGCATGGTATCGTACTGATGTTTCCCCTCCCTGAATGAATGCCAACGATCCAAAGAGCTTTTGGAAGGTCATGGAAATTTTTTGCCCAATATTTATCAAAAACATTTAATGAAAATAATGAAATTCCTAGTTGGAGGTATGTCCCACATTGAAAGAGCATTGATATATAATAACATGTTAGTCCATTGCTTTTGTAACGTCTTTGTTTCTGCAGATTGCATCAAGGGCTTTCCCAGTTTAAGTCCTTGAATCCAGTCTGCTTGGGTTTTCATATTTTGATACTCACATTTGTTCAAAACATTTGAATTTCAAACTGAAGTCTTCAAAATGTTTACCTTGATTTTAAACTTACCATTCTTTTATATTCAAAGTAAACCATTAAAGTTTATGTGAAGGAAGTTAAATTTAAAAAAAATTGAATTTGATACTACAAGAGATGATTAGATACATTTCACAGGTAAAGGATGAAGAAGGATAACAAACGAGATAAAAATACTTGGTTGAGCAGAAAAAGAATAAGGAGGAGTTACAATCGTAAACTTGAAGCAATGCTGACTTTTTGTAGGAAAAACTCCAGTTGGTTCACTTCCTCTTTAATGAAATTAGTCTGACTGTTGAAACTTGGATCGTTGTGTTCAGGATTCTGGGGCCATTCTTGTTAAATGCCAAGTATTTGAATATAAAAATCAAATTAAAAGTCTGAAAAGAGCAGCATTTCTTGCTCTTTCTTAATAAAACAATATACTCTACGTCTTGGAAGGATTGATTATAAGGGATATCGAACAACTTCACAAAACAATATTTTTCTTTCTACTGAACCTAATATATTTTCCAGATTCCAGTTAATATTGTCTGTTAGTCTGAATAGTGTCATGCGTCCTCTGGAGAGAAGAACATTCAACCAATTAATAATTTGTGTATTAATGGAGGGACATTTGATTACAAATGATCTGGTTTTTACGTTGAATCTTACTATTTTTGTTTATTCTGCTTATCACACCCAACAAGCCCACCCTCTCAAATCCAACAAACAAATTTACTCACTGCTATTTGATTTTTCGTGAAGCTGGATGTCACATTGTTTTGCAGAAGAGTGTTGATTCATTTATAAAGAATATGCAATGTGTTAATTTCCTGTACTTTTTGAAACTTGTTTCTCAAACAGAATCTAAATGCAATACTTATTGTGATTTTTTTTTAATGAATACATTTATAATTTAATATGCTCTGATATAATATCAGGTGAAAATGTTGCCATTTGTGAGAATTTAAAAATCCAAGTTGTATTTAGTAGGGATGCTCATTGCAGGCTGAATGGAAGATGCCACAAAAATGTAGATACCCACAATGGCTTGGTCTGCCCAATTACTGCCATTAGTTACTCTCGGGGGAAAGTTCACAGCACTCCGTGATTGTCAACCAAGTTGGCTGACTGATGAATTATATTAAGGTTTCTTAGGATGGAAAAGCGCAACTGTTTGTTAATAATTAAAATGTTTTGTTGTATGAAATAATTATTAGAAAGTAGGTATCATTCAGGAACAAGTTGAAATAACATAAATTACATTTAAAATGGAAAAAAAATGGTTTTGAAATATTAATACTGAAACTTAAGGCCAGATAATTAGCTGAGCATGAATTGTTACTAAGTGTGCTACTAAAAATTCAACTCAACCATGTATTAAAGCATTTTCAGAATGCGTTTTGCACTCAGTGTAGTTTATAAACTGATGACGGCTTCAGTGATTCAACTGATTTCTTGTGTTATGGTGAAGAAATTTGCATAACAAAATAATGCAACCTCTGGAAGAGATTGAATTGCCGACAACTTCAGAATTTAACGATTTTGGCACATGGTTTTGCTTCCAGCCTGCTTGACATTGCAAAGTCTTCCTCCAAAACATCTGGGGGCTGCTGTTCTAGTCAATATTTTAGGAGCTTGCTCTGACAAGGTGGGGTATTCCACCTTTGCAACCTCTTTGAATGTCTCATTGCCGGGCAGATATGGTGGTGCAGTGATGTGCAGGCTCTTGAAGTCTTCAATGTTGACCCGTGAGATCTCATGGCATTAAGCCAAATATGGGCAAGTAATTCTGAGTTGCAAGTAATCCTCCTGACAAATACCCACCCTTCTCCCTCAGCTGATAAATGAATACTGTTTCAAGGGTGAGGGACTTCAATGCCTATAGTGGCACCAGGACTGAGTTACTGGGCCATGCCGTGAGGTACATACTTGCCAGAAACATTTTGGCAGCTCATGAGTGAAACAAACTAGGGACAAATCTACCTGATCTCAACCTCGCGAGTGTAGCACGACAGGTGCAACCTTCCAAGATAACTCTGGTTGAAGTGATTACAACATTGTCCTCATGGAGATGCAGTCCTTTCTTCTTATTGAGGGATCCTCCACAATGTTGTGTGGTATTCCTGTGGGACAGATGCAGAACAGATATAACGCTCATAATTAGGTATCAATGAGATGTGGCAGCCCTGCAGCAGCACCAGGAATGTGCAGCGCAATATATAATCTCACCTCTCATATATTCCTTACTCTACCATTACAATCAAGGAGAATCAATTAAGAGGTAATAAAGCTTGGCCAAGAGCAGCAGTAGGCGCACACAAAATGAGTGCTAGCCTAATGAAACATTAGCACAAGAATAAATACTAATGCCTTGCAAAGAAAGAGCTAAGCAATCTTATATTCGGTGGATTAGATAAAAGCTCTGCTGTACTGTGACATCCAACAATGACTGGCAGGGGGCAAGAAAATAACTAAAAGAAGGAGGTGGCTCTAAGAATATCATCATCCTCAGCTTAGAAATAAGTGCTGTAAACTAAGCTGAAGCATTTGCAACTACAGGTGCACAACCTTTTATCCGGTGTTCCAGAAACCGAAAAGCTCCGAAAACCGGCCATTTTTTCCAGATGTGGTCTGCGCACCAAAGCTCGCGTTTGGCGCCAAACTTGACCCAAAACGACCCACGGTCAACCCAGGTCTGTACTACTGTAGCGGCTGCCTCCTCCCTGGAGACCGGGAGACGCTTAAACATCTGTAAATCATTGCTTAAATGTTAGTCAGTTAGTTTGGAGGGCTTTTATGTGAAGGGGGGGTGAAGGGGTAAACTTTAATTCTTAGTCCCCTACCTGGTCGGAGAGGCGGGGAGCGGTCAATGCCTTACCGGGTCGCTGTGCAGTAAGCTCCGCAGCGCTGTGGCCGGTGGGGCCGCGGGCGGCGCCGGTTGTAGCTCCGACCCCGGCAACTCTACCCCTGGCTGCGAGGCGCTCCAAATCCAGCGCGGCCCGCGGCCGGACGCCCCAGCTCCGCGAATGTCGGGAGTCGGCGGCGTCGCAGCGCTGGGATACCAGCGGGGTGCGGGCAATGCCTTACCGGGTCGCCGTGCGGCAAGCTCCGGAGCGCTGTGGCCGCCGACACACAACATCGCGGAGCGTCGCTGGATTTGGAGCCGCGCAGCCAGGGGTAGAGTTGCCGGGGTCGGAGCTCCAACCGGCGCTGCCCGCGGCCGGACGGAGCCCCCAGCTCCGCGAGGTTGGGAGTCGCCGACCAGGTAGGTAGGGGACTAAGAATTAAAGTTTCCCCCTTCACCCCTACACCACCACCACCACATAAAATCCCTCCAAACTAACTGACTAACATTTATGCAATGATTCTCCCGGTCTCCGGGGAGGAGGCAGCTGCTCCAGACTTTTCAAGCCGCCCGCGCTACCTACCTAATCTACGCTAAAAATCTTCCATTCTGAAATCCGAAAATGTCCGAAATCCGACAAGTGTCTGGTCCCAAGGCTTTCGGATAAAAGGTTGTGCACCTGTACATACTGCCACAAATGCTGGAAAAGGAAGATCCATCTCCGCTTCCTCCTGAGATCTCCACTATCACAGAGGCTAGTCTTCAGCCAGTTTGATTCACTGCAAATCATATCAACAAAACAGCAGAAAACATGCCACTTGTGGAACCTTAAACCTGCACTCCAGAACTAGCCCTGAATCTTGAGTGAACAATGTTAGAAAATTGCCCATGTGTCTCGTGTTCACAAAAATAAGGTCAAATCCAATCTGGCCAATTTGACACCAATCTCCACAAGGACTATATTGTTGCCACTTCGACCAAAAATGAACAAAACCTGAAGTTGCCATAACTTTTAAGAGTTAATGATGTACTAATTTCTATCATTACAGTTGCTAAATCTGAGCCTAAGCTTTTGCAACAATATCAGCAGGCAAAACTAACTTTATCTGTGAGATAGATGACTGCTACATTTATTTGCAATTTCTGATATTTTATGGGTTTATTTGGATGGAATTAGTTATTTATTTGGATTTTCATTTTGTGTAAACATTTCTCATACAGAAAGAACACTGTTCAAGAAAGCCAAGTCATATTCTTTATTTTCTCCATTGATTTTGTTAGTTATCAATGCCATCTTGCCAGTAATCAAGTTTTATGGAAAGGAAAATGTACTGAGAAGGTTTCTTTCTAAGAAAGTCTAAAGTAATTGAAACATTTCCAAGGACTTTTTGTGAAGAGTTGGTTCTCTTTGAAGTTACTATTCAATTTTCATATTCGCATTGCAGGGCCATTAAATTGTACCCATAGTGTTTTCAATCTGATTATTAAGAATTACATCTTGCTTTTAATATTTAGTGTTGGAAACATGATAATAACATGAAAGAATATGGGTAAATCTTGGGGGAAACCTGTGTTCATAATGTATTATTAATGTACTGTTTTAATTGGACTAAAAAGATCAGGAATGTCTATGGGGTAAGCAATTAATCAGGATATATTGTACATAATGAGACCATTTAGTCCCTGTATCTTTGCTGGAGTAGTAAAGAACTGTTTGACTTGGCCTGTTCTGTTCTTGATGTTGTTCCTTCCTGTGTGACGTGTTCACTGATTTGTTGACAAAGTGTTCCATTATTTAACAATTCTCCAAGAGATGTCTCCATTCGCAATTATCTATGATGGCTTTAAATTGACCCTAATCAATGGAAATAATCAGTTTTTAGACATTTTACCAAACCATTGGCCCAGAATTTGTGATGATTGCAATCCACAAAGAGCCTGTTACTTGCTTGCTTTATGTGGAGACCATTAATACACTCACAGTATCTGCCACATGACTTGTGCATATAAATTCAGTAAGTTGTGTATTCAAATGTAAATTTTGAAGTCCAGTACATTTTGTACATTTTGAAATCTATACATCCGCACTTTTCAATGTCTCATAATTTAGATCTCCCAAGAATTGAAATGAGAGAAAACATGCATTATTGGAAGATATGAGTTCTCTTCACTTTTGCTTCATTTTCTATAATTATCTTCATTGTAGGCTGGAAACCAAGCCTGCTATTTGATTGTACATTATTGTTGCCACTTCGACCAAAAATGAACATTATTCTGGATAGTGCCCTCCACCCATTCATCTTGCAGTTGTGGCTGTAATGTCTATTACTTGCGAAGCATTAGCAAGTGTGTTAAACTCCCCACTGTGTTGTGCAGGCTGGCCTTGCACGGTGCATCATGTCACCTCCCTATCATTAATGCCTGGAGAAGGTATATGATCCATCCTGTGCTCACTGATGACATCACATCTGCTTCACAGATGATTGCCATGAAAATGCTTGTTGACTTATCATTTGGGCGGGATTGTTACATGTTTATGCCCTGTGCCAAGAAATGACGTAGCTGGGAAACATTTCAGAGTTTCGATTTTGATGATTCAGAAGGAAGCAGGAGTAAAGGGGCTGTCCCACTGCGGCGACCTGATCGACGAGTTTGCCCTTGACTCAAACTTGCAGCATGGTCGACACGTGGTCCTAGGAGGTCCTATGAGGTCACTGGAACTCTCCTTCATGCTCGAGGGAAGTTCCCGAATACTTGCGGCCTCAGCTAGGTCGAGGAAAAATTTTCAGCAAGTTGAAATATTTTCCGCGAGTTGAACTCGTAGTGCAGTGGAGTGGGGTCACTATATAGTTACAGGCAGTCGAGGGCAACTATAGGCAATCTCCCTCGCCGACCGTGTATTTTGAGGTGCCTGCACTTATGATGTTTAGTTACTAGGTTCACTCCAGTTGGGAAACAATACCTTCCAGCAGCACAACACTGGAGCAGTTTCCCTGGTGTGTTGATCAGCAAGGCACTTTATCAATTTAGTGTGGCTTCACTGGGGAATCGAGACAAATATCAAGTTATTTCAGCAACTGCCAATTGGTGAATCGAACAGCCTAGACTAGAGTTTTTAACGTTAGTTTATCTACACAATGCGCATGCCTCAAACCAAGACGAGCAAGGCCAACCTGCTGTGGTAGATGCTGCAGTGAAGTAATTTTAGGTTTTCGTTTTTTTGTGGGTGTTGCAAGGTAATCTTTTTTATGAAGAGTTGCCGGTCTATTGCATAAGAAGAAAACGATACTCCGATTTGTTCAATGCAATAAAACATCATCCTTGATATACCATAATTTAATCTGTTACTTTATTGAGAAACCCATTGGTTATATTGCTGTGCAGAAATAAAATTATCCTGGTTAATACAAGTAAGATTTAAGCTTACAGCAATAGTTGTATGAAAATCATCACCATTTTACTTCCAGACCTAATCTCTATTCAATGGACTGATTTACTAAGTGACCAGTTCCATTTTTAATAAATTGCTGGATGACCAGTGGTAGTTCATAGGATTAAATGCAGATAATGCGTTTACAAGGTTAATAGTATAGAAATTATATTATTGTTAAACGATTCACAAAATGTTTTCTTAGATTATGAAGTAAATAATTTTTCATCAATTAGAGCCAGTAAGTGATGGATGCCTGAGAGGATAAACACATACTTCTGCTGATTTGCAGTTTCTGCATGTGGCTTAGGATGCAAAATCAAGGACTGTCATTGAGAAAATAATCTGAAGATTTTGAACAAGATTAATAATTTTTATCAAGGTTGCATGTAAAATGTGCTGTTGAGCTGCTGTGTTAAGTATCAGTAACAGGTTTTCATAGCCACATTTCAGGCAAGTATTTCGATCAGATTCGGACTGTTGTTTGCTTGGCCAGAAATGAAATTTGATAGAACAATATGATCATTATTTGCAGTGGTGGCTTCCACTGGATTGTCACCTTACAGAGATAAAATGAGACAGTAAAATAAGTGGTCAGAGAATGTCATGGAGTTGTGCTGTGGCTGAAGGGTTGTTAGGTTGGAAAACAACCATCAGGTGTTTTAAAGCACCGAGAATTACTAATTGTAGGAGATTGGGGGCCATGGCATGGGTTGATGGGGCCATTACAAACGGTGCATTGTGTGAGGAGAAACAAATGGATGGAGTAATTTGATGGCCCATTTTTGGGGAGGGGATCCAGAAGAATTTTCAGGACCAAAATCTGCATCAAGAATTGTTTTAAGGTGTGCTAAGCAGTGAATTCATTTCTGGTGCTTAAAATTGTAGTAACACTCTTTTAAAAAAAAGCTAAGAACAGTTGGTTTTACTATAATGCTTGGTTTCCATAGCACAATTGAATATAGCATGTGAATAATTAGAGAACATCATTTGCATGATGTGAGCTGAATTGGTTGTAATACAGTTTTGGAGACGAGAACTACTTAAAAGTTACTTTGGAAATTGACAGATAGAAAGAACACTGTCGGGCGCTTAATATAACATTTCCGCGGTAATCAGACACCATTGTTCCTTTAAGAACACAACTGCTATTTTAACCGTGTGCGAGTGGCCATTGACATTGAGGACAATTGCTTTTGTGCAATGATACTCCATTAAACAGTGTAACGTATAGCAATAATATGCACAAAAATCTTCACCCTGGTGCAGACACATTACTCTGCTCCTTTCCCCCTTCGTATACTCGTCTCCTATCCCCTAGTCCCACGTTTCCCTTTTTATCCCCCCCCCCCCCCTCCTCCTTCCCTTACTTCTGTCAGTCTGAAGAAGGGACTCAACCCAAAATGCCGTGTGTCCATTTCCTCCACAGATGCTGCTGACCTAGTGAGTTCCTCTGGCACTTTGTGTTTTGCTGAAAATTTCAGCCTTATATTTTTTGCGGATATGCAGTTTAAGTTTCTGCAGTTGGGCCATTGCAGTGTGACCAAAAATATGAAACATTGTGGAAAACATCTCTTCTAATTCTGAAAGCATTACAGGTATATTGTTGTGTACTGTATATATGATTTTTTGTTTTTTTTTAAGTTTATCAAATTAAATATTCATGTTATGCTGAGAATGTTTGGGGTCAGATGTCGAGTACGACTGGTCACGTGTGTGACCGCACAGGGAAGCGTTTCTTTCATAACTCCGTTTTTTCTAACAAACTGAATTAAAACAAAAATTATAGTTCTGTAGGTAGGAAAATAGCAATGAATAAGATTAATAAAGAAGCATTTCCAAAGAATGGCCCAGTTACGCCTCCAACTACAGCCTTTAGTGCCTTTAGCTGGTAGAAACAATAATAACATTATAGCTATTAAATAAATCTTTTTGAATATCCTGCAGGATTTTTTATTTACTGTTATTGCAAGTCCAGCCCCTCGCCCCTCCCCAAAGGGATGGTTACTCTGGGTAGATGGAACACAGAATATGCTTAAAATCAGATTATTTGCGATTCTATTAAATTATGGAGCACGTTTGAGGAAGCAAGTGGCTTATTGCAGCACGTTTACATGTTTGTATGACAGTGCTGATGAGAGTGATACCATCGTACAAATTTTGGTGGCGACTGAACCTGAAAACCTCAATTAAGGGTAAAAATAACACTAGTATCTTATTGTAATTGCTCCTCCATTGCACAATTTACCTTTTATAAGCCGGAACTCAAAAAGCTTTGAAATTATTTTGATAAACTTCTGTTTCTTTACATCTTTCTTTGAGAAGTTGAGATCTTGCAGTCATTAACCCAGGGAGTATTTATTTTAGAAGTCTCTGCAGGGCTCGAAAATAACGGTTGCTCGGGTGCCAATGGCCACCTAAGGTCCCGCTGGGCAATCAAAGCCTGGTCATTTTGCCCGGCTTGACAATGCAGATAATGGTTTATACCAAAGATAGACACAAAAAACTGGTGTAACTCAGCGGGTCAGGCAGCATCTCTGGAGAAAAGGAATAAGTGACGTTTCCGGTCGACGGCTGTAGTGCGGGGTGATGGAAGGTCGGAGCGAATAACGAGCCCGCATGGTTATGCATATATGTTACCATGGCCCAGGATTTATTGACACAGGTTGATCATACCCTGAATAAATCAACCACATTTTGGAAAATGGAAAGAAATAATAGAAATTGCATTCATTACCATGTGTAAAAATAGTTGAGATACTGTATTATAATTTTGCTGCATGTCATTGTGGTATATATCATGTCTTGATTGGTGAATATGTTTAGTTTGTGACTTTCTTTGAAGCAGAAATAATATGTGAATGCTTCATTGAGCATAATTTCCAATTGGTAACTACGCATTTCGTCTGAGCACATTATCGCACGCGTCATACAAGCCGTCTTAAATGACCACCTAAACTGTCATTTGGCAACCTAAAGAGCTGCCTAGGTTGCCCGGCTGGAAACAGGGAAAAAAAGTTAAGTGAGAGCCCTGCTCTGGGTTGATTTGTTTAACTGCGGGCCAGCTGGTCTCTCGCGTAGATGTAATATGTTGGTACAACATTTTAATGATGAATTATCCCTAGAGTCCTGGCCAAATGTATCCCTCAATTTTCATCAATAAAATAGATTAGTGATATTTGTTACCTATCATATTGCTCTGATAAGAACAATGATTATTTGCACTTCATTGTGAATTAGTTTGATTCCTGATAGAGTTATGATATAAATACAGGATTACTTTGCCATGATTCAGTGTCAAATTTTGTTTGATACTTCTTAAAACACTTTGGGAATTTTGTTCTGTTAAAGGGTTTAATGAATACAAGTTGTCACTGTTGCAATGTGTTGAGCAGATGTGATGAAATTACACATTGTGATGGAGCTTTCATAGTACTGTTCGTCAATAAATCTTTGAACAATGTAACTTTTTGGATTCTATTAAAATTGCACAGATTTAATGTTTATGCAAAATAAAAGTGTACATGGCATTTGTGTTCATATTTCAAGGACAGACAAACCTTTCACCCCTTCAGGTTCGTGCTGATGGTGTTCTACCTGGGCCTCTTTCATGGGGGAGAGGGTTACCTAAAATTGGAGAATTCAAAGTTCATACCATGGGTTGTAAGCTATGCAAGTGGAATATTAGGTATTGTTTCTCCAGTTTGCATGTGGCCTCACTCTGGACAGAAAGCCCAGGAGAGAAAGGTGAGCGTGGGAATGGGAAGGAGAATTAAAATAGTTAGCTACCTGGAGATCCAGTAAGCCTTGGCAGACCAAGCACATAGTCAACAAAATGATCGCCGAGACGATACTTGATGTTGCCGATGTACGGGAAGCTGGAAGAAGCTAGCTTTTACCACGGCATTGACTTGTTTGTCAAATTTCAACGCTGAGTCAAATATCACGGCAAGGTTTTTGACGTGAGGTTTGAGTAATGGGATAAGGCTTCCAAGGCCGCCTTCTATCGTTTTGATGGAGTCCGAGGGTTCGAGTAGGATGGACCACAGACTGGAATGGAAAGTCTTATAATGGGTAACAGACATATTACCTGCCACGCTTTGTCCCGTAGCATCCATTTTTCAGTTTTCTTCCTCCCAAGTCAATCAGGGTCTTGGCCCAAAACGCCACCTATCTATGTTCTCCAGAGATGCTGCCTGACCTGCTGAGTTACTCATCACTTTGTATCCTTTTGTGTATTAACCAGCATCTGCAGTTCTTTGTTTCTTTATTCTCACATCAGTTAATATGGATTTAATTGCACCAACTCTCATCATGTCGGCTATGATGTGATAGTGCGTTTTACCGTCTAATTGTGAGTGTTGTTCTGACATCCTGGAACAGGCAAAACAAAGGGATAACTATGTTCTTTAACAAGTTGTGAATATCTTATATTAATGTTCATTATTTTAACATTCTTGTTTTTGTATGCTGTGAATTAGATTAATAATAGAAGTGAGGGAATAATTAAGCAGCATGTTGAACTTTTTTAGTGTGGGAATAATTAGGAGAATTGTGTCCTTCAAACAGGAAATAACAATGTAAAGGAATTTAGTTAATTTTTCAGTTAATTAATTGGTGCATGTTGATGGTTCATTAGCAAATCATTTTGCTTGAGAACGAAGTGCAGTAACTCAAATTTCACAGCACCAATTGGTATGTGACAATAAATGTCCTTTTCCTTTGTCCTTTGTCCTTTGAACTACATACTGATGTCCTTTGTCACAACCTTCACTCAATGGGTTGTGAGTCTCCATGTGCTGATGTGTTTAATTGTTTTGTGCAAACAGGGTTGCCCCAAGGTGATAGTTTGTGGTGAATTTAGAGCAACCAAAGCATTGGCATAAAAAGATTGCCAGGAAAATCCAAATTGTTGGCCAGCACTTCAGTCTGCCCCTAATAGACAATGGAGCAGGCCTTTGTGCCGTCACATACAACAAGTAATCCTCCGTCAGTTTCGCCACCTCCAACGTGACCTCGCCACATCTTCCCATCTCTCCCCATGTCTGCCTTCCGCAAAGACCGCTCCCTCCGCAACTCCCTTGTCAATTCTTTCCTTCCCTCCCGTACCACCCCCTCCCCAGGCACTTTCCGTTGCAACCGCAAGAAATGCAACACCTGTCCCTTTACCTTCCCCCTCGACTCCATTCAAGGACCCAAGCAGTCGTTCCAGGTGCGACAGAGGTTCACCTGTATCTCCTCCAACCTCATCTACTGCATCCGCTGCTCTAGATGTCAGCTGATCTACATCGGTGAGATTAAGCGGAGGTTGGGCGATCGTTTCGCCGAAAACCTCCGCTCGGTCCGCAAGAACCTACCTGACCTCCTGGTGGCTCAGCACTTCAACTCCCCCTCCCATTCCCCATCCGACCTCTCTGTCTTGGGTCTCCTCCATGGCCAGAGTGAGCAACACCGGAAATTGGTGGAACAGCAACTCGTATTCCGCTTGGGGAGCCTGCATCCTGCGGGCACAAACATTGAATTCTCCCAATTTTGTTAGCCCTTGCTGTCTCCTCCCCTTCCTCAGCCCTTGGGCTGTCTCCTCCCATCCCTCAGCCCTCAGGCTCCTCCTTTTTCCTTTATTCTCCCCGTCACCCCCTATCAGTCTGAAGAAGGGTTTCGGCCCGAAACGTTGCCTATTTCCTTTGCTCCATAGATGCTGCTGCACCCGCTGAGTTTCTCCAGCATTTTTGTGTACCCAGGCTTTTGTGCATGTTTTCCAGGATCATAAAAATTAAGAGTACATTCTAACCTGAAAAGATAACCAAGGCTAAAAAGCCTTTTTTAATTGATCACTGTATGTAATGTAATGTATCCTTGGCTAATTGGTAATCCTTTCATGCATCACTTTTGTTCATACTGCCATTCGAAGATTTCAGTGCTGTCTGCGCTGGAGCATTTGTACTGTGAGATGCTCCATTGTTGAAAAGACCTTTAACTGTGTTGGATATAAATACAATGGTGCTATTAGAGAATTTCCTCCTTATTGCCAGCAAGTTTGGAACAAGTCATTCTAAAATGTATTAACTACTAATTTTGTTTCTGTCTATTAATCCTTACATTGTATACACTGGCTGTCATGTTTGTAGCTTTAAAAAGTAAGTCCATTGTTGTGAATGCCTATAGGCATCTTAACACAATTATGGTGCCTTTCAAAATGCTTTGTCATATAAATTCTTGCCTACATTAATGTAGAATGTGGAAGTTGGGTTGAAAGTCCCCATCTGATAAGTCTTAGTATGATTTTTGCTCTTCCACGGCTAATAAAACCCCTAAAAGTTTTAAATTAAAAAAAATACAAGGCAAATTATCAAAGGAATACTGGACAGGTTTAAAAAATGCAATTTCATTATTTTTATTAAGGTTGATCAGTTACACAACTTTTTGCAGGAGTTCCAATTAAAATCGATATATGTCACTTTACTTTCAATTAAGTTTGCAACAAATGACTGCCCTGCACTAAAACCTGCTGACTATCGCTAAAAACCCTCTTCAGTCGCTTCCCTACCACTAATGGGAGGCTCATCAGTCTATAATTTCCTGGATTGTCCTCATTTCCTTTCTTAAACAAAGAAACAACTTTGGCTGCTCTCCAGTCTTCTGGCACATCGCCTGTGCCTAGAGAAAATGCAAAGGCCTTCGTCAAGATCCCAGCAATCTCCAATCTCTTAGCATTAAGATTCAAAAAACATTCTTGAAAGTTTGGCAATAGAAAGTTGATAGCATAACACATAAGGGATTTTCTGTAATGGTTCATAAATAAAATATGAAAATGGTTCGGGTTAGCTTTGCTTGCAGATGACATTTATCTGGGCCTAAGTTCTCATTCAGCTTCTTGATTGCATTTTATTAATGACTTACCGTAGCTTAATTGAGAAAATCGTCACACCAAATGTTAGCCTTTTTAGCGGGAATCAATTGAGATTCTTTCGCATCCCTCCTACCAGCAAAAATGAACCTGTATATCAGAATTATCATATATTATATCTCTACCTCTTGAGGCCAGATGGTGGTGCAATTTTGCCGACTTCAATATGAACAGTAGCGAAATTAGAATTTATTCTAGAATAACCTCATTTAATTTTCAAGGTAGATATTTCATAGCAATTGATTTAAAAAAATTCATTTGTGCCAGTCTAAATGCTCTTTCATGAAAGTGAATGATTTTATTGCAAATATATAAGCAAAATTAATTCAGGTTCAGTCAGACATAAAATGTTGGAGTTACTCCAAAGATCAGGCAGCATCTCCGGAGAAAAGGAATAGATGATGTTTTGGGTTGAGACCCTTGATCAGAAGTTCAGTTAATTTAGTTCAGAGATACCACATGGAAACAGGCCCTTCAGCTCACCGAGTCAAAAAGACGATTCTAGTTCAACATTTTCTCATCCACTCCGTGCTCATTGTGAAATTTACAGAGGCCAATTAACCTACAAACCAGTGCGTCGTTGGGATTTGGTGAAAAATCCATATAGAATGTCTGTACTCCACCCAGACAGCACCCAAGGTCTGGATCAAACCCAGGTCTTTGGTGCTGTGAAGCAACTGCTCTGTCAGCTGCGCCACTGTGCTGCCCAAAAGGAACAGAAAATGTTAATAAGGTTTTCACATTGGTTGATAAATGATAGCTATATTTTGAGTAAAACTATTAGATTTTGTTTGATCTTTTTATTTATGGCGACCTCTGTCGACTTTTCTACTCAAGGAACATAGTTTCGAAATTACTTTTTCGTGAACTTCAGTTCTCAATACAATGGCTCTGATGGGGGAGAATGAGAGTAATGGCTCAGTTTAAATTACAGTGTCCTCCATAATGTTTGGGACAAAGACCCATCATTTATTTATTTGCCTCTGTACTCCACAATTTTAGATTTGTAATAGAAAAAATCACATGTGATTAAAGTGCACATTGTCGGGTTTCATTAAAGGGTATTTTTATACGTTTTGGTTTCACCATGTAGAAATTATAGCTGTGTTTATACATAGTTCCCCCATTTCAGGGCAACATAATGTTTGGGACACAGCAATGTCATGTAAATGAAAGTAGTTATGTGCAGTATTTTGTTGCATATCCTTTGCATGCAATGACTGCTTGAAGTCTGCGATTCATGGATATCACCAGTTGCTGGGTGTCCTCTCTGTCAGGCCTGTATTGCAGCCGTCTTTAGTTAATGCTTGCTTTGGGGGCTCGTCCCCTTCAGTTTTCTCTTCATCTTATAAAAGGCATGCTCAATTGGGTTCAGATCAAGTGATTGATTCGGCCACTCAAGAAATGCCAATTTTTTAGCTTTGAAAAACGCCTTTGTTGCTTTAGAAGTTTGGGATCATTGTCCTGATGTGGACTGAACTGCCGGCCAATTAGTTTTGAGGCATTTATTTGTACTTGAGCAGTTTCAGAATTCATTGTGCTACTACCATCAGCAGTTGTATTATCAATGAAGATAAGTGAGCCAGTACCTTCAGCCATACATGCCCAGGCCACAACACCCCCACCACCGTGTTTCACAGTTGAGGTGGTATGCTTTGGATCTTGGGCTGTTCCTTCTCTTCTCCATACTTTGCTTTTGCCATCACTCTGATATAAGTTAACCTTCATCTCATCTGTCCACAAGACCTTTTTCCTAAACTGGTGTTGCTTTTTTAAGTACTTCTTGGCAAAGTGTAACCTGGCCATCCTATTTTTGCAGCTAACCAGTGGTTTGCATCTTGCAGTGTAGCCTATATTTCTGTTCATGAACAGCATTTTGTGTCCACCATTCATCTATACATATCTAAAACTCTGATCTTGTGCTCTTCTGGTTTGCGTGGTTTTTCTATTTGCGCAAAAACGGCACACAATAGTGCTACGATTTTCCGCCATCTTACTACTTTGCTGTGTGCAACAAGTTTTGTCCGATCGATGGTATATTTTAAAAGTTATCACGGTTAAAAAAAAATTTAAACCGCGCATGCGCAGATTGGTCTCCTCTCCTGTCAGTCAGTGCCACGGCCGGAACAGCGACGCCCCTTCCTGCACCGCGGACTTTCCCGCCTCACTCACAAACTCCTCTCTCCCCTTCTCACAGTAACTTGTGTACCGTTTCTACCGGGGACGGCTGCAGGGGGGCGGGGGTGGGGGGGGGAACAGTGGAGGCACTGGTTCCGTCTCTCTCTCCCTCACTCACCCCTCTCCCCCACCCTCCCTCTGCAGCAATGGCGGTCCTGTCTTCCTGCGACCATCCAAATCCTCCGCCTGCGGTAACTCGCCCTCTCGGAGGACATCTACCCCATCAGCTCGTCGAAACTCATGGTGCCCACCACCGACGAACACGACCCCCCCCCCCCCCCCCCTAGGAGGTTCCTGGGGAGGTGAAGGAGAATGGGTGGATTGAGGGGGAAGGAGAGGGGGGGGGGGGATAAGTGAGGGAGGTGAGGGAGGGAGAGGGGCAGGAGGGGGAATAGAGGTAGAGGGGGGTGGGAGGAGGACGTGGTGAATAGGGAAGAGGAGGGCAGGAGGGATAGTGGGGGGATAGGGGTGGTGAGCAGTGGGGGATAGAGAGATGGTAGGGAGGGGAGAGGAGTTTTGTAGGGAGGGAGTGACTGAGGGTAGGGGAAAGGAGAGGGAGGGAGGGAGAGGTAGGAAGGAGGAGAGGGGAATGAAAAGGGAGGGTGAAGAGGAGGGGGAGGGTGTGCGGGGGAATGAGGGGAAATGAGCCACGCCTGCACAGTTGGGGGGCTATGCTTGAGTGGTGGAATATTGCGTTGGGGGAAGTGGTTGCGCTGGGGGGACAGGTGAGTTATGGAATATTACATTGGGGGAGCAGACCCAACGGGTCTACACTTGGTCCAGTTTGTTCTATATCTCTCTACATCATCGTCCATATCTCTCGTTTCCCTTTCCCATGATTTTCAGTCTGAAAAAGGGTTTCGACCCGAAACGCACCCATTCTTTCTCTCCAGAGATGCTGCCTGGTGGGAGTGACGGTGGACGTTACTTTAGCATTTTGTGTCTATCTTTGGCTGGAACTGAGATGCCTGGTTCACTATTAGTCTTGTCCCCCTGTACCAGACGCTCAGTGCCTGACTTGCTATCAGCCCAAAATCTATTGTTTTGTTTTAAATGTTAGATGGTCACGAAAAAATGGATTGGTAGTTCTCCTTTGCAGAGTACGTATCTGTCCAAATCTCACTTCATGCACACACAACATACATTTGTGCATAAATGAGAACCCTATTGAGTATTTCAGCAAAATAATTCATTGTTTTCTATTTGTGCAATGATTTTTATGTTGTTCAAGAAAAAGTCTTTATATCTCGCATTTCAAGGAAAAACAAATGTTTGCTGATTTTATTTTTAGACATGATTGCTCTTTATGATCACTTTAGACTTTAACTGCATGATATTGTACTTGTATGAATAGAACATGCGTCACAAATATGTTGTGGTTTTCTGTGTACTTCAGTTAGTTTTAGAAACAGGAAATAGGTGCAGGAGGAGCCGTTCGGCCCTTTGAGCCAGCACCGCCATTCATTGTGATCATGGCTGATCGTCCCCAATCAATAACCCTGCCTTCTCCCCATATCCCTTGATTCCACCAGCCCCTAGAGCTCTATCTAACTCTCTCTTAAATCCATCCAGTGATTTGACCTCCACTGCCCTCTGTGGCAGGGAATTCCACAAATTCACAACTGGGTGAAAACTTTTTTTTCTCACCTCGGTCTTAATAGAAACATAGAAATTAGGGTAGATTTCATTGTAAATGTTGTACCTGGTTATAAAAGATAAATAAAAGTCTAGATCCTGATAGCAAATGTCAGCCGTTCCAGTGTATCAGTAAATCTGAAACTTCCACGATCATCTGAAGTCCAGCCTGCCAATGTTTTTGCTGGGCAATCAACTCGGCTCTAGTTTTGCAAATATCAAACAAAAAGGAAGACGAGTTAAATTATTTTTTAATTTAATTATTCAGAAATTTTGAAATAATCTACAATTTAGTAGCTTTCAAGTATGTTTGCATGTCATACATTCAAAAACTAATTACTAATTTACAAGGATGTTGCCAAGACTCAAGGGCCTGAACTATTGGGAGAGGTTGAGCAGGGCAGGACTTTATTATTATTTATTAGAGGTGTACAAAATCATGAGAGGAATAGATCGGGTAAATGCACAATCTTTTGCCATGGCAGCGGAATTGAGAACTGGTTTCAGCTGAGGAGGAAAAGATTTATTAGGAACCTGTGGGGTAACTCTTTTTACACAAAGGATGTGGTGAGTGTATGGAACGAGCTGCTGGAGAGGCTAGTTGAGGCAGGTATTTACGCAACGTTTGAGAAACATTTATACAGGTACATGGATAGGATAGTGTCAGAGGGATATGGACCAAATGCAGGCAGGTCGGACGAGTGTAGATGGGGCATGTTGGCCGGTGTCAACAAGTTGGGCCGAAGGGCCTGTTTCCACACTATATGACTCCTTATCACTCTTATTTAAAATGGCGAATTTCTTCTATAGCAAAGGTTGGTTAAGTTACTAAACTAGCATCTAGAGGCCTGAATCAAGGCAACATGTTGGTATTGTAGGCAGCACAGCTGTCTCATGTCCGGTAAACTGATGTTCAGCTGCAACCTCCGCCGCTGTCAGTTGTGGGTTTATGCATATGCCGTGTGACCACTTGGGTTTTCTCCATGTGCCAAAGACATGCTAATTGTTAGGTTAATTGGTGTGTGCGGTGGAATAGAGTAGAGAAGAGAAAAGGGAGATAGATATGGGGAGAATAGGATTGCTTGGGGAACTGGCAATGACACAATGAATTGAATGTTTTTATATCTTAAGGAAATAGAATATACAAAATGTGTATACATGAGTTATAATCCCATCGCTACAATTTTTAAATTTGGGTATATAAATAAGTCTGAAAAAAGAATAGCTGGCGTCAGGAATAGTGATCTGAAAACTCCAGGAATACCATTAAAATAAACCGTCTGTCTGTTTCACTATTACCATTCAGGGGATGAAGTTGTTACTCTACTTGGTTGGGCCTGCATGTGATTTTTGCACACCAATCTGGTTACCTCCTCAGTTTGTGGTGATTACCGTTGGACAGGAATTGCTGGTGTAGTTCATATGTCATAAATTAAAATATGAGAAGGAAACTGGCAAAACTGCTGGGCTTTGCTAGATGTCAAAGCTTCTGTTTTGATGTCATGGAATTGGTATTTCACAATCATACTAATCATTCAGATTCAGATTCAACTTTAATTGTCATCGTCAGTGTACGAGGAATTTGCTTTTTGCCTGCTGCTCAGGCTAGAGATCGTAGTTTTATGAAGCATTTTGTCAGATTGAGGTTTGAAAGAGAACCCTCAGCAAGCTTGAAAAAAAAACTAGAAGACTGCAATGCCAATCCATAGAGACCAAAATTGAAATTTTTTTGGGAGAAACACAATGCTTAAAAGGACAAATATTACAAAAAAACAATCTGTATCATCTGACTTCAGTGGTTTAAGATTATTATTGTCATGTGTACCTAGGTATAGTAAAAATCTGTGTTTTGCATGCTAGCCAATCAAATCAGATGATACTATCCATAAATACAATCAAGCCAAACTCAAGTACAACTTGTAGCTAGATATAGAGGGCAAAATCAAGTTCACAGTGTTATAGTGCAATTATATTACAAAGTCCAACATCTGTAATAGGGAGATGGGAGTCAGACTTGCCCTTGCTTATAGAAGGACCATTCAGAAGCCTGATAAGAGAAGCTGTTCCTGAATTTGGTTGTGCGCACTTTCAAGCTTCGATAATACTTCTGCCTGACAGGAGCAGGGAGAAGAAGAAATGATTGGGGTGGGAAAGGTCTTTGATAACGTTGTCTGCTTTCCTGAATGGCAATTATCACAGATAACTCAAATTATATTTTTTTCTCTTCAGGGACAGCAGCAGTGACAGTGATTCCAGCTCATCCAGCAGCAGTAGTGGCAGTAGTAACAGCTCCTCCAGCAGCAGTTCAAGCAATTCAAGTGGAAGTAGCAGCAGCAGCAGCAGTGGTAGCAGTAGCAGCAGCAGCAGCAGTGGTGGTAGTTCTGGAAGCAGTAGTGGAAGCTCCTCGTCAGGTCTTAAGGAAAAAAGAGGCAGATCACCAGGAAATCCCAGGAAAAAAGAGGAAAGGCACTTTGAGAGAAGAGACAGAACTTCCTCACATGGGGACCACCGAATGAGGACATCTGACAGAGACAGAAGGAATGAAAAGTCGACTATCAGGGAAGAAAGGCGCTCAGATAACAAACAATCACGCCGGTCGCAGGAAAAAAGAACGGAGAGTGACAGAAGGCGATGTTCTCCAGAAAGTTCTAGGAAAGATCTTTCAAGGAGCCGTAGTCCTCAAGAGGTTAGGCGAAGATATAGTCCGGATTCAAGGAGCAAAATTGGGGATGATAGGAGCAGAAGACACAGAAGAAAATCTAATAGCTCTTCCCCCAGACAACAAAGGAGGGAATACAGGTCCAGTTCCAGAAGTCCTCGCCGTTCATCAAGGAAAGAGGCTACTACTTCAAAGTACAGCAGTAGATCAGAAAAAGCTGACAGCCATAAAAGAAGTCCAGACAGTAAGGATAGAAGATCGAAGGAAACGCGTCCAACCAGTAACAGGCGAGGTTTACAGGTAGATGAAAGTACACATCAAACGCATTCAAGAAGCTATAGTCCATCAAGATCAAGGGAATTGCATCCCAATCTTGATTCAAAGGAGAAAACCAGGGATGGTAGACGTCGAAGATCACCTAACTCGTCTCGTAGTCCTCGCAGAGAAGATCATAAAAGTTCCAAGAGTCCTGATTCACATTCTTCAAATGTAAGGCACAAATCACAGAAAAGTAACAAAATAGAAGAATCTGAATTGGGTAGAAGGAAAGAAGAATGTATTGTTACACAAGGAAAAACTTCTGACAGTCCAGACAGTAATGAGCCAAGCACCAAATCCCCAAGTTATAGAAAACAGTCTGCTGAGACCTCAGTTAGAGAGTGTTCCCGAAATAACAGTCCTGAAAGTACAAAACAAAATTCTCCAAGTGTCTCCTCCATAAGTAGAGGCGATGATCGTGAATGTACTCCTCGAGCACAGCAAGAAAAACCCGAAGCTTCATCATGCTCTAGTCCAAAAGAAACACAGAAACCAGAGACTGAAAGTCCCAAATCATCATGCCATGAAATTCCTGAATTTCAGAAAACCAAAATGGTGCAACCAGATTCTCTGGAAGAAAGTAAAATGCCTGCAGACCAGGAAGAATACAGCCAAGAACCAAGTCCTGACCAAGGAAAAGAAAATTGGCCTGAGAACATACATTCCACAAGCAATAAAATTGTAAGTGCTTCTCCGAGTTTTGAGAAAGATTTGCCTCCAAATGTCAGCAACGAAGAATTGAAAAGTAAAGATTTTGATTTAGAGAAAGGTAAAAAAGATAGGAGTAGAAATCCTTCTCAAAGTTCAAGACGAAGATCATCCAGCACATCATCATCGTCGTCGTCATCATCCTCTTCCTCTTCCTCTTCCTCCTCTTCTTCATCCTCATCCTCATCTTCATCTTCTTCATCATCCAGTGAAGAAGATAAAAGTGACAAGCCTGGTTCTGATTCAGAGCAGCCAACATCAATTCATGGCCTTAAGAAGAAAGGATCTAATTCAGAGACGTCACCACTGCCTGCAAAAGCTGACAGTGGGAGAGAAAGCCCTGATGGTAAAGAAGAAAATAGGTTTGAAGATTTTCAGACATCAGCTGAAAAACTAACGCTTTGTCCTGCAGATAGTACCGGAAAAATCCCTTCTCAGAGTCACAGTCCTGTGGAAGACCAATCCCAATTCCCAACTTCGTGTGATAGTGTTTATGGATATCCATTAACTGAGAAGGAAATACAGAGTCCTGATGAAGTATCTTCCAGTGAAAAAAAACATGAATCTGACGCATCAGAATCCTCCCCTTTGCAGGTTACACCTAGTTCTCAAAAAAGTAGAAAGTCTCCATCAGACACTGAAAGAGTAGAAGAAAGTTGCTGTCAAAAAGTAAGTCCTGAAAATAAGGAACCGGACAGTACATTGTCATCTGATCCAACAGGTGACAAGGGTCTACAAACTGTAGAAAGCTCTGAAGTGGAAGATTCAAATATCCAAAGTCCACATATCACCAGTCAAAGACAACAGAGTCCCGTTTTAGAAAGCATTGATGGAAAGGAACCAAAGTGTCCTCAGAAAAAGCGACAACGATCATCTTCCCCTGAGAGGAGGGATGGTTTTGGATCTGGATCTGAAAGTCCTGATGCACCTCCTCACAAGATAAAATCCAAGTCGTGCAGTCCAGTTTCTAGTTTGAGACAGTTAGCAGGACGTTCTCGGTCATCTTCACCCAAAGCACAGGACGAAGAGAGCAGAAAATCAAGGGACCAATCAGGTACAGTGACTTTGTACTGTAATCCAATATATTACGCTTACCTCTGTAACCAAAATCTATCCCCTGGTATCATGTTCAACACATTGATGTGATATTCTCTGCACCAGATGATATAGTGGTGCAACTGGTAGCGTTGTTGCCTTAAAGCGCCAGAGACCTGGGTTCGATCCTGACCAGGGTGCTGTCTGTGGGGGAGATTATATCTTCTCCTTGTAACAGCTTGGGTTTTCGCCGGGTCCTTCCGGTTTCCTCCCACAATCCAAAGACGTGCAGGTTTCTACGTTAATTGGTTTCTGTAAATTCTGTGGAAGTGGGATAACACAGGGTGAATGGGTGAGCGTTGGTCAGCGTGAACTCGATGGGCCAATGGATCTGTTTTCAAGCTGCATCACTAAATTCTAAACATCACAGAGACCTACACAGAGCTCAATTGCAGCACAACATAAAACAAGTAAATATTATTGCAGGAGTCAATTCAGAAATTAAATTGCTGAAACCTTTTGGCTCGGTGTCTAATTACTGCATTATATTACATGCTTTAGACATGTAGTTATTTCTTTAATGATCACGGCATTCACACTTATGTTTAAAACTTTGTTAATGGCTGCTTCATCACAAAATGTGCAAAGTCATAATCTTTCCTCTTTGAACTGTGAGATAATTCTCAGCATGCTGCTTTATTTGAATTTAGCCCATGCATAAATTTATAATGTTGAATTGATAATGGGCTCTGCATTTCCGACATTTTCTTCCAGGTAATTTTTCTTTTAAGTCATTCATGAGTTGGAGTCTTCTGTTTTCTTTCTATGATTACTTGTCTCAGATTATATTTAAATTCTGCTGTGCAGTGAGTCTTGGAATGAGCAAGACATGAAATCTTGATGATTTGGAGTTGTCATCCTTTGTCCAGTCAGATAGATTTATTTTAAATATGCCTGTTGTGGTACTGATGTTTCATCTTCGATATGAACACCAGGTGGCTCTGTCTAGGGTTTGAATGACTAGAGTTCTAGGTATATATTTTTTATAAACTTTAAATTTATATAATGCCATTTAGCTTGATCATCGCAGCACATTTCATTTCTACTACCTGCCTCATTCCATAGTTACAAAATAATTATGTGATGTCCTTCAGCAAAGGGCAATAAGATGACCTTCAGCAATGTGACATGTGAGAGAATGAAAATTCAAATATTTGTATCACTTCCAAAACTAACCTTCAAGTCATCATTAACACCATCAGGTTGATTGGTCCATTGCTTAATATTCATAAATCCTGTTAGCGTGGATACATCACCAGGCTGGGGAGAGCTGTATGAGCAGAAGAGAAGATAGCAGCTTCCATCACATGCAGCAGGAAGGCAGAAGGAAGAAGGTAGCTAGTATCTAGTTGATCTGCAAACATGTGGAGTACCTGCTGCAATGCTCGCTCTCATCAGCCAGGGTGCCCCAAATGTCAGTGTAAAGCAACCACACTGCTCAGTCCAGCCCTCACAGGCTGCCTCAGTGGTTCATTCTACACTGAGCCATCAACATTTGATGACCCATTTCTAGGGCTCACACAGCTGAGGCTTGTGCCAGTTTCCATGTAGTAGATCCTCAGATCTCTTTCTACCACAGCATTTTATAGTTTTAGCCCATTTAAATAATAATTTGCATTTTTGTCCTTCCAAAGTGGATAACATTACTATAACTTGTGTGTTGCTTCAGATTATAGAACCTCACCTTTATTATAGATTGTCAGCCACAATCTGCAAACTGGTAATGGATACTCATATTTCTTAAAATATTAATGTAATGAGAAAATGCACCTTTGTTGTCCCTCTCTGTCCTTAAGATGATGTGTAGTGTTTGATAAAGAATACTTCAGGAAACACTATAAATGGAGTTGGGTTGAATATAATATAACTTAAAATTATTTGCTAAGATTGTAGAATTAGCACGTTGAGATTAGTAGAATGTTTTAAAGTTTATTTGGGGCATATATTCATTTTTACTTTGTTAATCAAGGAGTGTGAATATTTTGCTTCTCGTTTAAAACAACTAAAATTGTGATTTGAAAATGTGATTGTCTATCAAATTTTGTCAGGCATAGAAATGACTGAAAGTGTTCTTCGGGATGAGAGTGAAACTGTCCCTGCCAGTGAAGTCCATGATAATTTGGAGAATCCTGAGAGGATTGGAGATGGGGAGATTTCAAGTAGCTCAGACAGTGAGGAAAGTGCAGCCAGCAGTGGTGCAGCTGTCCAAAAAATGAAAAGCAGCGTGGTACAGATACAGGTAAGATCATTTAGTTAATATGTATGTTTTAAGGCAATAGGTTTACTTAAATATTTGTTATTATAGAACTGCAATTGTATTTGTCATGTGTTCTTTGAATAAGGTTTATTTTTCCTTACTACCAAAATTGATCTCTTGGTATTCTCTGAACCGCGCAGCAAAGATCAAATTCTTGAGTGACCTGGCCATGTGCTTGCGTCATTGCCATGCTGAACTGTTGTTGGCTAAATTAAAAGAACAGCCTGTTGATAACAATAGATGGGAAATTCTTGACAGCTGATTTATTCAGCACAGTGGGATGGTAATGAATATTAACTCATGAAGCAGGGTCTTGACCCGAAACGTCACCCTTTCCTTCTCTCCAAAGATGCAGCCTGACCCGCTGAGTTACTCCGGAATTTTGTGTCTAACTTCGATTTAAACCAGCATCTGCAGTTCTTTCCTACACATGAACTCAAGCTATTTACCAAATGATTTTAAACGTGTATGTGAACTACAAACTTGGTGAAACTCCTACTAAAGACATTTTATGGTCCCAGTACAACCTTCCACTTACCCCCACATACCTCCAATTCATGACCAGCTACTTTTCCTTCTGACTTGCCCTTAGAAATGTCCTCCCAAAACCAACTTTTTTTTGCTCTCTCCATTCATCATTAACAAGTCTTTATACCTTCTCCACTGTCATCCCAAGCCTTATGGAGAAGGGTCCCAACCCGAAACGCCACTTATCCATGTTCTCCAGAGATGTTTCCTGACCTGCTGAGTAACACCAGAGCTTTGTCTTATCTTGTCAACCAGCATCTGCAGTTCCTCGTGTTTCTCTCTTTAAATTACCTTCACCAGTTTAGGAAGAAACAGAGAATTTTACTTGATCGTTTGCTTTGAGAGATACATATATTAATGTCAGAATAATAAGGCTGATTTGCTTAATTGTTTCTACAACTTTGATATTATTTATATCTTCATAGCTCAATTCAAATCAGGAGCGGGTAGACAGCCACAGTCCACGTCAAAGAAGCTCTTCCCCTGAGCACAGGTAAAGTTGGATCTTGTAGCTTACTTAGGAATGTGTTTGTTAACCTAATGACCTAATGTAACACATTTTCAGCTTTTGATCCAATTTCCTCATGCCTGTAATTTTGAACCAAAAACAGATGGAGTATATTTCTGCTGGTAAATACCTTGCATTACCAAAATAAACTATTGATAAGAGGCCAGATTGCAAATATGGTTTTAAAGCTCATACTAGGGATGTCAAAGCTTTGGTAGTATAAAATGAAATCACAAAAGAAGTGTGAAACCTAAAAGATGCAAATGGAGCCCAAAATAGGTACGAATGTGAAATGTCATATTCAAATCCTGGTAGAAAGCAAATTAATAGCTGTAATATGTGATATACAAACTTAAATTGAACTGAAAGGCTTTGGAAATAAATAACATTTCAAAGATGTGTCATTTATCTAGAGTACTTGATCGACAAGTGATGGACAATAAGTGCAGGAGTTGGCCATTCGGCCCTTCGAGCCAGCTCCGCCATTCACTGTGATCATGGCTGATCATCCACAAGCAGTACCACGTTCCTGCCTTCTCCCCATATCCCTTGACTCTGCTATCTTAAAGAGCTCTATCTAACTCTCTCTTGAAAGCATCCAGAGAACTGGCCTCCACGGCCCTTTGAGGGAGAGAATTGAATGTGAATTGAAGGCAGAGAATTGAATGAGACAGGCAATTGAATGTGACTTGAGATACTGTTAAGCAATGTGAAGAGCATAGCTGACTGTGGGGAGTTTGAAATGGGCAACCATAGCAGCTACAAACCAATTCACCTTAAATCAAAAATAAGAATTTGTTATATGGTATCTGAGGAACTACTGATTCAAAAAGAGGACACATTCTAAAAAAAGCAGGGTAATTCTAACACTTGTGTCAAGGGCTTTTTCACGTTTTAATCAATACTGAAACAGAAATGAACTTTTAACTCGAGAAATGACAGTGAAAGAACTGCGATAATTTAATGAAGAGATCTAAACATCTCGAGTCGGTTGGATGGTTGTATTACGGATATACCTATTGATCAGCAGCTAATTGCTGGCTGCCCCATGATTTACAGAATATTTTCTATGGCTTTCCTTCCTCTTGAGGATATCACTGGGCAAGAATTGAGAGAATACATTGAAATGCAGATTGATTCAATTTTCAGTTTGATTGCCTGCAGCAATACAAATCTGATCCTGAGTGAAATGGTTTATTTTGATGGCTTGGTCTTCCTGCAAATTATTAATTTGTAGACAATTGTAAGTAATTACTGTTGAGGATGCTCTTCCACAAATCATCAGAAAAATATGAGTGTTAATTGGTCTTTTTTTCTCAGACGTAAAGGTCGTGAAAGATCAGGATCAAGATCCCCAAGAAATACCAACAGGAATACCTATGACAGAAGACCATCCAGCAATGGCAGACATAATGATAGAAATTTACAATCTAGGTATTTAGTTCAAACTTTGCATTAATAAGTCAATAACTGACATGATAATAAAAGGTTCTTTGTTCCATAGTCTGTTCTTTTAGTTCACTCGCAGCTTACATACAGTATAACACTGATAATCTAATACTCTAGTAATCTGGTCGTGCAAGACTAGCATATTTTCTGGACTATTAGATATTATTTCCTATTAATTGTCCTACTCATTCCTTCTAAGATGTTGCCAGTAGTAAACTTACTAGTGAATAATAAAATTCAAGGGTGCGAAGGGAGCAGAATCCTCAGAAGCAGATGCTGAACCATCAGGATTTCTTATGTGCCGAATAAACAGCTTCATATCAATACTGAACTTTGTAATGCTACCACAAAGTATTTATCTACAAATTATTGCAGCCTAACGTGACATGCACGGTATCCTGACATCAAAATGTCACAGAACTTTCCGCAAAACCAGGCAGTGTGTTTTCTATTTATTTCAACCTCTTGATTCTAATTGTTAAGGCAGTTTTCAATCCATCTTGCTAATTCATTTATCTTTTAAGAATCCTGCCAGTGACATTCATAGTCAAATGCCCTTGAAAAGTTTAGATGAGACTTTACAACTAATTTATTTTGGCTTGTAGCAGATTAATGAAACAAGACCTTTTATTTCTAAATCCATGCAATTAGCATAGGTTTCTAACATTTCCCCTCCATCACCCTAGAAAGGCATGTTTTATGCAGAATTATGTGTCTGGAATTTTAAATGAACTAACAGTTGCAAAGCTGATTGTACGAAAGGTCATTTTCTGCATAACTATTTTAATTTAATCGCCTTAAAATATGTCTATGGATATATGGGCCTATTAATCTTACTTGAATCTTATATTGTTTTTGGGCAAATAGAAAAATATGTTTCGTGGATTAGTATTACTTTGTCCATCCAAAGCTTTCCAGTGGAAGTTTTGCCATTGGCCAGGGCTTTTTTTTTTAAGTTGTTAAGTGTGTTAAGTACATTTGAAGAACTGAAACGTGCAAAACCTGAACCTGATAACGTCACTACTGTAGGGAGAATTTCATCATGTTATCGAGAAATACTTGAGAGAAATATGTTGGGGTGATTTCCTTTGATCAGAGACAACTGGGAAGGTTGAGGAGGGATTTTATGAAGCCGTTCAGGGACAAGGACATGTTTTATTTAGCAAATAAGGGGAAACAGCCAACACTGACAAAAGAGCAAGTAACAAAAGAAGCAGGTGTGAATTAGTTTGCAAGACAGGTGGAAGCAGGTTTAATAAGACTTTCAAATGAAAATAAGATAAATATATAAAGATTTATATATGCTCTCCTCACTAAGCAGGTTTAATAAGACTTTCAAATGAAAATAAGATAAATATATAAAGATAAGCAAACTTCAAAGGTTTCAGAAAGAGCATCTAATTGGAATTTATTTTTAAAGAACACGAGACCAAGCGCAGACCCGTTGGGTTTGTTCCCCCAAGGTGCGGTTGCGGAGGGGGGAGGGGGGGGCGGCGGCATGTGGCATCACACACATTAAGTAACACCCTGCACACATGCTAACTATCCCCCTTGATATTATCTTAATAGTATTAATTTGCTCCTTTTACCCCATCTGCCCTATCCACTGACGTATAGCCCCTAACTCGCAGGCGTGTCTAGATAGGGGGAGGGGGTAGAGAGGAGGGCAGAGAGAGAATGGGGAGAGAGAGAGGGGCAGAGACAGAATGGCAAGAGACAGAGGGAGAGGGGGGTGGAGGGGGAGGAGGAGGGGGGTGGGTGGGTGATGGGGGGGGGTGGGGAGGAGGGGAGATGGGAGATGGGGAGAGAGAGATGGGGAGTGGGGGGGGAGGGGGAGATGGGGGATGAGGGGGGAGAGGGGAAGGGAGAGAGAGGGGGATCAGGGAGAGGGGGGGGGAGGGAGAGCGGGGAGGGGGAAGGGGAGACGGGTAGGGGGGAAAGGGTGGGTGAGGAGAGTATAGAGGGGGGGGGGAGAGGAGAGGGGATGATAGAGAGGAGGAGGAGGGGGGGAGGAGAGTGGGGGGGAGGGGAGAGGGAGGGGGGGAGAGGAGGGGGGGGGGAGATAGTGGAGTGGGGGGGGGGGGGAGGAGAGTGGAGAGGAGAGGGAGAGAGAAAAGGGGGGAGAGAAGGGGGAGTGGGGGAAGGCATGGGGGTGGAAGGGAGGGATGGAGGGGGAGAGATCTCCCACCCCTGTCCCATTGTGATAACATATGTAAATGAGATCCATTGTGATTGGACATCTGTGAGGTGGCACTGTGACTCGTGCAGCTGTTTGATTAAACATTTTTTTGATGTTTTGTGAACAATTTTATTCAAAATCTGGGGAAATAATCGACCAAATCTAGAAAGGATTCTAGATCATGTTAAATCCCTACCAAAATATGTAAAAATCTTTGCGTTTTTGCGTCTGGTTTTCGAGGAAATATGTTTCAAAGGCGCACACGCACACACACGCAAACACACGAATATGATATGAGATATGATGTTCTGTTCTTTCTGTGCAGGACAGTTCACCAATGTTACAGTGTATTGGAGAGTTTTCAAGTATCGCCTGAAGAACTTATAATACAAAAATGTCATTACAATTGGGATAGACATTTGGATTTTGTGGATACAGTAAATGAGGTTATATGAGATTTATATTTTGTATGGACTTGAGAATTGTTTATTTTAGAGGTAGAGACAAAGAGAGCCACATGAACATAGATCGTGAATCAGACCACAAGAAGAGAGCAAAATCGCCATCACCGATAACAAGAAATAAAGATGATTTCAATCAGAGCTCCTCTGAACCACCATTGAAAAAGAAAAAGGCAGAATTGGATCCTATTTTAACACTGACAGGTGGAGCGTACATTCCTCCTGCACGATTGAGAATGATGCAAGAACAAATTGCAGACAAAAGCAGGTAAGTTGAAAATTGTTAAGATCTGGTTTACTAATTTGCTTACTGTAGGGTAGTGAGTAAATCTGGTATTTCAATCAGGTGTTTGATTTTTACGCTCCTGTTCGTAAAACTTTATTTTCTTTATTTTTGTCTTTATTTTATGGTTCTCAATGCTTCTGCCCTTAAGAGCAGTTCCTCTTTATGAGCCTTCTTAACTTTAGTCAATCCACCTTACAACTGCCCTCAAGAGAGCAATCCTTATGCTTCCGTTTATAAAGCATAGGATCCTGAATGCTGTGGGCATGTTCTCAACCTGTTCTGACTCCCAAGATCAGGGCTTGCATATGTTCAGGTCTTTGTTTTTGGAAGTCCCATAGAATTGCACCCATTGTATTCTGTTGTCCTAATTCATTCCTCCCATGAAAATGTATCACTTCATACATTTCTCTGTTTAATTTCGTCTATAGCATGCCTGTGCGTTTTACCACCTTTACAAAATTTGTCACTGAAGTCTTCTCTTTGTCTTCTGCATGTTTCACAGTGTCTTGTCCATCAAAGCCCGTGCCATCAGTAACTTTAAAGAAAAGCTGTGGGCTTAAAAGGACTTTAGTCCAGAAGCTAATTTCCTTGGCATATTGCCACTTGCCCAGTTTATACTCACCTCAATTGACTTCAGAGATTAGGCACCGGCTGCCAGTGAGTACATGAAGTCAGTTCACATGAAATTAGTTTATCGGTCAGAAGAAGGATCTCGACCCAAAACGTCACCCATTCCTTCGCCGAGAGATGCTGCCTGACCCACTGTGTTACTCTTAACATTTTGTGTCTACCTTCGATTTAAACCAGCATCTGCAGTTCTTTCCTAATTGTATGAATGCATGACTGATGAGATTTAGGAATTTAGATGCTTGAGATATTGGGGTGAGATCTGGAGAAGGTGGCACCAATATAGCCTAGAATCCCTAGATACTATATTTCGCTTGGGCAGCTTGCATCCCAGCGGCATGAACATTGACTTCTCTAACTTCAAATAACCCATGCTTTCCCTCTCTCTCCATGTCTCCCTCTTCCCAGTTCTCCGACCAGTCTTACTGTCTCCGAATACATTTTATCTCTGTAGGCTTTGTTACCCTCTCCGTGCTAACAATGATCTATTCTACATTTTCCTTGATCTCTATTCCCTTTGTGCTATTTTCACACCTTACACTTCCTTATCTATGTATCTCCCTCTCCCTGACATCAGTCTGAAGAAGGGTCTCGACCCGAAACGTCACCCATTCCTTCTCCCCAGAGATACTGCATGTCCCGCTGAGTTACTCCAGCATTTTGGACTTGAACTTTATTTTGCCTTCCATCACAGTGAGGAATGTGTAGGAGTCACTGTGGTGGATGTTCATGTTAAAATGTGTTTTTGAAGCGATCTGTTACTTTTAATTATATGACTGATCTGGCCAGTGAAATTCCTCGTATGTTGTAAAACATATTTGGCGAATAAATTCTGATTCTATCTTTAGTCTAGATACGTTGTATCTAGGTAGGTTTGAAGAATTATCTGTGAGGCAATTAATAACTGGTGGGAATGTACCATAAACATTCAAAGATCCTGTTTGAGATGGGATGTTAGCTAATTTCTGTGAAATGTAAAAACAAGAGAGCAGAAATAATGGGGATTTAAGTTGAACCACTTAGAAGCTTGCATACAGTCAGAAATACAAGGCACTGAATTCTCCACATGCATTTAGCAGGCCGAACGAGATGGTGGACAATTCTGGATTGGTTTAGCGATGAAGCTGGGCACATGGAAAGAATGACAATTGGATTGCTGTTTTACAGCAGTGATTATTACAATGCCAAATAAAGATGATGAATCAAGGTTCTACATTTTGGAAGAAATCTAGTTTTACTAAACAGAGGCCTGGAAATAGCTATTTGAAGGTCAATCGATCTCAACAATAGGGGGCATTTAAGGAGAAGATTCAAGGGGTTCCGGATAAACAAGATGCCACAAAGAGAGAGGGTGGAAATGCCAAGTTGAGAATCTCTGAATAACGAAGAAGCTGGTGTGTGAGATGAGATGAAATAGGGAAGCTTGAACCAAAAGCTAAGAAAAGTACAGGAAGTTTATCATTTGTATACATGCAAAAGGTATTGCTTCAATCACCAGAAGGGATCTTTCTGATCACATCCTTGATTTCTATATTAAACATTTAGCGGCACCGTTTATCATTCTTTAAGAGCTTCCTGCTCAGTTTCATCAACTATTTATGTGAAATCGTTTGAAAATCAGATGCGCTTTACAGGTCATCCCCAGCTTACAAACGCTTGACTTATGTGCAGCCTGCACTTATGATCAAACGTTTGGGAAACCATTGGGATGGAATTGCTGGCTGCTGTAGGGTTGCAGGCCTCTTCTATGGGAGCTCCTTGTTTCCACGTGGCTACACTACGGCTTGCAAACTGTTCGGGTTACAAGCAATTCACAGGAAAGGAACTCTGCCACAACCTGGGGAGGGTCTGTACTTGTGTGTAAACAGTGTGTGCCAGATTTACCTCTACGTTCATATCATTGCTTCCCTGAGTAACTTGAGCTATCTGTTTGATACTAATGTTTCCACGATAAATTTGTTTAAAATCTATTTGGTCACCATGCAATGGCTCTTAACTACTCTGGTCAACCCACCACCTACATAGTATCTCCAGATTGAGCATGTTCTGCAGAACTGTTGTATTTTATTATGGCAGTATTTTAACTGCTAACTTTGCTTTATGTACAGGACTTGCTGCAGGTGCTTCCCAGGTTAAAACTGGTTCTGTTCCTGAGAACCGTTTGCAACCCAAACCGTTTGCAAGTGGTAGATGTGGCGCCAACAATATATTTAAATAAAAACATCGCCCAACCCCAAGGGCATTTAATTAAAACATTCAGATATAGCCATTAACAGAGTTCCCGTGCAGCAGACAATACCTCCAGCACTGTAGCAGCTGGCAAATCCATCCCACCAGTCTCTCAAATGCTGGCTCTAGTGTATTGACTGTACAGAAGTCAGGCTTTCGTGAGCTGGAGAGAACATGCATTTTGTTTATTATTTGCCGACTTCCACTAATTTTTATCTTGTTTTTGTTTCCAATTTCCACTTTATCTTTTTAATGGACTGAAATACAATTCTAGACTAATATCACTGCTATTTTTCTCTCTTTCCTTATAGTTTGGCATACCAGCGAATGAGTTGGGAAGCTCTAAAGAAGTCAATTAATGGTCTCATCAATAAAGTGAACGTCTCCAACATAGCGAATATAATTCATGAGCTTCTTCAAGAAAATATTGTTCGGGGAAGGTATGTATGTGTGCACTTCATTTGACTTGAGAAATTACAGTGCCCTCCATAATGTTTGGGGAAAAAGACCCATCATTTATTTATTTGCCTTAGTACGCCACAATTTGAGATTTGTAATTGAAAAAAACCTGAAGATGGGTCTCGACCCGAAACGAGAATTCCTTCTCTCCAGAGATGCTGCCTGTCCCGCTGAGTTACTCCAGCATTGTGTCTATCTACAGCTATTAAATTATTTACATTAAAATAATCTTAAAACTGACACTTTTTTAAACAACTTTTAAGATGAGCAATTAGATCTATTGCTGAATCAAGTTTTAAAAACAAAAAGGGATTATTACCCTTCAGCAATGCATTGTAGCTGTTCTTCTGCATGGAAGTGAATGGAGTCACTGAATCTCCATCAGGTCTAACATGACAAAGTGTGCAAATGTCTCATTACAGATGGCAAACTGTATGGTTGGCCCTCTCTCTGCCCCTCAACGTGTGTAGTCATTTATCAAATCACAGTTAATCAGGAATTAAAGGCCAAGCACCTTTCAGAAATGTTCATTATTTCTAACATTCACATTGGCACATGGCTGAGGAAAAGTGAGGAAGAAAATATTAACAATTCCACATGGCAGCATTACCATTTCCAAGGAAACTTGACCATTATTTGGCATATATACAAGATCTATCTCAAATTCCAAAGTTTAATTAATAGTTCTTCCGGTATCTATGGAAAAATGCTTTTATTGTAATAAATAAGCAGAACTATGACACACCTTTTTTGGATGAATTGTGATAGCTACTGAACTTATTTGTGAAATACAGTTTGTTAGAAAAAATATGTGGGGAAATTCTTAAATTCAGTCGAACTTCAAACTAAAGTTCTCAATCTTATTAGTTTTGAGCGATTGAAGTGCTTATTCCAAGTATTTGACACTATTGTTTGCAAAAGTAAATCCTTTGACAAAATATATTTTCATGTTTTCTGCAGTTTTTGACGGTGTGCTCTTTCTGTACAGGGGATTGATTTCTAGATATATTATCCAGGCACAGACTGCCTCTCCTATATTCACACATGTTTATGCTGCTGTTGTGGCAATCATAAATTCAAAGTTTCCTCAAATTGGGGAGCTGATTCTCAAGAGATTGATTTTAAATTTCCGCAAAGGTTATCGCAGAAATGACAAGGTAAGCAAATAATTGTATTTATTTCATTAATTTGCAACTATCAGAAAATATATTTTTTAAATGTATACAAAATGTTGATAAAAATTGCCACTTTTGCCTTTCTTTCCAGCAACTGTGCCTTTCAGCCTGCAAATTTGTAGGTCATCTTGTTAATCAGAATGTTGTAAGTACATCTTTAAAATTTCTGTTCCTGCAATGTCTGTGTTAGGATAATTATTACTTTCTCTTGCATTTCAAATGGTTGTCTACTGACATTTTACTTATGTATAACAAATAGGCCATCTGGCCTTTGAACTTTCTCCACCATTCATCAAGATCATAGCCAATCTGGGCATCATTATCTGGCACCATCCCTTTATCCTTTTGTTCCCTTAACATCCAGAAAATTACAAATCTGTTGCCAATGAACTTGGTGACTGAGCCTTCACAATCCTCCAGGGCAGAGAATTTTTGGATGCACTGCTCTATGAGTGAAGATGTTCCAACTCTTTGCAATCTTAGATGGAGTCAGAGAGTCATACAGCACGGAAACGGGTCCTTTAACCCAACTTGCCCATGCTTGTCTCACCTGCCTGTATATGGCCCATATCCCTCTAAACCTTTCCTACCCACGTACTTGGCCAAATTCATAATTCCCCAATTCTGGATATAAGACTCTGCATTCACCCTAACTATTCATCTCAAGATCTTATACACCACCATAAGATCACTCCTCATCTTCCTGCGTTCTTAGGAATATAGTGCTAGCCTGTCCAACCTCTCAGTACAGCCCAGGTCCTCAAGTCCTGTCAACATCCTCGTAAATCTTCTCTGCATTCTTTCCAATTATGAGACTTCTCCAATTCTTTCCAACATCCTTAGTTCAGTTTAGTTTAGAGATACAGCGTGGAAACAGGCCCACCGGGTCCGCGCCGGCCAGTGATCCCCGCACATTAACACTATCAACACACACTATGGACAATTTTTACATTTACACTGAGCCAATTAACCTACAAACCTGCACGCCTTTGGAGTGTAGGAGGAAACCGAAGATCACGGAGAAAACCCATGCAGGTCACAGGGAGAACATACAAACTCCGTACAGACAGCGCCCGTAGTTGGGATCGAACCCGGATCTCCGGCGCTGCATTCGCTGTAAGGCAGCAACTCTACCGCTGTGCCACTGTGACCGCCGTGGCATGGTGACCAAAGTTGAACATAGTACTCCAAATGCAGCCTTGCACAACTGTAACATAACATTTGAGATGGGTATCCTAGATTCTCGAATCTTTGATGACTGATTTAAGACTCCTGAGTCTGGAGGCAACACGTTCCCTGCCTCCATCCTGTGAAGCCCTGCAATAATTTTTTATTTTTGGTTCAAAAATCAGTACGAATTGAGTAGGTCCATGAGTGGTATAACTATAGTCCAGTGTAATCCAGAGATGATACTGAATTTCACTGTGCAGCTGTGAAATTTAAATTCATGTTTCAGATCACCCAAATTAGAAATGTAAAAGAAATGAATCATTAGTAACAGATACTACAACCCATCTGTTTGTAGACATAAAACTGTACAGCACAGAACTGACCGGTTAGCCCACAATGTTTGTTAGATATGATGCCAAATTAAACTAGTCCCTTCTGCCTGTATGATCCAATTTCTTCCATTCCCTATGCATTCATGATGTGCCTATCTAAAAGCCTCTTGAATGCCATTATCGTATCTGATTTCACCACATCAGTTGGCAGCACACCTACCACTTTTGTTAAAAAAACAAACTTGCCCCGCTATCTCCTTTATACTTTCCTCCTCTAACCTTAAAGTATGCCCTCTAATATTTGACATTTCCACCCTGTGAAGAAGGTGCTATCTATCCTGTCGATGACTCTCATAATTGTATACACTTTTAACTGATTGCCTCCTGACCTCTGTTATTCTAGAGAAAACAATCAAAGTTACGCCATCCCCTCGTAATAACAAATACCCTCTAATCTAGACAGCATCCTGGTAAATCTCTTTTACATCCTCTTCAAACCCTCCACCTCCTTCCTGTAATGGGGCAACCAAAGCTTGTGTCCTTAAGGGACAAAAGTGTTACGTCTATGCAACTCCAAATCTACGTTATGGTTGAACCAGCTTGGCAAACATTTCAGTTTAATTCAGGGTGGGATTTCCAAAGTGACCCAGATCCTGCCAAAAGAATTAAAAAAAGACCAAAAAAGGTCCAGATATCTGTAAAAGAAATGAAATGCATAGGTCTTTTTAAATACTTAATTTTATTAATAGCCATTTCAGACAAAAAGTAAGTGGTTCTCATTAATTGGCCAACTTTTGAAAGCCACAGGTGTGGGATCATGACCAGTAAAAATGTATACAGTTTAAATTTCTGTTTGGTTTCATTTCCACCCAAATTGGATTTGAAATGACCGAGATGCACAAAAATAAACAATACAAGCCATTATGTGTGACTTCAGGTTCATTTTTAGAAATTGGCTTAAAAAAAAAAATAACGAATTCAAAACGAGTGCCAATTTAATATCTTATATTTTTAACTAAAATTCAGCTTCATCAAGTGCTCCAGTTTATATAAAAGCTTACAATCTGGCGCTGTAATACAGTCAGCAATTTTTTTACAATAATAGCATGAAATATAAAATGTCACATTAATTAGACTTTATTTAGGTGCATGTCTTCAATTTAGCGAATCCTTGTATTTAATTGTGATGATAGACATTTTGTATGAATGGTTAAATGTGGTTTATCACTTTTTGACTTCTTGTAAAACTTCTGGGTGTATATTTCAAAATGTTCATTCACTGTTCAGATCTTAGAGCTTCTCTAGCTCTGATGGAACTCTGACACTTGGCAATTCCTTGGTTAGAAATGTATCTGATCACATAGGAGATCTGCCCACGGTCCTGGCGTGGACTGACAAATGATTCAAATTGATGAACATCTCCGATACACGAGTATTTAGCATTCTGCCCATGGCATCAGCCGGCTTTGCCAGTGTTGAATTTCCTCACCATTATTCCCATTGGCCAGAGACATAAGTTAAGCAAGCAGGTTGTAAACTGATCGATAGAGGCTGAATAAAATACTTTGCAAAACCCTTCAGTTGTCTGGAAGGAAAAGCCAGCAGCAAGATAGACTATTCCCTACTTCCCTTGAAGAATGACATGGAGATCAATGGCATCCATTCACCCCTTGAAACATTGAATACTTTCATTCCAGAACAGCGTGGCTTCACCATGAACCATCTGCAAAATGTCTGCATTACTTCTTTGACAGAAAGTCCAAATCATCCATCTATGATACAGTAAAAAATAAAACAGCAGGCTTTCTGAAGTAAGGTGCACCTTTCTTTACAGGATGCAATTCTTTAATCAAAGCTGGTTGAAGTCTTAAACTCCCAGTGACAGAACCTGGAACACCTTTTAAATGTGCAGACAGCAGTGGTTTGTAAAGCTGATTTACAATATCAACCATATCAACAAGCTACAGTTTAATGATAAATATTGGAATTTCTAGTGAGGCTCACACCTCAAGTGTAGACAATATCGTTTTTCTTAGATTTCAGTTTATCTCCTGATTTTCATTGAATCCTTGTTTTGATATTTCCATCATTGATCAGCCAGCATCAAGCCTGTTCATCTTGTTGTGTTTCTGTGCAGTTCTGAGAATTTCTCTGCCTGCTTTTAGCTGCTTCCCAAATGCCTTTAATGTTTGTTTTCCCACTTATGAAGCACTTTGGCATGTTTCCTGTTAAAAAATTGATATAAAAGAGAAAGTTACAGAATCCTGTCCCATGTCTTTGTGTTTTGTTAATGATTTGTTGCTAATATAAACAATGTTGTGATAAATCTTTTGAAAGCAAAAATGTCAATTTGTATAATAAAATTTGCATTTGGGCGCAATGATTAGACTTGACAAAGATGGGTGATGGATTGCTTTTCTTTCCATTCAAAATAAAACTGTTGCTGTGAAGAATTTTGCCAGTCATTTAGATCAGTGTTTAAAAACTGAGGTTTCCAAGTACGTTGCAAGATTTTTTAGTGCATTCGTTTTTCAGGAGGGTGAATGGTCTGGCAAAATTAATAATAATTAGAATATGTAGGCTGCAACTTATTGGAACCGATAATAGGCAGGATCTTAAAGACTAATCAAATCATGTCTATCTTTTTATCATTTTTGCTGATAAAAATGTTTGATTATTAATTATTTCCCTCTGAATTTAGGTGCAGTTATGTTTTTAAGTGTAACACTAAAAGCAGAATTATAATATACGGAGTTGTATTTTAAGTTGAATTTATTGAGCGAGCATTATTGATCAAGTAGCTGAGGATATCTTGTATTTCTTGCTTTGATCACTTAATTCAAGATTGTTTTCAATATTTCACCTGAAACTCAACATATAGATCCCTTACTGCTGCATTGGAGTGTCAGTGCTAATTATGGACACGACCCACTCCCCTCCCCCCTTGTGACAAGAGCAACATAAACATTTGTTATTTTCAAATGAAAATGAATCCATCATATGTCAGTCACTGAAAAGAGTTTGTGCAGAAACAAAATAATTATACAGCTTAAGGGTAGGGATATCCTATGGAAAGCTGGGGCTGTGAAATTAAAAATCTGACCGTTTAAAATAAAGATAGGACGTATAAAAGTAATAGAATGAAAACAATGTGTTTATTTCTTCCACATTAGGCCCATGAAGTGTTATGTTTGGAAATGCTCACGTTATTGCTTGAGCGGCCCACGGATGACAGCGTTGAAGTATCAATTGCTTTTCTGAAAGAATGTGGAATGAAGCTGACAGAGGTTTCTCCCAGAGGAGTAAACGGTACATTTGAACCTGTGTAATATAGCAGAACCTGTTACCCCTGTAATATATTCGCCCCACCCAGACCTCTCCAATCCCGCTTCACCTAAATTCCTTCCTCTGGCTTCACGATTCGTAACTCTTCCATACTTTTGCCTTGCACCTTTTTTTCCTCATCTCAGGCTTTTGTCCAACCATCTGTCTATCAACACATCCCCCGCCTCCCCTGCCCGCCTGTCTGCCTGTGGTCACCTATTACCTGCCATGCTTTGTCCTGAACTTCTTCCATCTTTCTTCCCGTCCCGTCCCCCCCTCAATCAATCTGAAGAAGGATCTTGACCTGAAACATCACCTATCCATGTTCTCCAAGCATGCTGCTGACCTGCTGAGTTACTCCAGCACTTTGTCTTTTATTGTAAACCAGCATCTGCAGTTCCTTGTTTCCACAGATTAATTCCTATTTTGCACTTATTATTTATTTTGTTCTTGTTACAGCAATATTTGAACGTCTTCGTAATATTCTTCATGAATCTCAGATTGACAAGCGAGTCCAATACATGATAGAGGTGATGTTTGCAATTCGTAAAGATGGTTTTAAGGATCACCCCATCATACCCGAAGGCCTTGATCTGGTTGAGGAAAATGATCAGTTCACTCATATGCTGCCTTTGGAAGATGAATATAATCCTGAAGATGTATTAAGTATGTCATCAAATTTGAAAATATATTGCATGTTACATTTATAAAACTTTTTCACATGCGCCGCAAACTTTTTCTCCACCTCTGCTTGGCAAAGTAGAAGTTTGAAAGGATTTGCAAATTATTTACATGCTTGGAAAATGGTCAATACATTATATTGTGGCCGGTATGGGCAAGTTGGGCCAAAGGGCCTGTTTCTGCACTGTATCACTCTAACTATTATAATGTGAAAAACAACTAATTACATTTAACTGAAACAATGCACATTATTTAACTAAAGTTTTTTCCTGAGAACTGGGAAATTTAAAAAAAAAAAGGATATCTTCAGCAGATAGGGTAGTATCAATGAAAAGAGAAACAGTTAACATTTCAGGTCCAAGACATTTCATGAATGGAGAAACGTAAGCATTCTGGTTCTCTCTGAACTGCTGAGGATTCTCTCAGTTACTGCTTTGGGTTTTCGTGAACATACGTGACTCTAGACCTACCATTAAGGTTCACTCTTCACAGTCTTCTCAGTTCAAGGGACAATTCAAGATGGCCTCTAGATGTTATCGATGACTACACATTAAAAAAATTATTGAAACTTCCAGGGAGACTTGCTTCTTTCTGTACCAGACCCAATCAGTGAACATCAGTGCAGTCCACCTATGGATGTGCACTGAGAACTAACATGGGATAATTTATACTGTAAGTTGAATCACTTAAAGTGCTTACAGTTTTAACTATTAACTCCCTGAAATATATCAACAAACCTCTGTTTTTCAGCAATTAATTAAGATAATGATAACTTGTTGGAAGTTTGGACTGTTGTCTACAACTCAGCAGCTTGAAGAAGAGGTTCTGACCTGAAACGTCCTCTATTTATGTTCTCCAGAGATGCTGCCTGACCCACTGAGTTACTCCACCAGCACCTGCAGTTCCTTGTGACTGCAATGTTTTCAATATTCGTCGTCCAAATTGGATTGGTCCTTAGTTGTATATATATTTTTTATCATAACAATCATGGTTAATCTATGAACTCTTTCAAATATAGATGTCTTCAAGATGGATTCTGAGTTCCTTGATAATGAACAAAAGTATAAGGATCTAAAAAGAGGTGAGATATCTTAACATTTAAATGTGTAAGAGAATATGATCATTTGCTTTTAGTAGGGGTATGTTGCAGTAACAAAAATGTAACAAAGCAAGATTTACAGAAGAATATGAAACAAAACAGGAGTTAACCACATGGTCCTCCTTGCATGCTTCATTATTTTGTAAAATGATGACCAATGTGGTGATCACACAGATGTCCATATCCCCTGAACCTTTTGGTGTCCAAAAATCTATCTCTGCCTTAAATGTGCTCAACAACTAAGTGCTCGAGGTGGATATTTCCAAAGATGTACAATCCTCCGAGTAAAATAAGCGTCTGCATATCATCCCTAAATGGCTGTCTCCAATATCCAACAACTGCCCCGCCCGCAACTATGCTCCATTTTTTGGGATTGAAAATAAACCATCTTTTTGCACCTCTTCTGTTACTTCCTCACAGAATTGCGTACGTTTCAGTGGAATTAATCTTTCATTTTTGTAAATCAGTGAGTTTCGGTCAGGCTTCCTCAACCACCAGTTTAGGACAACCCACCCCCCTCATCCAAGCATCATCAGTCATTTACATTTTTAGTGGACTGACCAGGCAATTGAACCTTTCCTTGAATGTGAAAGTACAAGTGTATAGTACTACAATAAATGTGGTCCCAACAAAGCCTTGCACAATCAAGGCAAGACTGTCAATTTTGTGCCCTAATGCTCTTAAAATAAAGAAGAGGAAAAAAACACTGGTGTGAAATTCTGAAATAATACCAGAAAATGTTTTTAATGCTTAGAACTTCAGGCAGCAGGTAAAAATGTGGCTGGATGACCAGATGCAGTTGACATTCAGTTTTTCTCGTATTTTCTTTTTTTTTTAATCCCAATCTATTTACCTTCCTAATTGCTTGCTCTACACACAATTTTTATTTTTAAATTTGAATTAACATACCAAGATCCTTCACACACAATACATACATTTCTTCAACTATTCCTAGATTTGAGTGAGACTTTGGTCTAAGATTTAAAATCTAGTCAACAATTTTCTGTTTGCCATTCATTCCTTTGTTTCATATTGATCATTTGTTTTTTTGGTATCTGTACAAGAAACATTTTTAAGGCAACACAGCTGACATGAATTAATCCAACATGTTGCAAAAATATCTGCATTGCTGATTAAAAGTTATGAATGTATTACCCACAGAAATCCTTGATGAAGGTAGCAGTGATTCTGGCTCTGGTGGTGAAGAGGGTGCTGATGATGATGCAGAAAGTGATGATGAAGATGAGGATGAGGCTGAGACTGAAGATGGTAAGTGCATCCTCCTTGCCGATGACAGAATTTTTTTGACGCTTAATTATACAGAGGTTATTTTAGAAAGTTTAAATTACAGTTCCATTCGTGACATAATTGCTGTTAGTTCTATTGTGTATTCATGCAAGCTTACATTCTGATTTTGCTGGAATTATTTTTGCAAGTTATTCAAATTCTTAAAAATCCTGTCTTTATTGGCAAAATATGTTTTTTGATGTCTGTTTAAAATTGGTTCTCAGCATGTGGTTGACCAGGACAGGGACATATATGACACCTGTTTTAACTGCTCTTTTTCTTCATTGGTATCACTTGAATGCTTTGATTGGGTATTTCAAAATAATAGGCCAGTTTGTGTAGACAGCTAGGTTGGAAAAATGCAAGTTAAGGATTCCCATGCCTGAACACGACAACACAATAATAAAATGTGTTGTAGGTGGATGCACATAACATTTTAATCTGCCTGTGTACTATTGAATCAGGATTGTTTGTAACTTATTGAAAAGAAAGGAGGAATGCACTTTGTGCCTCAATTTAAGTCAATTAACCTTCATTAACAAGTTATTTTTAGCCAAGTATTGTTTTTAATCTCTTGGTTTTCAATGTTTTAATTATTTTTTTCTAGTATTTGGTCTATTTAGTTTTAAATACATTTTTTTTTATTTGTCTCCAAACAGTTAATATGATAGCACAGAATTGTGTACTTCTTAAATGTAGTGACAATTGCAACATATTAATAGGACATGGCAATATGCCACTTGTCGGTGCTCTTGCTATGACATTTTTGCTCTTCTCACAGGTGGCGACTCCAGGAATGGAGTTGCTTCTGATTTATGCTTATGGCATCCACTATTTCCTCTGAAACATTTTTCTAAATGCAGTGATTTAGTAGTTAATCTTCCCTTAGGTTGTAGCAATACTAAACATTCTGCTTTTGTTCCCTTTTCAGCAAAATATAACTTAATTAAATACATTTTAACTGATTTTTATTTATATTAAGATTTTAAATTAAATTAATTTTACCAAAAGCTTTACTGTTGACAAATCATGCTGTGTAAATCTGGATTATTTTGAATAAGATAGCAGGAGAATTGTTTTTCTCTTTCAATATGTGCATGTCTGAATAGTGTCATGGCAGTCCTCCCATTTCAGGGCACCATAATGTTTGGGACAGCAATGTCCTGTAATTGAAAGTAGTCATGTTTAGTATTTTGTTGCATATCCTTTGCAAGCAATGACTGCTTGAAGTTTGCGATTCATGGACGTCACCAGTTGCAGGGTGTCTTCTCTGGTGATGCTCTATCAGGCCTGTATTGCAGCCATCTTTAGCTTATGCATGTTTTGGGGGCTAGTCCCCTTCAGTTTTCTGATCAGCATATACAAGGCATGCTCAATTGGGTTCAGATCAGGTGATTGACTTGGCCACTCAAGAATTTACCATTCTATAGCTTTGAAAAACTCCGTTGTCGCTTTAGCAGTTTGTTTGGGATCATTGGCTTGCTGTAGAATGAACCGCCAGCCAATGAGTTTTGATGCATTTGTTTGAATTTGAGCAGATAGGATGTGTCTATACCCTTCAGAATTTATTATGCTACTCCCATCAGCAGTTGTATCATCAATAAAGAAAAGTAAGCCAGTACCCTCAGCAGCCATACATGCCCAGGCCATAACACTCCCACCACAGTGTTTCACCGATAAGGTGGTATGCTTTGGATCTTGGGCAGTTCTTTCCCTCCTCCATACTTTGCTCTTGCCATCACTCTGATATAAGTTAATCTTCGTCTCATCTGTCCACAAGACCTTTTTCCAGAACTGTGGTTGCTCTTTTAAGTACATCTTGGCAAATTGTAACTTGGCCATCCTATTTTTGTGGCTAACCAGTGGTTTGCATCGTGCAATGTAACCTCTGTATTTCTGTTCATGAAGTCTTCTGCGGACAGTGGTCATTGACAAATCCACAGCTGACTTCTGAAGAGTGTTTCTGATCTTTTAGACAGGTGTTTGGGGATTTTTCTTTATTATAGAGAGAATTCTTCTGTCACCAGCTGTGGAGGTCTTCCTTGGCCTGCCAGTCCCTTTGCGATTAGTAAGCACATCAGTTCCCTCTTCTTAATGATGTTACAAACAGTTGATTTTGGTCAGCTTAAGGTTTTGGCTGATGTTTCTAACAGTTTTATTCTTGTTTCTCAGTCTCATAATAACTTATTTGACTTTCATTGGCACAACTTTGGTCCTCATGTTGATAACAGCAATAAAAAATTTCCAAAGGTAATGGAAATACTGGAGGAAAGACTAGGTGCTGAGAGCTCTTACACCTGCATTAAGGAGGTATTTAAAAACACCTGAGCAATTACAAACACCTGTGAAGCCCTGTGTCCCAAACATTATGGTGCCCTAAAATGGGAGGGGAACTATGTGTAAATACAACTATAATTTCTACATGGTGAAACCAAAATGTGTAAAAATATCCTTTAATAAAATCTGAAAATGTACACTTTAAGCATGTCATTTTTTTTCTATTACAAATCTCAAATTGTAGAGTACAGAGGCAAATAAATAAATGATGGGTCTTTGTCCTAAACATTATGGAGGGCGCTGTACATTACATCAAGACGTTCTGCCTTGTGTTGCCTCCTTATTTCATAGTTTTATTTCTTCAGTCTTGGTCTGTAGGGACTCTAATTCACTTATGCAAATGAAAGAATGATGCACTGGGCATTGCAGATTTTTACTTGTAGTTTCAAAAAGTTGAAATATTTTGTTTTACTTATAGGTGTAAAGAAAATAACTATACATGACAAGACTGAAGTAAATCTAGTATCATTTCGTCGTACCATTTATCTTGCTATCCAGTCCAGGTAAGCAAATACTTTAGTTCTTGTGGGATGTTAACTTTAGAACATCCTTTCTTTGCTTCAGAGCATAGAGAAAATATTATTTTTGAAACAAATGTTTCAAAATTTATGATGATTCTAACGAGCAATGATTAAAGACAGATCAGTTATGATGATCTGAATTTGAATGAGATCTATTTTAAAACATGGCACTATATTTGATTTTTATACAGTAAAGAAATGTGTTATTAGCACCAAATCTTCTTTTGCTTAATTCTCTCATCTTCTTGATATTGAGTGCGGCAATGCAATTTGTTTGTTTTCCTTGAATTCAATGCGATACATCAGCTGAACAAATTAAATAACTAAAGAAAAATAATGATCTCTAATAGAAATGTCACATGAGTATCAGGTTGATAATTCACTAATGCTTGGAGTTACACCTGGCCTGGGGGATGTGGTTTCTGAATTTACCACCTGTGGTTCATGTTTAGACCAAGACTGTTAAAGTCCAGAACTGAATGGTTTGGTCAAAACCCAAATTGAGTATTGATAGATTAGTAGATGCTGTTTGATGACACCTTTCAGCGCTTCGATAACTGAGAGTGGTGGATGGGGTGGTAATCCATCGGATTGGATTGTCCTTGTCTTTTTGTGAACTGGGCATATCTGTGCAATTTGCAGTTTGTTGGGACGATGGCAACATTGTCACTTTACTGGCTGGGCTAAATGTACAGTTGGTTCTGGAATCCATGTCTTCAGTGTTTCAATGCGGATGTTGTCTGATCCCAATGCCTTTGCCTTTTTCGATTGCTTTGGGTCATCTCCAGATATAATGTGGTAAAAATTGAGGGATCATTTTGATGGTAGCATGTAGTAGGAACGCAGAGTTATTGGCTAATGTGTTGCTGGCAGGATTACGTAAATCTGGTCTTTGCATGTTTTGGCTGTTCAGCATGCAGGTGGTCCTGTGTTGCAGCTTTCCGAGGCTGGCAGACCTTTCTGCACTCTACACTGAACCATGGTTCATCACCTGGTTTTTATAGGGATTCATATTCTGAGTCATGCGGCATAGAAGCAGGTCCTTCTGAAACATAAGGGATATTGTGTTCTTTAGCCGAGGCTTAGGACATAAAAGCAGGGTAGTTATGGTACAATACATTTTACTGGTACGGCGCCTGGATACCTTTCCAGTTGACGTAAAATATAAGTTTTGGTTCTTTGCTGAGTTACTGCGGTACTGGTGCAACATTGATTGCTAAATTTTTATATTGTACTTTTTGTATAATTTGAAACTGCATGAAATCATAACTTTAATTTGATCAGACAGTTGTGGTATGAACGAAATTAACCCTAGAATGAGACATTTGTCTTTAGAAAATATTATTCTACAAATCCAGCTGGGAGAATTCATTGCTTCTCCTGGACAATGGCAAGCTACTTTAACTTTGTAAAATATATAATGAAGCAAGTTATATACACCACAAATCACATAGTTACTACATATCTCAATGTCGATTTGTTTTCCTGTGTTAACCTTTCCTCTTGTTTTCTCTCCTAATGCCATCCCTTCATTCGGCAACTGTGCGTGTTGAAGTGCCTGCTTTGTTATTGACTCAGTTCAATGTAGAAAAATATCAAGTTTATCATATATAGTGTGGAAATATGTCGGGAAGCTGCTGCAGTTTTACAGGATGAGGGGATCTTGATTAGTAGTAATTCAGATGGCAGCATAATAATTAATGCAACAAATGTAATGGAATTTGTGACAAGCCATTGAAATTTATAATTGTGAAGTTGGAGAAGATCTTAATTAGGTTGCCATTCTTGTTTTTTATTGGAATCATTTCAACACATGGGGTTATAAAAAAGAAAAGAACATACTTGCATTAAGTAGCCATTACCATGAAACCCTAGTATTGATTCATGCAGTTGATTACTGAAATAAATCAATTGGCTGACTTGATCATATTAAGGTTTTTAGTTAATTGCATTTATTTGGGAAATCCCTTTGGACTTGCAGCAGGGGGATTTAACAAACTGGACTGAATTTAAATACTTAATTTTGGGGCAGGGGAGAGGCACAGGGCAGGAGTTATATATGAGCAAAATACAACATTGTCTTGGATCACTGAGGAAAACATGCTTTGCTTTGAGGCAATATGGGTGCGACAAGTGTGTCATATTTCACTTTTTCTGACATTTTGGTGCTTTTCAAAGTTTCTTAAAATGTTGAACAATTAAAAAAAATCCAGATTGTATAATTTTAATTTAACATTGTGTCGTTGTTCACCTTTTTCATTTTACCTTTATCGGTTGGTTAATTTTTGTCTATAAGCAAAGGTTCATTCAGGTCATATTTTGGGCATTCTTTAAATGGTATGTTGTTGTATTTCTGCAGTTTGGACTTTGAAGAATGTGCTCATAAATTATTGAAGATGGAATTTCCTGAAAGTCAAACCGTGAGTATTAATTTACATCCGTTAAGCCTCTCCAGCAGAAGGTATTCATTGTTGGTACGCATTTGGAGTAAAACTGGTTTAAGCTGTTTCTCGAGTCCTACAATATTGACCTCGGCAAATAGAAGGATGAAACCAAAATGTCATCCTTGGCAGGAAAGAAAATAGGTCAGCAAGAAATTAGCTGAGGGATTTAAAAACAAAAACAATTCTTATTATCAATGCTATAATAATGGGGGAATTGTAGGTTGGAGATTGATGTTCCCTACAATCTCATTTTGAGATCCTTTTTTCACATGAAGCGTGAAGCATGAAACAATGAATTAATCTTATGTCATGCATTGGAATACTTGTCCTGCAATGATTCCTCCTGCCAGACAGGTATTCTGATGTATTAAATACATTTCATTACGTATTCCATTTATGCATTGTGAATATTGTACATTAGGCCCATTGCAAATTTTATGCTTCATTTTCACTGCTTCATTTTTCCTTCATACTGTATTTCCCAGCAATGAAGATGCTATTGTTTTACCCAAAATTAAGACACGAAAATTTACTTGTGTCTTGAAGGCCGAAGGTTAGGTTGTTAGTCAAGAAAGATGCTGCTGGACTGAGGGATAGCCAAATCTATCTCTCATTGCTGGCAGCTGATGGGAAGCGGCTGTAAGTGGGAAGCTGCTGTAAAAGGACAGCGCCGCTGGGCGGGGGAGGGGGAGGAAGTTCCATTCACACGTGTAGGGAGTCTGGCCTGGGTCAGCACGGGCAGGAGCATTGAGAAGGAGGGGGTCAGGGATCATGCCAGCAACTCACTCACCGCTGCCGCGGCACTCCGTGCGCGGTGCCACCGCATTGTGGCTGGGGAAGGAAGTAGCTCGGAAGGCAGTGAGCAGCTGCCGTTCCTTAAATTCCATCTGTTGCCGAGAGCAAGACATGGCCTCGCTGCGCTGGGTGACACTGCATGGTATTCACTGCCTGATCCGTATCTTTCAATGTAGACCGGACAGTGAGGGGACTAGCCTAAGACCAAAGATCATAGAGCAGAGTGGGTCAGCGAGCGATGGATAACAGGACAGGGGGCAGTGGAGCTTACTCCTGTATCAGCGCAATCAAGGGATCAATTGAGGTTGCTTGCGCTGACACGGGAGTAAGCTCCACTGCCGCTTTCCTGTTATCCATCGCCCGCTGACCGACTGCGCTCTATGATCTTTGCTCTTGATTGAGTGTCACCCAGCGCAGCAAGTGAGGCCATGTCTTGCTCCCGGCAGCAGTGAAGCATGATCCCCGACGCCCTCCTTCTCAACGCTCCTGCCCGTGCTGACCCGGGCCAGACTCCCCACACTATGTAAAAGGAACTCTCCCCCCAATTGGTCCCTTGAACTTGTATTGTCATTCAATAAGATCACAACTGATTCAACTTGTTCCGCTGTGCTCCTGTTTTTCCCACCATTTCTCCACCTGTCATCACCCTCCACCCCCCCACCCATTCAGTAATTCAGAATGGAGGAGATCTGCAAGCCTTGGGCAAATTGAATTGTTACTTTTAAAAAAAAATAACAAATTCTGAGTGTTAGAAATTCTATGGCCCGCCAGCCTTTTTTCAAAATTTAGGGACTCAACATGGGGGTGCCTCTTCGACGCAGGTGTGTCTTCATTGCCGCGAAATACAGTAATTCTGATTTTTTTTTTTTTAAATTTCCCCCATTGTCTTTTACGGCGCAAGTAAGTCCGTTCTTGACTACTGCTTCCAGACCATTTCACGGACCACTGCTTCATGTTTTACGGGTCTGCTCTCAATTATAATGTTCTATTTGACCTGGAACCAGATTTTTAACTATATAATCATCACAGCAAACCACTCTCACTCAAGTGGTAATGTCCATCCCTGCCCTTGCATTTCAGCTCAGTTAATTTGAAGTCAAAATCCTCATCGATGCCTTTGTTACTTGACTCCTGCTAACCTGATTGGCCTTTCACCTGCTACCCGCTAAATATGGGTGTACCTTAAGTTCTGTTGACTGTATCCCAACGTAGTAAATCTCAGTACACAACATCCTAATCTTCGTTGACTTGCATCGGTTCCCAGTCTGGCGTCAACTAGATTTTAAATTTCACAAATCACTTCACACCTTTGTTCCTCTGTACTTTTTGTTACCTTCTATCCCAACAATCTTTTGAAATCTTTGCATCCTGGTTCTTGACTTTCGAGCATCCTCAGTTCTGGCCACTGTACTTTGATGCATTTGCTGTTTTGGATCTGGAATACTTGCTACCTTCTGTCTCATTGTTTTAATAAGATGTGCCATAATTCGTTCCTCTTTAATAAAGTATACCTGATTCTTCTTGGATACCGACTACACTTGTGTCCTGGTGTCAGATTTAGTTTAGTTATCAATATCGTATGACAGTTGGTTTGGTTAAGGCAAGAATAGGAGCAGGCAGAGGTCATACAATTACTCAATCCTGCTCCCACAACATCCACAATGGGTAATCTGATCATTCCCTTTTTTTTTGGGCATATCCCTATAGCCTTGACTCTTTCATAGTCTGCCTCAGCCTTGAATAATCAATGACTGCCTCTACAGCTTTAAATTTTAGAAATATAGTACGAGTATAGTCCAGCCAGCGCACTCTTTTCCCCATGTGACAACACCTTCACCTGCATATTCAAACTAGCAAACTTCCTTTGAGTAATCTTTAATGCAAGTCTCTTTAATGCAACAAAAGCTGATTGGAATATTCCAGTTATGTTCCCAGCCAAGCGCTTGCAATAAGCGAGTTCGGTATTTCGAAAAAAGCAAGGAATCATGGGATTTTTCTACGGTCATTCGAGAATTTTAAAAAAAGGGAACGGGTTGCCTGGTAGTGGGGGAGAGTGGAGTGTAACAGCGAGAGAGAAGAGGCAGAAGCCAGTGGGAGACGGGGAGAGACTGGACGGGTGGAGAGATGGTGAGAGGTGGGGGAGGGAGAAGGGGTGGTGAAAGACGTGCGTGGGGAGACAAGAGAGAGGTTTCAGTAAGACAGATAACCACTGGTAAAGTCATAGCTCGCTGCTTCCAGGAGTGTTGAGAAAATGTCCTTATTCGAGAGAATGCAACTTCAGAACCCTCTTGTCTCGACATGCTGGAGATTTGGCGCAAGGAACAAATTACCTTAAGTTTCCATTGAGTGAACTGAGTGTTCTTACGTCGCACACCGAGTGTCTTCGTCGCACACCAGTGTTTTGTGAGACTGGTTGGATCCCATCTTCGGCTCAGCCAGCATTGGACACATTATCCGGACAGGCGACGGGGGTTCAGGAGCTTGATGTGAGGCATCGGTCATGCTCTGGAATGCTAGCTGGCCGCCGCCTAGCAGCAGGATCGAAGAGTCGGCGCCCGACAGGTGAGCGACCCCGCGGGTGCTGGTGCCCCTCCGCACACAGTTGGAAGAACTGACACCTCTACTCCCCAGGTCGGGCACTGCCTCCCTGAACCTGCTGCTTGGCGGTGGCAGGCAAGGATTCCAGAGCATCGCCGATGCCTCACACCAGCTCCTGATCCCGCGCCGCCTGTCCGGATAATGTAACCGACGTTGGCTGAGCTGAAGATTGGATCCAACCACTCTCACAAAACGCCGGTGTACGGCGAAGACGAGGACATTAAGAACACTCAGTTCACTCAACGCAAACTTTAGGTCATTAGTTCCTTGCGCCCGCGGGAATCCCCACTCCCATCCATCCCAACCATGGCGCAAAAGTCTAATGTGTAGGAAGTCTGAAAGGAGGGTCTTCTGTCCCGAGGACCGCGGACAGGAGTGTCAGCCCAGGCCAGCACGAAGGGGAGGCGCCGGTTCCAGCTCGACTCTGCCTATGTCCAGCGGGACGGGCGGGGTTGAGTTGGAGTTGGTGCTTCTTTTTCACGTCGCCCAGCCGAGCTGGGCCGTCGGCGCTCCGCCTCTCCCGTCCGTCTCCCGCCGGCCTGGGGTCGCCCCGGACAGGACACTCGGGAGCGGACAAGGACGGCCCAGTGACGGCCGGTTAGGGACGAGACGCATGTCTGCACCCATGCAGCAGCTCAGCCGCCGATAGCGTTTATCCCGAGTGACCCATGACCTGTGCATGCGCTGTCGGAATACCGAACTCGCTTATTGGAACAGAAATTCTACCCTTATGCTCCATCCCCTTTGTAAGAAAAACAACATTCAATTTGTCTTCCAAATCACATGCTAACTTACTTTTTAAATTTATCTCCATAAAATGGCATTATGTATCTTCGGTGTCAACGTTATCATGATTCTGTTCTTTCCATGATGGGTAACTAGTGAATATCCCAAATTCCCTTCCATGTCCAATTTTCTAACTGCAAATTTATATGAAGACAATTTTTTTTTGAAGATTTATCCGAATGCAGCAATGATGAGAAAATATTCCTTGCCATTTGCAATCATATCAATAAAAGTGAAACAAAATGTTGAAAAACATGTTTTTATATGTCTTGTAGGTTAAAAATTCAAACTGAAAGTGGAATCCATTTTTTTTTTTTTAAGGACATGCTTTTACAAAATACTTTTGCTAGTTATAATTTATGCTCGAGTTATTGACCAGTGATTTATTTAGCTTTACCGCAGGACTTTTTATTTTATTATAGAGTAGCCCTGCCTGTGAATAATTTTAAATCCACCCAAGGCTGTAACAGTAGCAAATATTGTCTATTGTTTTCAGCCTAAAATGGATGGTATTATTAGGCCTTCTTTGATAATTTCAGACACTCAGTGACTTGAATTATGGCCTGTTATTTGTTTTTATTGTTGGAAAATCTGTGCATTGTAGGAAGAAAGAGAAGAGGAAAAAAAGCATATAACTTATGTTATCAGTATAGCCCGAGATGGATATATTCTATAGGGTCTGAGCAATCAGTTAAAAAAATAATTATAATGGAAACTTTATATTTTTAGGTCTCATTAATAGTCCTGTACCAACCAGCCACACAGTAAGTTATGGTGTTACTTTGAATGAATTGAGGTCTGTAAATTTCCTGTAAATTATGCTTCATTAGTCAGTAGTACTGTTTGAATAAAATTGGTTCTGTTTCATTCGTTTACAAACGAACACATAACCAGTTTTATTGAGTATCAGTTGTTAACAGAAATTGATTGGTATTGCAGAAAACCCCCCAATAATTTTTGCCTGATTATAGTTTTGAGTTGCACTATTCACATACCTTTTGGAGAGAAATTGTCAATGTATTCATTAAACTTTCTTGAAGTACAAATGGGGTGGTGGGAATTCTGGAGTTTATCTCCCAGTCAACTGAAGATTCTTGTGTTTAAAAATGCATCTTATCGTGGAACCAAAGGGACAATGAAGCATTTTGAATGGGGAGGATTTGATTTCCTCTCGAATGTAAAGTGTGGCCAAGTGGGAAATCATTGATGAGAATGATAGAGAATAACGACCGGTGATTGGATTTGCAAGAAATAGGTTTAATCTCCAGTAGATAATATTGTTTCTCAAGTTGGGCTTTATATTATAGAATTATTGAACATTTATGGAACAGGAGGCAGACAATTGCCTCATCATGTATGTGCTTGAACAAGGCATTTACTTCCACTTGCTATCTTTAGATGGTATCTCATCCATAGTTCCTATAAGAAGCTATAATTTGCATTGAACTTGGTGCTAAACTTGCTATATATTCACATGTGTCCCCAAGCTTTGGAGATCTGGCAATGAAGCCTAAAATTCATTTTCATTTGTATTTGCTATTGCTGATAACATGGAATGGTCAAAAGGTTTGGTCAAAAGGTTTCATCTTCATCTGGTATTCACCAAGATCATGTTTGACCATCTGTGTCAAGATTAAGTGTTTGGACTATGTCCATATCTCATGATCCCCTTCATGTACAGTAACTGAGCATCACAACTGCATGTCGCGTCTCCTAATGGGAAGTTTAAAGATGTGCTCTTGAGTGAAGAGAACATTTTCTTGTCTCAGTGTTACATGGGCAACCCCTTATCCTGATACCACAAATGCATTTGTAGACAATATCATGCTGTCTTTTCCATTTGCGTACGAATGTGATATTTGAAAAGGTGAGCTTGTATAGAGCACAATGTGGGATCTTTAGAGTAACTCTTTTCCAGTTAATCAGTAACTCAATGTGATATTTTATCACTGTGCATAAGTAAATATGAATACCTTTGTGTGCACCTTGGTGGAAAACAAATTAAATTTGAAAAAATAGTCGTAAAGACAGACTTCATTAAATAGATCATAAATGTTTTAAAACGCATAATACTTTTAATAGCTTTTTAAAAATGCAATAATCTTGGTTAATGTGAATTTTTTTTGTAAGACATTAGAGATAATGGAAAGCGCAGCAGATTTTCATATTTTTATTACATAAATGCATTTATTTCAGCAGCAGTTTATTTATATTTGAAAGTTGCTTTATACCAAATATTTATCACTATTGCTAATGCAGTCTGGATGTCTTGCTGAATTATGATGCCATGTTAATTCTGCTACTAAGAAATTGATAATTTGACAAATGTGATAGGGAATCTTGTCATGGAATACTTATTCCGTGAACAATGAGCTGCTGAAAGTAAATATGCTGCTGCCTCATAATGTATAGATTTGTTTCGATATTTTTTCTTACAATGCAAACAGATTCATGTGTTCTTCCTATTTCAACTTTGAAACCTATAAAAGTGGTTATCTTTTGATGTACTCGCCACAGCGTTGTATTGGCAATTCTTAGTATATTCCTTTTATTACAAATTTGTAAAATATCAATGTGAGTATAATGGAGGCAGTAATAATTTTGCAAATATGTAAAATATGTAAAGAATTGGAATTTTACCTGCTTGTTCTCATTGTGACTCACGATGGCAGGATTACATCTTTGCATAAATATGGCTTAAATTGAATTGAATGTTAATAAATCAAGCATGCTGTGAAAAAGACCTTCCTCTGCAATGTTTCTAATATTTAGCCTTGATTTCCCTACTTTGCATTTTTTTTTAAAGAAAACCCATTAAACCTGTCTTTCTCTCCACAGAAAGAACTATGCAACATGATTCTAGATTGCTGTGCACAACAAAGAACATATGAGAAATTTTTTGGTCTCTTAGCGGGGGTGAGTCATTCATTGTAAATATTGTGATGTGTTTTAGCATATATATCATATCCTTATAACTATTGGGTGCGTGTGTATTTTATTTGTTTGTGTGTTTTCACATCTTCTCGAAAAAACGGCGCCCGAACGGGAAATATTTTACATATTCCGGTAGAGATTTACTCCCTGGAGTCCGAAATCGGCTTATCTGAAAATGTTGTGCTTTATTTCTTGTTATTAATAAAAATCTTCACAAATCTGATAAAACTTTGAAATCAAAACGCCTTTTCTTTTTTGCTGATGACATGACAATGGATCTGCCTGCCTGTCATCTGCTTGCGCTGCGGCTGACGTCACCTCCCACCCCTCGCCCCTCCCTCCTCCCCCTGTTATACAAAAGTCGCCCTTTCGACTGAAGACCAAAGATCATAGCTGAAGACTGCGGCACGCGCTGTGAGTGAAGAAAGAGCAAGTTGGGCCCTGTACTAGAGCTCTCGGGTCCGGTCCGTCGCTGCCGAAACCCCCCCTGACCCCTCCACCCGTACTCGGGCCCCGCCTGCAGCCTGGAGCGAGGTTCGGGAAACAGGCCTCCCCTCTGATGACGCCCCCCCCCCCCCAACAAGCCCTCAAACTTTACTTCCCTCCCTCTCTGCCCGCCCCCTCCCTCTCTGTCTGCCCAACACCCCCTCTCTGCCCGCCCCCTCCCTCTCTCTGCCCCCCCCCCTCCCTCTCTGCCCGCCCCCTCCCTCTGCTGCCCGCCCCCTCTAACCAGCTCTGCCCGCCCCCCTCCTCTCCCTCTCTGCCCGCCCCCTCCCTCTCTGCCCGCCCCCTCCCCTCTCTGCCCGCCCCCTCCCTCTCTGTCCCCCCCTCCCTCTCTGTCCCCCCTCCCCCTCTCCCCCTCACACCCTCTCTGCCCCCCACACCTCCCGTGGGGGCACCGGGTAGGGGACGGGGGTGTTTTGCAGCTGGTAGCGAGGGAATATTACGTTCGGGAACCAGCCCTCCCCTGTGATGACGCGCCCCACCCCTCAAACTCTACCCCCTCCCTCTGCCCCCTTCTTGCCTCCCCCTCCCTCTCCCCTCCCTCTCTGTGCCCCTCTCGGTGCCTCTGTGTCCCTCTCACTCTCTCTCTCTCTCTACACCCCTCCCTCTAGCCGCGCCTGCGAGTTGTGGCTTATGCGTGAGTGGATAGGGTGGGGGATGGGGTAAAAGGAGTGAATGAATAATGTTAATATAATAGCAATGGGGGTGGTTAGTGTGTGCGTGTGGGGGGTGGTTAGTCGCGTGTTGAGGGGACGGGACCCAAGGGGTCCCATTTGGTCTAGTAACTATTAAAAGTCTGATCTTGGATGTGTGTGTGTGTATATTTGTTTATAATCACATCTTCGCGAAAAAACGATACGGTAATGGTAAAATATTTAACTTATTCCGGTAGCCATTTTTCCTGTGGAGTCCAAAATCTACTTATCTGAAAATGTAATGATTTCATTCTTGACATTACTGAAAATGTTAAAAACTATGACAACAAATATGATAAAAATTAAAAAACGACTGCCTTTCGCTGATGACGTCACAATGGGTCTGCTCCGCGCGCCGTTCTGCCACACGCTGCACGGGACATCACCTCCCCCCTCCCTCCCCAGTTTCGGTCCAGTCCTCAGGTCCGGCCCGGTCCTCGGGTCCAGTCCTCGGTCGGGTCCTCGAGTCTTCACTCCATGCCCACCCCCTCTCCCTCTCTGCTCTCCTCCCTCTCTAGGAACTGGTGAGTATTGGGACGTATGCGGGAGTGGTGGAGTGGTGCCCCCTCTCTCTCTGCCCCCTGTGTCTGCTTCTGTCGCTTCCCTCTCTATGCCTGTCGCTGCCCTTTGTGTGTGGGGGGTGGTTAGTCACGAGTAGAGGGGACGGGACCCAACGGGTCCCATTTGGTCTAGTAACTATTAAACGTCTGATCTTGGATGTGTGTATGTATTTGTTTATAATCACATCTTCGCGAAAAAACGATATGGTAACGGTAAAATATTTTACATATTCTGGTAGACATTTTTCCCGTGGAGTCCAAATCTACTTATATGAAAATGTAATGCTTTAATTCTTGACATTACTGAAAATGTTTGTCGCTGCCCTCTCTATGCCTGTCGCTGCCCTCTCTATGCCTGTCGCTGCCCTCTCTATGCCTGTCGCTGCCCTCTCTATGCCTGTCGCTGCCCTCTCTATGCCTGTTGCTGCCCTCTCTATGCCTGTCGCTGCCCTCTCTATGCCTGTCGCTGCACTCTCTATGCCTGTCGCTGCCCTCTCTATGCCTGTCGCTGCCCTCTCTATGCCTGTCGCTGCCCTCTCTATGCCTGTCGCTGCCCTCTCTATGCCTGTCGCTGCCCTCTCTATGCCTGTCGCTGCCCTCTCTATGCCTGTCGCTGCCCTCTCTATGCCTGTCGCTGCCCTCTCTATGCCTGTCGCTGCCCCTCTATGCCTGTCGCTGCCCTCTCCTCCTGTCTGTCGCTGCCCTCTATGCCTGTCGCCTGTCGATCCTCTCTGCCCTCTATGCCTGTCGCTGCCCTCTATGCCTGTCGCTGCCCTCTATGCCTGTCGCTGCCCTCTATGCCTGTCGCTGCCCTCTATGCCTGTCGCTGCCCTCTATGCCTGTCGCTGCCCTCTATGCCTGTCGCTGCCCTCTATGCCTGTCGCTGCCCTCTATGCCTGTCGCTGCCCTCTCTATGCCTGTCGCTGCCCTCTCTATGCCTGTCGCTGCCCTCTCTCTGCCTGTCGCTGCCCTCTCTATACCTGTCGCTGCCCTCTCTATGCCTGTCGCTGCCCTCTCTCTGCCTGTCGCTGCCCTCTCTCTGCTGCCTCTGTCGCTGCCCTCTCTCTGCCTCTGTCGCTGCCCTCTCTCTGCCTCTGTCGCTGCCCTCTCTCTGCCTCTGTCGCTGCCCTCTCTCTGCCTCTGTCGCTGCCCTCTCTCTGCCTCTGTCGCTGCCCTCTCTCTGCCTCTGTCGCTGGCGTCTCTCTGCCTCTGTCGCTGCCCTCTCTCTGGGCCTCTGTCGCTGCCCTCTCTCTGCCTCTGTCGCTGCCCTCTCTCTGCCTCTGTCGCTGCCCTCTCTCTGCCTCTGTCGCTGCCCTCTCTCTGCCTCTGTTGCTGCCCTCTCTCTGCCTCTGTCGCTGCCCGCTCTCTGCCTCTGTCGCTGCCCTCTCTCTGCCTCTGTCGCTGCCCTCTCTCTGCCTCTGTCGCTGCCCTCTCTCTGCCTCTGTCGCTGCCCTCTCTCTGCTCTCTGTCGTCTGCCCTCTCTCTGCCTCTGTCGCTGCCCTCTCTCTGCCTCTGTCGCTGCCCTCTCTCTCTGCCCCTCTGTCGCTGCCCTCTCTCTCTGTCGCTGCCCTCTCTCTGCCTCTGTCGCTGCCCCCTCTCTGCCTCTGTCGCTGCCCCCTCTCTGCCTCTGTCGCTGCCCTCTGCCCCCTCTCTCTACCCCTCTTCCTCTCCCTCTCTAGACGCGCCTGCGAGTTGGGGGCTATGCGTGAGGGAATACGGCAGGGTATGGGGTAAAAGGAGCAAATTAATAATATTAATATAATATCAAGATAGGTGGTTAGTGTGTGTGTGGGGGGGGGGGGGGGGTGTGTGTGTGTGTGACGCTGCAGGCCGCCCCCCCCCCCCCCCCCCCTCAACAGCTCGTTGAGGGAAGAGGACCCAACGGGTCCCACTTGGTTGAGTTAATAATTAAATGTGTAGAAGACTGCTATGAAAATAATTTTGTATGAATGGTTTTAAATGCATATTTTTCAATATAATGCTTTTGGTGAATGGGGAAAGTATTGAATGCCTCACACTTTCTTTTTCAATATCATTGCAGCGTTTTTGCATGTTGAAGAAGGATTATATGGAAGCTTTTGAAGGTATCTACAAAGAGCAGTATGAAACTATACATCGTTTAGAAACAAACAAACTACGCAATGTGGCCAAAATGTTTGCACACCTCCTTTATACGGATTCAGTTCCATGGAGTGTAAGTCATAGCCGTTGACAAATTCACATTGATATTTTCTGCAAATACTTTTTGTTTTCTGAAATTGTACAAATTGTGACCCAATAAATGTTTCAAGTCGTGCAACAAAATGTTTCAAAATGTATCTTTTAAATCAAAATCGAAATATTGGACAAATAATAGTTTTCTCCGCAATCAATCTTTTTTCCCCTCTTCTAATCCTCAAGTTATTTCCCCGCCCCCCCCCTACATATTTTCCTTTATTTCCCTTTTACCATTGCTGTCATCTGCTCTTAAGTGTTGACAATGTCACTGCTTGAATTACAAATTCCAACACGGAAGTTCATACCTTTGTGAACTGCTTCATACAGCCCTTAATCCTTTGAAAATTAGCAATGCTTCAATTATATAATTTTATGGTATTTGGTGTCTTTTGAATACTTCATATATTGCTGAAGAATGAAATACAAAATTAAACTAATTAATCTTTTTAAGTAGTTAATTAAGTTAATTTTCATTTGCCTGCATATTTACAGGTACTTGAATGCATCCATTTAAGCGAAGATACAACAACATCTTCCAGCAGAATCTTTGTAAAGATCCTTTTTCAAGAGCTTTGTGAATATATGGGACTCCCCAAACTAAATCAAAGGCTGCAGGACATGTAAGTATGAACTGATCTCCATGGTGGTGCTTTATATTAGTTGTATCCTGAATAAAATTACCAAAGCAAACTAATAGGCTGAGTGCTCCAACTTGTATTTGTTGCCTTGGTCTGCTCATCCCTTCCCACCCAATCTCCCCTCTCCTCAGGCACCTTCCCCTGCAGCCGTATGAGATGCAACACCTTGTCCGTGCATCTCTTTTATCACTTTCATCCAGGGATCCTAGCAGCCCTTTCAATCAGAAGTTCACATGTTCTTCTTCCAAACTTATCTAATGCATTCTGTGTTCCTGATATGGCCTCCTTTACATTGGAGAGACCAAGCATTAGACTCGGCCACCGTTTCGCCAAATACGTGCGCTCTGCCCACCAAGGCCCGCTGGATCTCCCATTTGCAAAGCATTTTGTCTCCTTCAATTTTAACTCCCGGTTCCCATGCCCACCGTTCTATCCTTGGCTTCATCCATGACCAGAGAGAGGCCACAAGCAAAATGGAAGAGCTGCATCTCGTATTCTGCTGAAAGAACAGCAGCTAATATTCTGCTTTGATAGCTTATAATCCAACCATAGAGGTAGAATTCTCCAATTTCATGTAATCACTCCCCCCACCTTTCCTCCATTCATTTTCCTGCTACTTTATCATCTCAGTTAATTAGTTTTCCATGTTTTTGAAATATAGCTCATGCCTTCATTTTATTTTTGTTCAGATGGAAATATTTGCACGTACTTGTCAAACAAAAGCATATAATAATAATAATAATATATTTTATTGTCATTGCACATCAGTGCAACGAGATTTGGTATGCGGCTTCCAACCGATGTAAAAGAAAAGTAAAATAAATAAATAAACTGTGTGACGTGACCATCCAAGGGAGACAGTCCAGGGGGGATGGGGGGCACTCACCAGGGCCGGTTCAGAGCCGCTATAGCTCTGGGAATAAAGCTGTTTCTGAGTCTGGAGGTTCGGGCGTAGAAGGCCTTGTAACGTCTGCCGGAGGGAAGTAGTTCGAACAGTCCGTTACAAGGATGTGAGGTGTCTTTATGGATGCTGACAGCCTTCCTGAGGCACCGTGTGTGGTAGATGCCCTCCAAGGCTGATAGCTGTGTCCCAATAATCCTCTGCGCTCTGTGGACGACGCGCTGAAGAGCTCTCCTCTCCGCCTCCGTGCAGCTGAGATACCACACAGAGATGCCATACGTTAATATGCTCTCTGTGGTGCAGCGGTAGAACGTTGTCAGCAGCTGTTGGGGCAGACTAGTCTTTTTTAATGTCTTCAGGAAGAACAGTCGTTGCTGTGCCTTCTTGACCAGCGCAGCGGTGTTGGTGGACCATGTGAGGTCCACTGAAATGTGAGTGCCCAGAAACTTAAAGCTGGACACTCTCTCCACACTTTCCCCGTAAATGGAGATTGGCGTATTGGGCGTATTCTCCATTGTGGGACCTCCTGAAATCAATAATCAGCTCCTTGGTCTTGGAGGTGTTTAGTGACAAGTTATTTACGTGCACACCAGTCCGCCAGGTTCTGCACCTCCGCTCTGTATTTTGTTTCATCACCGTTGGTGATCAGCCCAATCACTGTTGTGTCGTCTGCAAACTTCACGATGGTGTTGGTGTCAAATGCAGGAACACAGTCGTGAGTGAAGAGGGAGTAGACCATGGGGCTTAGTACACAGCCCTGTGGTGTGCCGGTGCTCAGGGTGATAGTGGAGGACAGGTGCGGGCCCAGTCTCACTGCCTGCGGTCGCTCCGTCAGAAAGTTCAGGATCCAATCGCATATCGGCGAGCTGAGGCCTAGCTGGTGGAGTTTGGTGGTGAGCTTGGTGGGGATGACCGTATTGAATGCAGAGCTATAGTCAATGAAGGGCATCCTCACGTATGTGCCCCGTCTGTCCAGGTGTGTCAGGACAGTGTGAAGAGCCAGAGAGATGGCATCCTCTGTTGATCTATTTGCCCTGTATGTAAATTAATGAGAATCCAGTGAGGCAGGGATGCTGGATTTGATGTGGGAGAGGACCAGCCTTTCGAAGCACTTCATTGGGATTGGAGTTAGGGCAACCGGGCGGTAGTCGTTCAGGTTGGTCTTCAGCAAAATTATATTTGCTGATGACCAAAATAATGTGTGATAGTCTTGTAATTTGTTCTGGAAATGTATTGGGATATAAATAGTAACAATTACAGCATTTTGGTCTTGGTGGATTTTTTATGATTTTTGTTGAAGTAGCTTGGTAAACATTACAATAAAATAAATACTCCATCACATACCCTTCACCAAAAATTATATTGGAATTGCCTGGCTTGAATTCACACAATATTAGTAGCTAATCGAAATGCATGTACCCAGTATTTCTTTTTATAGTATTGGAAAATCAGCAAAGATTTTGGGAGTAGTGGTGTATTAATATTAGTATAATACACGTGACCAATATAATTTGACGTCATGAAAGTTTCTACATCTTTCAAATATTGCAATGATTTTTTTAAGTGGTTTTTACCTTTTATTACAGGACCCTGCAGCCTTTCTTTGAAGGTCTCTTTCCCAGGGATAACCCACGCAATACTCGATTTGCTATCAATTTCTTTACTTCTATTGGTCTTGGAGGACTAACGTATGTATAAATTTCTTTTTTTTTTTTTTTGTTCATGCTGTATTTTGTCTATATTTCTAATAAGATGAGATACCTTTTTTTCCCAATACAGAGATGAATTACGAGAACATTTGAAAAATGCACCGAAAATAATAATGACGCAGCGGCAAGATGTTGAATCATCAGATTCTTCTTCTTCTTCCTCGTCCTCTTCTGACTCCGACTCTGATTCTTCCTCTGATTCGGAATCTGGAAGTAGCAGCAGCAGCAGTGATAGTGATAGCAGTTCAGGATCATCTAGTAGCAGCTCATCCTCCAGCAGCAGCAGTGACTCGGGTATGTACATGGTGGGCTTTCGATCCCTGCTTCATATTTAAACATGTCTGCACACTAAAAAGTGAAAAAATAAAATAAAAATCTTCAGCAACGTATTCCCCTACTCCTGTTAATTTTGCTGTGGGATTTACCTCGGAGATATGAATATGAAGTCTGACGAGATTCCCATTTCATGCCGAGCATAATTATGGTGTTATTTGCTTTAATTTTTTTCTCTCTCCTCTCATTGTAAAGTGGACTACATTGAGAAACTTATTTTACAAAAGGAGAGGTAAATTTTTTCCATTCTGTTTTGTCATAACCGATTTTTGGAAATGCTCAGGCTGTGTTTACAAAGCAAGTGTAAGGTCATAAGTGATAGGAGCAGAATTAGGCCATTTGCCCCTTCAAGACTACTCCACCATTCAATCATAGCTGATCTATATCTCCCTCCTAACCTTCTCCTGCCTTCTCCTAATAACTCCTGACACCTGTGCTAATCAAGAATCTATCTATAAAGACACATTTGTTAAGGTCCTGTAAACTGATTACAAAAGCTTTTTAAAATTGTGGCATGAACACAATTTTTTTTTTTTCAAATTATAATATTTACAGAAGGCTTCTTGTCTACACGTGTTTGAGGTACATCTCCTTGGGCTTCAATAGAGTTCTCATCTATTGCTCAAAATTGATTCCGTTTATGTGAACACTAGCAGCAAGTGCTAATGGATGGTTGGGAAGGAAGGCATGATGATATATTGTAATTTGTTCTTTGTGGGCATCTGGGAAAATTGGTTACTCAATATTTATAATCTGATTATTTTTGAGGAAGCGGTGGTCAGATGCTGCTTTGAACCACTTCAGTCTTTCTGATGATACAGCTCCTACAATGACTAGGAGGTTCCAACAATTAGCTCAAGCAAAGATGAAAAACTGACACCTGCTGTGCAGAAAAGTGGTCAGTTGATTAAACTCTAATTTTCCTAAAAGAATAAATGCCAATTTGCTGCCCATCCTAGATTTCTGACTGAGATCATTGAACCGGGACATTGTTTTTCAAGTAACCCTTGCTTTCCCTCTCTCTGTGCATCCCCCAACCTAATTCTCCGATTAGTTTCACTGTTCTGATTAATTTTACTGATCGTATGCCTCGTTGTCACCTTCCCCATAGCTAACAATGAATGAACAATTCCACATTTCCTTGATTATTGTCTGCTTTGATCTGCTTTTCCCTTACCCTTCCATATCTTTAATTTCCCACTCCCCTGACTAATAGCTGAGTAGGGTATTAATAATAGCCTGAATCTGCTCTGCCATTTGGTATGATTTGTATCGTGATATCATATTCATGTTCTCTCCCCAAATCCCCCAGTGCCTTTTGCGTCTACCACTCTTGTCTACCTCCTTGAATATATTCAGCAACTTAGCCACCACAGTTTTCTGTGGTAGAGAATTCCATAGGTTCATTGTGCTCTGCAGAAATTTCTCATTGGCTCAATACTCATTGTCATACTCTGTGTCTAGGTCCCACCCCGAACTCGGGGAAACACCCCATTTGCATCCATTCTGCCTCCATTTCAATGAAATGCCCTTTTATAAAATTCATATTTCCTACCACCAGTTACACCAAGGCTGCTGTATGCGCCATCCATGAAATGTATTGCATTTACTCAGGCTAATCATAAAACAGCAACCTCTACCACCAAGGATAAGTACTAGAGTGGGAATACCACCTCGATTAGGTTTTCAGTGTATGCAGTTTTTTTTTTAATTTTTGCTGACCCAATCCAAACCCAACCCACGTGACCCAGTCCCATCAGGCCCATGTTGGAATAGCTGGGTGATAATCTGTAAACAATAGCAGTGTTTGAACATAAAAATCTCACTGTAGCCTCCTTTGTTTCACTCTAGAGATTTATATTTCTTTAGCTCTGCTGAGGCACGCTTCATAAATTTCAGATTTAATGTTTTGGTGGGCCATGACAATGTAGGTGCTGTTATTTCTCCATTTAAAGAATTAAAGTGTTGCAGTTTGGGCACCTGGATATTTTTCAGCAATTTTTATTGAAATTATATATTATATATAATTACTACCAGAAATTAGATGGAAGATGCAGGTGAAACATTAGATATAAATGCCATTTTCTCGCACATAATAATTGTACAATTCATGTCATAGAACTCTTAAGGATTGTGCATTCTCAATTTCCCATTCAGTTGAGCTGAAGATCTATATTATAGATCTATTATAGCCGAAGATCTATTATAGATGAAATTTCTTTGCTTGCTGTAAAGGACAGTTTAAGGACACATTTATGCTTTTTGTTCTCCAGATGATTCAAAGAACAAGAAAGTCCAGAACAAAAAGGAACAAGGTGAAGACAAAATGGCAAACAGAAAAAGACCAAATGAGAGAGAAGGATCTAGAAAAGAGCAGGGAAGCAGACATCGAAGTGGCAGTGAGGAGCAGGAAAGAAGTGGTGGCAGAACTCGCCGGCATTCTGGAGAGAGAAGAGAGGACTCTGCCAGATATGATAGAGAGGAGAGGAGTGAACGAGATCGTAAACACAGTGATAAGGATAAGGAATATGAGCGGAACAGGGACCTTGCAGATAAACGTGCTGAATACAGGAAAAATGATGCAAGAAACCATTCTCGTTCTGAAAATGATAGGAACAGCTCCAGGAACAAGGATAGAGGTGATCATCACAGTCATAGAGAAGAAGTGTCAAAATCTAGAGAGAAGTGTCGTGAAGAAATCCAGACCTCAAGAAGTAGTGAAGAAGACCGCCCAAAAAATGGCGTCGATAAGCGACCTGGAAAGAATGATCGCCAGGAGAGTAGATATTCAGAACGTTCTAAGGACTGTAGAAAAGAAGATGACAGGTGCAGGGAAAATTCTCCAAGAAGACACTGACGAGCATTTACAATGCTGCTACTTAAAAAAAACTGCATTGCCAAACTCTGAAGGCAGTATAAATCCTATAATGAAAGGAAAAGGAAGCACGTCTTGAATGCAACTGCTGATCTGTACGTTGTTTCCACTGGAATCTTACAAACTGCTATTTCCAGTTGTCATCTTTTGTAATTAATGAAATCTGCATTAAAAAAAAAAAAAGTCTGAGTAAATACCTTCAACCAATTCTTCCTTTTGGACAAACCTGAAAGGTGTGCAGAATTATTTTGTGGACAGTGATACATTTGATAATGCATTTATAGAGGATTTGACATTCTCTTGTTTCATGTAAATGTTTTGTTTGTCAACTCAAATAAAAATCGTGCAGATATGTCACCATTTGGAGGTTTTTAATCAAGTACTTTTTTGTTTTCATAAGTTCTGTTTTACATTATTGTTTACGACTTGAGAGTCACCAATAAACCTGTGACTTAAAGAAGTAGACATAGTTTGATTTATGAAAATGTGCCATTATATTTTTTAAATGCTGGTTTGTACCATATTAATTTGATATGTATATCATGAACATTTGTCCAGATTAATGTTTACTTTAGTGCTTATGTATAGTAAAATTGCAAATTAACGTTTCAAAGTGCCTTTTCTGAATCTTGGGTAATTAGTATTAACTGCAGGCAAATTATCCTAGAAAATGTCATTCAATACATGAACACTGCATTACTGCTTAATCTTGTGATGTCAACAGTTTTTCAGTGTTGCTTCTGTAAAATGTAATCATGTTGTTTTATTACTTCACTGGTAATCTAAAGCCTAATTTTGGTTTTATAAATTTAAAATCTAGCTTAGTCAGAGAAACAACATGATCCTTTTATTGTTTATAGTTTTATTAACCAAATACTAAAATATGTCTCTTAATATTAATGTCTTCAATGCTGCAAGCGAAAACAAATGCCATTCCCTTGCAGTTGGGAAAATCTGGTGTATTATTGAGTTTACTCATGATTATTGAAGTACTGGATGAATCTGTAGACGGGCATTTCAAGTGTGTTAATATTATTTAATACGTTTTTGAAAAGGTGAATCCTTCTACAATGGCCACATGCTTAAAATGATCAACATACAATCTACTTCAGCGATTGCCAAACTGACTTATGATCCGTTTTATGATTTAAAAAAAGAAGCTCTCCAGATTTGGGTGATATTGCCAAGACCACGTCATTACTGCACCCTGAGAATGGATGATGAGAATTCTCCTTGAACGACCAAAGAATTTACATTAATTAAGCAGTCCCTGTTGTTTTGAATTGGGCATTTCAACATTAATAACACAATGTCAGTCCATGTTCAATTTAGGGTAGTTGGTAGGACAAGGAGAACCAGAAGATACTTGCATAACTTGCTCATTTTGTTTTATCAGCTTTCAAAGTCAGGGCACAGTGGTATTTCTGACGTAGGACATCTCAACATTACATATTGCAGCAATGGAGTTAAACAGCCAGGGTTCCTCTTGATCAAGGATGAGGTTGAGCTTTTTAAATGATATTCAATACACACCCTCTAGGTGAATGACGGGTAAACCATTTTTCCCCAATGAGTCTTGCTGACCATGGAAAAGGTAAGGAAGCAATCTGTTTGAGAATACCCACTTGTTAGTTTGGCCAGGTTCATCAGGTATTAACAGAGAACAGTACAGCACAAGAATGGGCCCTTTGGCCCACAATGTTTGTGCTGAACATGATGCCAAGTTAAACAGATCTCACTACCTGTACATGATTCACATCTCTAATCCCTGCACTTCCATGTGCCTATCTAAAAGCCACTTAAATGCCACTATTGTATCTACCTCCAGAACCACCCTGGCAATGCATTCCAGGCCCCCTACTCTCTTTAAAAAAAAAACTTGCCGCACACCTTTAGGGCGGCATACTGGTGCAACAGTAGAGTTGCTTCCTTACAGTGCCAGACACCCGAGTTAGATCATGACTGTAGTGCTGTCTCTCTGTGACTGCGTGGGTTTTCTCTGGATGTTCTGGATTCCTCCCATACTCCAAAGGTGTGCAGGTTTGTAGGTTAATTAGGCTTCGGTAAATAGGCTTCGGGTGTAGGATAGTGCTAGTGAACGGGGTGATTGGTGGTCTAAAGTAAAGTCTAAATCTCCATAAACGTTCATCCTCTCACCATATCGCTCTGCTTTCTTGTGTTGGACATTTCCATTCTGGGAGAGAAAGATTCTGACTGTAATTTGGACGTTCTGCTTTTATTTGATAGTCATCGCCCTGGACTTTGATGTGGTGTTGAAATGAGTTGGTCATCTTCATTTGAAGAAGAATTGTTGCCTAGTCTTTACTTGATGCTGCTAAACATCTGCTAATCGGCCAAATCTGGATACTGGCCAAGTTGTTCCGTAAGCGGTTATGACATTTGTCCTTTAGAAGAATTCAGAATGGAGCTGAATCATCAATTGACATAAATTCAGCTTTATGTCAGACCTGTGACAAAACTGCTTAGTCAAAGAAACTCTTCTGAGGAGCATTAGAAGTGAAGATCAGGAGTTATGCTAGTGGCCTCCAGGCAAGGCAGTTTTTTCCAAACGCCTTTGAAAGGGTGCTTCAGCTAACCTTGTTTGAACAAGAAATGCTTACAAGCTTTAATTAGCTATTTTAACCATGCTTTTTGATTTTTCTCCTTTTATCTCTATGACTAGAATAAGGCTATGATGAAATCTGTAATTGAGTGTTGCAGATGTTTGCACAACTAAGCATTTAAGTAGTTGTCACTCCATGGGGCAATCAATGATTCCTTCCTTCAATTTCATGATTAACGGCAGCAATCATTGTTGAATAGTTTGAGTATTCTTCCTTTTTTGAGGGGGGTGGAGGGAGGCTTGAATAGTTTCTCAGTTGGTAAATGTGTTGTGTGGATAGCTGTTCTGAAATCAGCACTGACTGCCAATAATTGAAAAGGAGGTGTGCTTTGAATGTTTCCCAATGTAGATGGAGCAAAGTCAACAGTTTAATAATTATAAATATTTTTTCAAACTGCTTGAGTCAAAGGTGCAGAGTTCCAATCTGGTCCATTCATGTCCCCGATAAGATCAATCAAAATTGGAGCGCTATTTGCTTTTGCTGGTTAATAAATTCATGTTAAGGTGATTCTGATAACTATTGATGACATACACTCTGTTGAGCTAGAACAGAATCTCCTGGATTATTTTTTTTGCTCGATTACAATGTCACAGAATTTTGTAGTGAACCACTGTGTTACTGCTGATTGCTCTATCCCTTAAGGGCTATATTTATCTTTATACTATATCATGGGTTTACCTTTTCTCATGCAGGATAACTAACTTCAAAGTGAAAAGTTTTTGTATTTTCATGAACTGTGTAGTAGTTTTTTCTTCTACCATTTTGTTGATGTTGATTCTCAACCTGATGTAGTCTGGCAGAGTTCCATTGCAATTTTTCATGAAAATGAACTAACACCAGGTCTCTGAGGATATCAATGCTATCTACATGTTAGAAATAGCAACAGCTCCTGAAGGCAGACTCCACTGGTAAATTGAGTGCATCGTTGCCTTCATCTTCAGCAGTCAATGCTCTTGAACCAAAATCTGTTTGTTCGCATACAAGCATATGACTTAATTCAAATGAGGTTACTGCTCGATCGGCTGCAAAGTCGAAGCACAAGGTACTTGTTTTTTGCTACTTTTTTGGCGCTTTGAATGTTTCCCAATGTAGTTTAAGTGAAAATTAAACTGACATACCATGCCATGTTGCAGAATTGCAACCCTTACGTATAATATTACAAAGACTGTCGAACAAGCTAAAATACATATGTAGGAAGGAACTGCAGATTTTCTTTTACATTGAAGATAAACACAAAATGCTGGAGTATCTCAGCGGGACATCTTTCGAAAGTTTTGGGTCGAGATCCTTCAGACAGAATCAGAGGAGAGGGAGACAGATAAAGAATTCAAGGTGTGAAAATGACACATCAAAGAGGTAGTGAGGTCTGGTTATCAAACCTATGGAACATCACTGATTCACAGTATTGTGAAGTTTAGATCTGCCAAATTTCTTGGGTGCCAATTCCAAAGCCCCGTGAGAAAAGTGCCTTTGAATTTTGAATAACACAAAAATGGGTCTTTGGGCCCAACTTGTCCCTATTGACCAAGTTGCCTAACCAACCTAGTCTTATTTGCCTGCTTTTGGTCCATGACCCTTAAGATCTTTTTTTAATCAAAATACCTGTCCAAGTGTATTTTAGATGTAGTTATACCCACCTCGACCATTTCCTCTGGCAGCTCATTTCGTCTACCCACTACCCTCTGTGTGAAATTATTTGCTTTTTGGGCTCCCCTTTAAATCTTCCCATTATTGTCTTAGAAACATAGAAAATACGTGCAGGAATGCATGGCTGATCATCCAGAATCAGTTTGAAGAAGGGTCTCGACCGGAAACGTCCCCCATTCCTTCTCTCCAGAGAGACTACCTGTCCCGCTGTCACTCCAACATTTTGCGTCTATCCAGAGTCAGCACCCTGCACCGTGTTTTCTCCGCATATCCCTTGGTTCCGTTAGCCCTATAGCTATATACATCACTCTCTTGAAGATATCATAAATCTATGCCTAAGACTTAATTAAATATATATATATATAGTGTAATCGGGTGAAATACAACTGATTTTGAAAAGGTCCCGCCCTCCTATGCTAAGAGTAATAAAGGGAGCTGAGCTAATTGTATAACATCATCATTGGAAGTCGAATTGATGTCAAATCCCACAGACGTGTGGGACACTTACTAGTGTCGACTACTCTAGACACTAATTTCACCTTTTCAAATTTTTTTTTATCACAATATGTCGCAACCAGGTGGTTTTTTTTTTAAGGACAATAGCAAAAGGGATCTACCAAAGAAATTTAGTAGCGTAAACGTTCCCCAAATATCCAGAGACCTGAGGTATGCACCATAAGAATTAAGGGTATTAAAATCAGTGAAAATGCAAGACGATAAACAAAAGAAAATGGGAGGAATCACATTCTGTAGCTGGAACATAAGGGGTATTAATGAACCAATCAAAAGGGGCAAGATGCTAGCTCAGTTGAAATACAACACGGACATTACTTTTTTACAAGAAACGCATCTTAAACACCAAGATCAGATGAAATTGAGGGCGAATTGAATAGGCCAAACATATCACTCTTCACACACCTCGAAATCCAGGTACCGCAATTATTATTTGTAAAGGAATACCATTTAAATCAAAGAACATTATGTCAGATAAGGAAGGGAGATATCTTATAGTTACAGGAGAGGTCCATGCTGCGCCAATCACCTTGGTAAATATATATGCACCCAATTTTGATAATCCTTAATTTTTTAATAAAATCTTGAATACAATCGCAGAGTTCAACTACCAAAATGTTATAATTGGAGGAGACTTTAATTGTGTTTTAGACCCGTACTTAGATAAATCGATGCAAAAACAGAGGTATTATGAAATCTAAAACTAGTGAACTCTTAAATACATATACAAAAAATACAAACATAACAGACATTTGGAGGATCGCGAATCCCACTGGAAGGGAATACTCGTTTTATTCAATGGTACACAAAACATACTCACGTATAGATTATTTCCTAGTGGATACAAAACTAATCCCTTATACTATAAACCCTAAATATCACACCAATACAATTTCAGATCATTCCCCGCTAATTTTTTTAAACTGGAAGGAATGTCTACGAATAAATTGTTTTGTAGGTTTAACTTGCAAATTTTAAAAGACCCACAAGGGAGTATATATCTAAAAAGGCAGATGGACTTATGTTTTGAGACAAACGATACACCAGACATATCACCTATTTTACTATGGGAATCCTTCAAAGCATTTATTAGAGGAGTCATTATCTTATCTCATACCAAGCTTTTCAAAACAAAAAGAATAAGAACGAACAATGACAATTAGAAGAACAAATCAGACAACTAGATATAGATAATGCTAAAGATCCAACTATGGATAAACAATAAAATAATATTGAAATTTAAACTAAATAAGTTATCTGATAAAGTTATAACACTATTCCAAATTACAAAAGAGGAACACTTTGAATTCGGGGATAAACCCCACAAACATCTGGCACGCCAACTGAAAAAACGGGAAAAAGACAACGCAATTTTAAAGATTAAATCAGATAGAGGGGAATTATTAACACTACCCAATGATATCAATAAAAGATTCGCTCAATTTTACCAGAATTTATACACATCCAAAATGCTAACAGACAAAAAAATAGTTTCAGAGTTCCTGGACAATTGTAATCTTCCAAAACTAGGATTGAAGGAACAAGAGGAAATGGGAGCACAAATTACATCTAAGGAAATAGAAGACCCAATAAACACATTAAAGAATGGAAAAACACCAGGACCAAATGGATTCAGTAATGAATTTTATAAAAAAATTTACGACATAGTTACACCACGTTTACAGAAAATGTATACATATGCTTTTAAAGAACAAATCCTACCTGAAACACTAGCATAATCAACGAGTACATTAATACTTAAAAAAGATAAAGATATAGAAGAACCTGGTTCATATAGAGCTATTGCATTGTTAAATACGGATCAAAAAATATTAGCAAAAACACTCGCTGGAAGACTAAGTAAATATGTTAGTAAATTAATAAATGCGGATCAAACGGGATTTATACCCAAGAGACACTCATTTAATAACCTGAGACGTCTGCTTAACATAATGCATTCACACAAACCTCAAGAACAAGAGTTATCAATCATTTCATTGGATGCAGAAAAAGCATTTGATCCAGTAGAATGGGATTATATGATTAAAGTATTGTAAAAATCTCAAATGGGAGAGAACTTCATCGCATGGATAAAATTATTATATAACAAACCTACGGCTAGAATATTAACTAATAATATACTATCTACGAAATTCCAATTATCAAGGGGCAATAGACAAGGATGCTCATTATCACTGCTGTTATTTGCTCTGGTAATTGAACCTTTAGCTGAAAGAATCAGAACACACCTGGATATTTACGGTTATAATACAAAATATTCAAATAACATAATATCTTTATACGCAGACGATGTACTACTGTACATCGCAAAACCCCAAATTAGTATACCAAACATACTAAATCTAATTGAGGACTTTGGATCTTTCTCAGGATACAGAAAAAATTGGAACAAAAGTGAAATTATGTCGATAAAACCGAAAGACTCAACACATCTCTTAAAATTCCCCTTTAAAATAGCCACAGAAAAATTTAAGTATTTGGGAATTGAAATTACTAGAAATTATCAAGCTATGTTTAATGACAATTATAGTCCCTTACTTAAGAATCTAAATACTCTAATCAAATTCTGGAAAACGTTCCTGATGTCTTTAATAGGTTGAATAAATGCTATAAAAATGATCTTTCTACCACAAATCTTAGGACCATTTCAATCAATCCCTATATACCTTCCAAAACAGTGTTTTCAAAAAACTGGACTCAGACATTACAAATTTTATATGGGATTATAAATCCCACAGAATACAAAAAACACATCTGAGCAAACCCAAAGAGCTGGGTGGTCTAGCACTCCCTAACTTTATGTACTATAATTGGGCAGTAAATATTAAAAAAATGATTTACCTGCTGGACAACTCTGCCCAGCAGGTGGACTGCATTGTAATGGAGAGAGAGGACTGCTCCCCATACAATATAGGAGCAACTCTCCTCTCACCAATGAATCTGAATAACAAAAATTACAATAAAAATCCAATTATACATAGCACAATTAGAACTTGGAAACAAATAAAACAGAATCTAAAATTAAGAAATCTCTCTTTTATCGCCAATAGTCAATAATCCGTCGTTTAAACCCTCTACTATAGATAAATCATTTACACAATGGGAAAGAATAGGAATCAAAACACTCGGAGACTTGTATGAATTTGGAAAATTACTATCATTTCAACAATTACAACTGAAATATAATTTGAGAAATAATCAATATTTTAAATATTTTCAAATATATGACTATCTGAAAAAATATACAAAAGACTATCATAATATGCCTCCAGACTTACTGGACGAAGCAATGAAGACAAAGGCCGAATCAGCAAACTTAATATCATACTTATATAACACTATTTTAAATATAGAAACACCTACAACTGACGGTATTAGAAGAGACTGGGAACAAGTACTAGCTATAAAAATGTCAAAATTGCTGGGATAAACACTACATGTGCATAAATGCTCGATCAACGTAAGACACACTCTAATTCAATTCAAAACATTACATAGACTATACTATTCAAAAACCAAAATAAACAAACTTTTCCCTAACGTCTCACCCATTTGTGATAAATGTCAGTCTCGAGAAGCTACCATAGCGCACTCTCTTGTTTTTTGTATAAAAATCCAAAAATTCTGGAACAAAATATTTGATATCTTCACAAAATTATTTAAAATAAAACTGATACCAAAAGCAGAATGGATTATCTTTAGAATAATGGAAGGTAACCCTGAACTAAACGTGTTTCAAAATAATTTATTTAATTACGGGCTAATAATGGGAAAAAAGCTTATACTCAAATTCTGGAAAAATGCTCCTATACCAACAATAAAAATGTGGATTTCAAACATGTTCGAAACATTACACCTGGAAGATATGAGACTCCTCCTCGCAGGCAAAGCAGACCACTTCCAAAAGACGTGGTCTGCATTTATGGACTTACTACAAACATAAGGTGCAACAGTAATTTAAAAAATAAATGGTGCCAGGATCTGGTAACGGGGGATGAAAAATATGGTTGGTATATCCCCTTTTGCTGAGTTTTTTTTATGATAGAGCGATTGTTTTTCTTTCTTGCTTTTCTAGGGTCTATTTCTTAACTTTCTTCTCTAACTCTCTTTCTAATGGGCTTTCTTTTCCCAACACTTTCTTGCACAATCATGACCCTTTCTCACTTTTCTTACTTCTTTTATTTCTATCTTTCTTAAAGCTCAAAAAATGAAGGGGTACAACAAATGTAATAAGATGTATGTGGTGTGTATTACTGTAACTTATTGTACTTCTAATAAAAATAAAATAAAAAATAAATAAAATCTATGCCCTCTAGTGTTAGACTCCACTAAACTCTGAAAAAGACTGATCATTCACCTTATCGATCTACGTCTCAAAAGATTTTATATGCCTCTAAGAACACTCCCTCAGCTTTCTACATTCCAGAGAACAAAGCCAAAGACTATCCAGCCTCCCCATGTAATTCAAGCCCTTCAGTCCCATTATTACCCTTGTGAATTTCTGCGTCCTTCCCAGCTTAATGACATATTTTACTTAGGCAATTCAAACGGCACACAATATTCCAAGTGTGGTCTCACCAACATCTTGTACAATTACAGCATAACATCCCAACTCTTGCACTTAATGCCCAGACCGATTAAAGCAAGCATGTCAAACACCTCAAATCACCCTGTCTACTGTCCACTTTTATGAACTATGTAACGTGTATCCCTCGGCCTCTCTGTTCTATAATATTCTCCAGGTCCACGCCATTTACTCTAACTGTTTTAACTTGCCAAAATACAACGCTAACGCGCCGGTTCGAGCTAAATTTAAGCTTAGATTGTTCATTGAGGGGCAAAAGCTTGCAAGGAGGGTGAAACTAAAAAAAAGTGGGTTGGTAAATTTGTTACTCAGATATAGAAGTGTAAACATATTGGATGTTGAAAGTGATGAGGATGCGATGTATTTGTGGCCCAGCATACTATGCAGAAGATGGAGCAGCAGAGACTAATGGAATAGGAGCATTCCTGTGAGGGAAGCAGCAGTTAAGTGGCTCGGGAAATCTGTAGACTACCTTGTGGGTAAAAAGCTAAAGATGGTTTTTATTGAAATGTAATCTGGACGACATGCTAGAATCTCCAACTTGAGGAGAATTATGATCAGGCACAGGTATGACCAATGTTAATCCAAGTAGCAGTGAAGTATGGAAGATAGACACAAAAACCTGGGGTAACTCAGCAGGACAGGCAGCATCTCTGAAGAGAAGGAATGGGTGACATTTGGGGTCGAGACCTTTCTTCAGAAGTATAGAAGGTCCTTTTCATTCCATAGAAGGCCATTTTTAAACAGAGTGCCAATTCTGCATTGGAACATCTAAAACATTTGGAGCATGGGCAGCACTTCCTCCACTCAGTTTTGAAGGATCTTGAAAAAGACGTCGTCCTTCACATAATGAGATTACTCCAACTCACACAGGCCAGAGAGCATGAAGATTAACATGACACCTCAGCAATTGATAGAAAATGTGCTCATAGGGTGATCAAATAAATTATGTTAAATGTGGTATCTACTGAATGACGGGGTGTCTGATCACTCCTGCCATTTATATTGTTTGCAATGCTGTTAGAAATGTAAAATATTTATGATATGATACCACTTTATGCCAGAGGGAAATTGGTCTGCCACGAGTCAAAAGATACTTACAAGGTATTGAAAATGTAAAGTGTATCGAAAGAAGTGAATGGTACATTAATTGGTATTGAAATTTGCAATTAATGTGTATCATGAAGGGCACCGCCTGCTTTATTTATCAGACGCACAGTTTCAATTTAATACCACAAATTATTATTTTAAAGTATTTCTTTGAGTGTAAAAAAAATTAGTGCACCACAACTTAAAATGTTGAACTTGCGTGATTTAGTTGGCATGCTGCAATTTTTGTATCCAGGTAAAATGTAAGTTTTACATGCCTGAACTGGTCACATATTTGTGTTTAAGGTGATGTTCTGCTGTGAATGCAGAGATGTTTAAGGGTTCATAGCTTTGTTTCCTAAGAAAGGAATTTTTGGATTTGGATTTTGCTTTTATTTCCAGTATCTGCAAGATTTGGAGAGTCATAATTAAGCCCTGAAGCAACAATGAGAACATTGTGTTCATTTGGTATTAAATGTTAATTTGCAGTCAATGCAATCTTTTTGTTTGTGTAAGAATTGTGGGCATGGATATAGAGAGATTATGTAAAAGTATATTTATCCATCACTACGAATTTTAAAATGTTAAGTTGATTGTGTTCTTGTGCAGTTTTTCAATTGAAGGGGTTTTAACGTGTTGTCTCATCCTTTTTCAGTTCAAGATTGTGAAGGGACTGCTCCTCATGAATTATTTGTGTTATATAATGGATACCATCAAGTTACTGTGTACTCAACTATCCAACTTACTGCATATATAGAATGCTTTAATTAGGCTGTGTGGTGTTCTTTTAAGATTGATTTATCGTTCCTTTTTGACCTACTTTTACTTGAAATAAAGCAATGTAGTTTGATTCTCTGCTTCTTTTAACATTGCTACTATTCAAGTGTTCCAAAAGCTAATGAAACATGATTTCAGCAGCAGGTTGAAATTGCTATCCTCTCAAGAAATGTATAAGATGGAGAAGATCAATGAAGGATCTGAATTCAAGAAGAAAGCGAGACACCAAAGCTCACGCCAACAAAATCAAAAATGTTTCATGCTTATTTTGCTTATTTTTTCCCTTAGTCGCACATTTCCAATAAACTCAAAATAGCAAATGTTGAATGTTTTTGGCTATTGAGCATAGAACAACAATTTGATTGGCATAAATGATAGTTTGCATTTCAATTTTGTGTGCTATTTGGCATGTCTTTACGTTTCGTGATAGAGCAGTTGTTTATGCTGAAATGCTGATGTGCTCTAATTAACTTGAAACATATAGAATATTCCATAACAGGATGAATATATAAATACATCAGCACTTTACATCCTATTGTAAATTAATAGCATTAGCCTTTTGTTAGAAATTTCCATTCTCTGCAGCTGAGACTTAAATATTGCTGTGTACTATGTCAATTAAGTAGTTTTTGCTTGGCAAGGATAAGGGAGGCTTCAAAAACAACACTAATGTCGATAATAATAATAATAATAATAATTTTATTTATAGAGCACTTTAAAAACAATCATAGTTGCAACAAAGTGCTGTACATCACTAATCATTGACAAAAAAGTTAATACACACCAATAATAACAATCAAAAGAAATAGTAGGAAAAGATATGTAAAATGTCAAAGGCTGGGCAGGGTGGTAAGTTGTTAGGCATTAGTCAAATCAAGGTGATAGCCTATAAGTTGTTGGCTGACATATATTTGGTATAGTATTAAACAACCTGATTATCCATCATTGGAGTGATGGCGAATCAGGCCCAGTCACCTTGCAACAAATACATATCAGCAACCAGCTTAGAGGCTCTTGATGCCCTGTTATACAAAATACTGGAAATGCTTTTTGTCTTCATTTAAACATACGTATAAACAATTTGCAATGGAATATAGGACTGATGTTTGGGCCACAATTACTGAGGTCCTGCTTTTTAAAATGTTGAGTGCAGAGCAAGGCAACAGAGACATGATGACAAGGAAGAAAACCTTCAGATGGGTTCAGTCCTGAACTTAAGTATCAGATCCGCATACTGCCATGTTAGAAAAATCAACTTTTTAGATAAAGGATCGCTCTTCAATCTGCTGAATCTATTCCATGAAGATGGATTAATTTGATTAAATCCGACACAAATAACAATTTTGGTATTGGTATTTTGCTTATCAAAAATGATTAAACCTTGTTATATGCATTAATATATAGATGGATGTTCCCATATATTCAGTGAAACAGGAGAATAAATGTATAAAAACATACATCTCTTCATAAAATTGTTAAAAGACGTTTGAGCCCTTTACTGATATTTGCCACAAAATACCAGCAAACGTTGGTGTAATTCATGTAATTCAGCCAACATATAAGCTAGACCAGCAGGCATTCAGTAATGAATTCTACCAATACAGTATTGGTTTGAAAGGTATCAATGCATAAGCTGTGGTTATCGTTTTGTATTAAAAGCTTGTGGAAGAGATGGATTGGGGATAGTATGTCAAACATGGGTTTTGGCGCACAATCCTGCCAAATGAAATAATAATTGGCAAGGGCTGAGGCTTGTTTAGATGACTGCAGTTTTCAGATATTTAAATGGGTAATTGATTACAGCTTGGCTTACAAATCCTTTCCTATTTGCAATTAAGCATTTTCATCACACACAATTAACTTGTAATTGCTTTTACACCAGCTTCAATATCGCAGGGCCAGAAATGTTTCAGTGTCATTTGTCACCTTTAAAAATGGAACCAAACAGTTTAACCTGTGGATAACACAAAAGCCACTATGATTTCCCCATCTCATTAGATTTTATAAATTGTAGAGATGGAGATTTTCTTGAAGCAGTAGGAGACTGGACAATACACTGATGAAATATCACTGAAGACTGTGGCCCATTGATGACATGAACTGGTAAGCTATCCAGGGAATCCAGGCAGGCTGCCTTCTGAGAGTTTACTGTCATGAAAGCAGATCTAACCTGCCACTGAGATGTATGGCACAGAACCAGCGCAAGATGGAGGACATGGCTTTGTGAAAAGGGCATTGAACTCATCTGTTGGAGATGCTTGGTTCACCCTCATTTTGTCCCCCAGCCTGTGGCGGTATTCAGGGCCTGCCAATGTCAATGTTCATGCAGTTGGTTTGTAGGTTATCACAGCAGAATATGAATTGCTGTTCTTTTGCATGTGGCCTCACTCTGACAATGGAAAGTGCAGAATAAGAACGTGAATGGGGTGTTAAAATGGTTAGCAACTGAGAACTCCAGCATGTGTGTGTAAAGGTTTGTTTTGACTTCAAACAGATAACACAAAAATTAGTAATAAAGCATTTAAAACCTTTATTTTGCCAGACGGGTGTGGCAGTAAACCCTTACAGTATGTAAACCACAGACTATAGAGCCACTCTATCCCCACACAAAGAGGTAATGATCAATCAGATATATTTGTACCCCAATAATCAGCAATTCAGCAATACTTTATCTTACAGAGCGTTGTACAGCCTCTTGCCTGTTAAGATTGACAGGTTCTTCTGAGAGAGGAAAGGTTAGCCCATATATGGTTATGCTGCAGAAGCTATTTTTCTGCAGATCAAGCATTTGGTTTTTTTACCTAGTTGACACACAATGTAATCTTATAGAGTAAAGAGTACGAGCCAATGAACATTTTCCTGATGTTTATTTCATAAAGGGAAACATTCATGTAGTTGTGCTGTTATCTCGCTAGTGTTATGGAAGAATGGCGAAAACATATTTTTGTCATAGTGCTGTAGCCTTGCTAGTGTAATAGGAGAAAGATGAAAGCATCTATTTTATTGCTTCTATATCTACAGCTGAATACATTTTGTAACTTTTAATTCTTTAAACTTTCTCACGTGGGCAGATCTAGTGCAAGCGTTCAGTGGAACGGTTGCCTCGTCTCTGCTTGGTCACACGAATGAAGAAGGAATACTGAATGCAGTAAATTAGGTCGTAAGAGGTGCAATTGAAATCTCTACTAGTATGGCAGTAGCTGCCTAAAGTAATAGGCGGCACAATGGCACAGCTGACCCTCAGTGCCAGAGACTTTGGTTTGATCCTGACCTTGGGTGCTGTCTGTGTGGAATTTGCATGTTCCCCGTGACGGAATAGGTTTCCTTCAGTTTCCTCCTACATTCTAAAGACATGCAGGTCTATTGGTTAAATGGCTTTTCATAATTGCCCTCAATGTGTAAAAAAAAATGGGACAACATAGAACCTGTGTGAAGGGGTAATCAACGGATGGCGTGAATTGGTGGGCAGAAGGGCCTGTTGCCATGCTGTGTCTGTAAACTAATGGAAGGACTGGAAAGAGAGATCCAAGGTTCATCTACACACAAAAAATAGGCGTAGACCAGCAACCAGAAGGGACTGCAGATGCTGGTTCAAACCGAAGATAGACACAAAAAGCTGAAGTAACTCAATGGGTCAGACAGCTTCTCTGCAGAAAAAGGAATAGATGTTTCTCGGTCGAGACCCTCCATCAGACTGAGAGTCGGGAAAGGGAAACGAGAGATATAGATGGTGATATAGAATATGTGAATGAATGAATGAAAGATATGAAATAAGTAACGATGATGAAGGAAACAGGCCATTGTTAGCTGTGAGCTCAGTGAAAATGAGTTACAGACCATGAAACAACAGGACAACTTTGAAGTTAGTACGACATGGGTGGGGGAGGGATGGAAAGAAGGGGGATGAAAAGGTTACTTGATATTAGATAAATCAATATTCATACCGCTGAGCTGTAAGTTGCCCAAGCAAAAGATGAGGTGCTGTTCCTCCAATTTGTGTTTGGCCTGACTGACAATGGACAGAAAAATCAGTGTTGGGAATGGGAGGGGAAATTAAAGTGTTTGGCAACTGGGTGTCTTGGTTCACTAAAGATCTCTGCAGCAACAATGAGCTCAATGATCAGTGGAGGCTCTGAGCTTGTATTCTGAGACTCGCATTTACAGATGTTTGAATGACGTGATGTCAATTTGATGTTACCCTTCAATCTTTGCCATTTTCTGCCATTCTTCTGCTTTGGTATCAACATATGACTTTTCATGACCTCAGGAAGTGAAAATGTTAACATCTGTAGCTTGTGAGTGAGGCACAGGTACATCTGGTTCACTGCTTTGTTGGTGAGCCTTTGATGTCTTCCTGCTTTCTTGACCTTGCCTTCAGTCAAACTTTGTACATTTGTGATACCTGTTTTGCATTCACCTTCTGAAATCTATGACAGGATTGCAGTGAATGGGAATATAGATTGTGTGAAAACCATGATTTTCACACAGCAGTTTCCACGAGTGACAATTGGATAATTACAGATAATCAATTGGATAATTCAATATTACATGAGAGATAAATATTGGCAGGTGTGGTAACCTTCCTGTTCTTCTATGAAGTGTGAGACAACATATTTTGTTGACCTAAGAACGCAGACTGGTCTTTTCAGTTTTTGCTCCTGAAGTGCAGAATCGCATTGCTACAGAACCTTGTCCACCCAATCCCACATACTATGGATGAGCAAACTGCTCTTGACCATTACTGCCACCTTAGTTTTAGTTGCAGTTAGCACTGAGCCTTCATCACTAAAAGGGATGGCCATTTAATAGAAACATGGAAAATAGGTGCAGGAGGAGGCTATTTGGCCCTTCGAGGCAACACTGCCATTCATTGTGATCATGGCTGATCATCCACAATCAGTAACCCGGCCTTCTCTCCATATCCTTTGATTCCGCTAGCCCTCATCTAACTCAACCAGCATACTCAAAGCTATAAGCTCCAGAATGCATTTGAAAATTACGCTTTTCCTGCATTTATTGCAGGTATTCTCATTATAATCTTCGATGATTTGTTTGACTGGTAACCCATCACTTCCAGTTTTGTACCACTGAGTGAATCACAGTGCTGAAATGAACCTGCTTCATAACATGTTGTAAAGTCACCACTCAGTGCTGTCTGCATAGGGTCCAAAATGCAACCCTTGAAGCATGTTTTATCTGAGCATTTTGATGAACTATTGCACTTCTGTAATGATTTGGAAAATAGACTATTATTTAGTTTGAGATTGTGCATCAATTACATTTAATCTTTCGACACTATTGTTTTGATTCATCTTTGGGTCAATCTCAAATATGAATACTGAAGGATTGAGAGTATTTGAAATATACTAATTTTGAGTAAATGAAATGTATGAATTTTAGGTGAACAGAAGAGTAGTGGAATGAACTGCAGCTGATTGAAGCAGTACATTTATTTTACAGACAGAAGTAATAATTCCTAAATGACAGTCCTGTGACTACCACCTGTGGTGCTCCCCTTCCATCCTTCTCATTCCCCACCCAACCAAATACACTTAAGCTGCAGCACATCAATGGCAAGCACTGCAAAGGGCTTATGGTATCTACACTGAAATGTGGCTGTAACTTGTACAATATTGACTATGGTTGTGCATTGTATTGAGCATAATTTCGTGTAACTATAAAAACATATTTCATCTTTCTTGGTGTTTGGAACATTTTTTGCCGTTACCACAGTAAATATATTCTACACTGAGAATAAATACAATCTGGGTTGTTGCCACTGACTGGCAATGGATATGGATCAAACTATATTGAACAGTTTTTCTTTTATGTTCTGCCACATTCCATCCAAGTATTATAAACCTTTAACTAACAGGTAATGCTTATTGCTCTTAATGCTTAATGCCTCTGGTCCTAGATTCACCATTGTTTCCACCAGTGGGAGAGCCCAGGACAAGAGAAACAGCCTCAGAATAAAAGGATGTGCGTTTAGAAAGAAGTTGAGGAGAAATGTTTGAAGTTAGAGGGTGGTGAATTTGTAGAATTCATTGCCACTGACTACCGTGGAAGCCAAACCAGGGTAAATTTTAAGGCATGTATTGACAGATTCTTGGTAAGGGTGTCGGGTTATGGGGAGAAGGCAGGCGAATGGGGTTGAGAGGGAAAGATTGATCACCTATGATTAAATGCCAGAGTATGGGCCAAAGAGACTAATTCTGCTCCTATGACATGAACTATTAATTCTGAAAATAAAAATCAAATATGTACAGTATCAAAACCTGCATAATTAGTTTTGTTTCTACTCTTTTGTCAATGCCCAGGTAAGCAATACTGGTCCACTTTGGTTTAGTAGTCAGACCGTACATTTTGATGATATTGCAAAATAAAAGAACTGCATATGCTTAGGTTTATAAAACATGAGCCAAGTACATTTTTGTTGCTGTGTTCCCATTCCCCAAGCCCCAAATTAATATGCAGCTCCTGGGAATGGGAATGTTCAGATCCTGTGAAAGTATTTAAATCTTACAAAGGCATTACATTGGAAACACACTTTCAATAGAACCAGTTTTTTGTTGTTATTAATCAGGTGATGTATTGTACTCTCTCTCTGATAATGTTTAATTTGTATTCCTAATTGCAATCACAATCCTTAGTCTCAAATGCAGTTTAACATTATTTTGTAGGAGGGAATGATTACAGTATAATAAAACATCCGCCAACACTGATTAAAATTACAATTTGATGCTTATTTATTCTTGTTTTTGCCTCAGAAGGTATATAAAATGTGTAAGAGATAGTATCACTGCTCTCAGACTATGACCTGTTCATGGGATGTGGCACTGGAAATAACATTTTACATCTGTGATGTTGAACAAAACTATGTGGACCCCTTGATCTATCTATTGATCATTTTATTGCCAACTTGGCATTTGTTGTTAGTATTAAATTTTGAAATGCACACATTTTACTCTTGGTGAGCAGGTCCATGATGAGGAAGTTGCAATGAAGTGTCCACACATTGAAATGCCAAGGCACAGTTAATGCTTAGAGCAGCAGTAATCTTTTTATTTTTTAATGTTGTAGATCCAACATGTCTTCTTGCATCTTTCCTAATTTGAAAAGCATTCCGAAAGGGATTTCTTTTTCAATTGCAGTTATCCTGAAACTGATATGAAACTAAAGTGGTTCATTGAAATGATCCTATGTCCCTCCCAAACTTCAATGCACAGTCTGACTGCTGTAGGCAAACTAATTACCTTGCAGGTTTTCAACACGGTATGATATTCAAATACCAGTTTCTTGGGAAAATTGGTCACTGTTGTTTTATATTGTTAGATGCAAATCCACATTTGGGCAATAATTTCACTATTAACCACCTAATTAGTGAACATTTTCAGCAATTTTTGTCTTTATTTCAGATTTCCATATGCAATTTTTGCATGAGAATGAGTTAAAAGATGGTGCCAAAACTGCTGTATATACAGGCACCAAGCATTCTACATGGAGGTTATGTTCCTAAAAAGCAGCACATGATTTTAAAAATGCATAAACTAACCATATGAATTTTAACATGCGTAAATTGAGCGCTTTATTTAAAAAATACAGCATGTAAATTAAGTTATATTGTTAAATAATAAAGCACATTATTTCAAAAAGGGATAAATCAAACGTAATATGTGAGGGTACACAAAAATGCTGGAGAAACTCAGCGGGTGCAGCAGCATCGATGGAGTGAAGGAAATGGGCAACGTTTCGGGCCGAAACCCTTCTTCAGTAATATACAATACAATACCTTTTATTTGTCATTTGAACCTCACATGAGGTTCAAACAAAATTTGGTTTCTGCAGCCATACAAGAAAAGAACCAAGACACACACCAACACAATTTACACAAACATCCATCACAGTGAGTCTCCTCCTCACTGTGATGGAAGGCAAAGTCTTGTCTCTCCCCTGCTCTCCATTCCTTTCCCGAAGTCGAGGTCAAAGCCCCCGGCGGGCGCTAGCAAGTCCGCGGCCACTCAAAGCCACGCTGGGCGATGTAAGGCCCTGCCCTGGGTCTTGGTGTTGGAGCCCCCGGCGGGCGCTAGCAAGTCCGCGGCAAATTAAAGCCGCGCCGGGCGTTGTAAGGCCCCGCTCCAGGTCACTCTCAACCCCGCAATTCGGGCGGGAGAAGTCGCCGTTGCCCCGCAAAGCGGTCTCTCACTGGGGACCCGCGAGCTCCCGGTGTCACCATCCACTGGAGTCGGGTCGCAGCAGCGCGCCACCGCAGCTCTCCACGCTCCGAAGCTGGCCAGCTCCACGGAGGTAGGTCCGCAGCTCCATATGTGAGGTGCTTGTAATGGATATTAATAGGGGAAAAGAGGAGAAACATTTGTGATGGATAAGCAAATTAATAACCAGTCATCTACACCTTTAAAATAATGCACAAAGGCATTAATGTGGATAGAATATCTTCTCTTCCTGGCAACCATTCATCCATGCTACCATCTAACTGTTGGTATCCAGAACATGACACCTAAAACTGATATAATCGCGTTCTACAGGAACGCAATTAGACATCTATTTCAAGTAGAATATGCTGTATGACTGTGTAGTGCTCAAGATGAGACATTTCACTCCAGATCATCTGAACTGTCCTTCGATGTAAGGACACATTGCTCCCCCACCCAACCTCGTGTTGATTGACCAATCCCTGCTAACAATTAAGGGCGAGGACTGCAAGTTCAAACAAAAATGTTTAATAAGGACAGAAAACGTCTTATTCTCCCCTACTTCAAAATATACCGTGAGAATACAAGAGAGCTTTATTCAAATTATACAGGAGATGAGAAACGTAAGTGTGCAAAGTGATGTGAGATAGCAAAGTTCTTTTAATTAGAACAAAGAGCATGATCTAGCAAAATAATTGAATCATTTTTGATGAGTTCCCTCATAGGATGAAATTATTGAAATTAGTATTTTTCGAAGGACATCTATTATAGATCAGTAGGAAAATGGAGAAGTTTGCAGAAAGACACTTTTAAAACCACAGGTGCATTGAATGTGTTTTGAGAAACAATGGTAGACATGCAAACCATAATTAATGTTCTTTTAATAGAGGACCAGGTATTGTGAGATCGGATGAATAATGATCTCCCATGCTGTAATTGCATATGTTCCTTCTCAAACAGCTGTGATACTATAATTTGCAATTTAATCTCTTAATCCATTGCTTGCTCACTCCTGTGCTCATGTTATCCAGTATGTTCCTCCCCTTTGCAAGTGAAGTTGAATTTTTAAATGTAGGCAGTTGTACAAAAATAATATCACGAATACGAGAAAAGAATTATCAGCAGTTGTACACTCCGATTAAGTTGAACTATAGGTTTTACATTCCAGTGAAGACATCCTGGTAACATTTACAGTAAATGTTCATAATACTGCCGTGGACTTGTTTAATTTGTTAATTTAAATTTTACATTTTATTTTGTTGCGTGGAAAACCACTGAGTATTTACATTTGCAATATATTCCATAAACTCAGCTCTCTATTAAATAGATTATCCTGGTAAATGTTTCAAAATTACTATGTTTTAGATTAGCATTGCAAAAATTCTGCCTTCACATTAATGTCCTAATTAAACTTAGTATAAACAATATACTTTATCTCTATGTATTCTCCCTTTGAACTTTGCTGTTTTTAAAATCACACTTTATGTAAAGTTGAAGAGTAACATTAAAGTTCAATGTAACATTACATAGAAAGTGCAAATGTGATTATTCGATTGAACAATTCATCTTCAAAGCCTTCTCCAATATGCAGCAGAAACTATTCATCACAATAAAGGTAAATTTTACAGGCAACTTGAACATCTCCTCCAAACCTCTCACTGGGAATAAATGGTAGCAGATTCACACTTGACATGCTTTCAATTTTTAATTCAGCGTATCTGAGCTTGAATACACAAATTTGATCTCTGTCCTTCTTCCAACATAATCTTCCCATCCTTTTCTCACTGGCCACCCAAAGCTCACACTGAACACTGCCCATGAATGTGCAAGTGATCAACAACATTAATCTTTTGAGAACAAAAATAAAATCACTTTTTTTAAAAAATGATTTTTTGATTTAATTTAATTACATTGTAATACCTGTATCTTAAATTCTTCTAACGTTTTGCCATTTCAACCATCCAATTTTAAACCCAATATCTCAGCTTACATCTTCAAGAAATGACCTATTTTGTTCCACCCTAGAGATGCATACTTTACCCATCAGGTGACCAAAGTCAAACTATTATCCTGAATCCTTTTCCTTCCATCATAAAAATCCACTGTCCAGAATTAATCCTAATTTCCTCCCTTGCTCCTTGTTTCTGGCCTCCCGCTTCGAAAATAATAAAAGATATATATCTCTTGCAACTGAGCAGATTATCTTTTCCCTTTCTGGTTAATTTTAACTTCTCTTCCTCAATTTTTTTATTTTGAGATGTCTTTGTGCAAATGTTGTAAACTGAACTCCACTGACTTTCTTGCTAAATGATTAGACTGCCAATTTTGAATACTTGCGGTACTTTGTATTCAGTTTGAGTGTTAAGTGAGATACCTCACTTGCATTTTTGTTTGGAGCTGTTTTGAGCTTTTGCACTAATTGGGAAGCACAATTGACTCTAATTTGGTGGTTGTTTTCTTTTTCTGGCAAATAAATGGTTCAAGAAATCATGCTGACAAAAATATTCTGCCTTGCAAATATGTTGAAAGTAAGAAAGCTGAATAAATTAACAAAGTGCATATTGCAGAAGCTTAAAGAATTTGAGGACTGGGTCCAGAAGGAGGCTCAGCATGAACTGATAAGATTTCCAATTCTCTATCTGACACCTGTTTTCCACATTTTATTGGCTACATATCAGCAGAAGCTTCTTGCTGGTCTTAAAATGAATTGTAATGTCCCTGATTTTTTTTTTAAACTACTCTGCCCATGGTTCAAGAAATCATGCCAAAAATATTCTGCCTTGCCTGAATAAATTAACAAAGTGCATATTGCCCCCCCCCCCTGGTCCCTCAGCATGAACCCCCCCCCCCCCCCCCCCCTTTCTCCCCTCTATCTTTCAGTCTGAAGAAGGGTTTTAACCAGAAATGTCACCCATTCCTTTTCTCCAGAGATGCTGCCTGATCCGCTAAGTTACTCCAGCATTTTATGTCTATCCTCAAATGTTCCTTGATGTCATCTTCATTTCTCACCATTGTTTAAAAACGAATACCGGGTCCATAATTTCAGATCTACGAAAGCCATTGTTTGATTTCCATGTTGTGCTAAGTATCTTTGTTCAAAAGAAGAGAGCTGCGGAAAATAGTTACATATTTGTAACTGCAGATCCCTCTAACAGATGTTTCCAAAGGTCCAGTATAGTCCTTGAACCAGTAGACACTAACTAAAATGCCATCACTTTTCTGACGCATTCCTCTCAGACAAATGTTTCTCTTCATTTCACTATTTGATTGTTTCCCACCCATTTTCTAATTCCTTTCTATATTCCACTCTTTTGACTGTGATTGTCCTCTTCCAGTTCACTTTAATGGAGTCTTATCTTTTGATTGCTTTAACTTTCTCCATCTCTTGATCTCTGTCAATTGTTTGCTCACTACAATCCCTCTGCATACATCTTATCCATGACGTGCCAAATTATTTCTCACATTTCCTTTTCCTGTCAATTCCAAAGCCAAATTTTGGGCCCTGGTAATTTGAAATATCATTTATTCCCTTTGAATAATGGTGTTATTGTCCAAGCTATTATACTCATGTGAAACAACATTGCCTCATTCATTTCCAATAATATTCAATATTCTTTCCTCAAATTGACTTGCAAAAAGTTGAAGAGCTAAAGTATCAACCCAATTCTAAAAGCCTGTACTGATGAACTTGCATGTGTAAGCATGTGTTGTTTACTCATGAAGGAAAGTTGGCAGCCTACAGCAGTAAAACTTTTAACTCAAGTGCAGCACCGAGCAATGGGTGACGGGCAATTGAAATGTAAGGTGTCTCCTTGGTGTCTTTCACAAACTCTGATATATGGTTGAAGTATAAATATTGTTGAGTAAGATAATATATTATCTAGCACGGCTTAGCCCAATAAACGGTAAATTAAATTGATAAGCAAGCACTGTCTTTGATTCAGATGAAGAAGAAATATTGGTGAGATTTGAGTAAAGGTGAAGGTCAAGGGTATTGGGTATACTTGTATGCTGGTCACCAGGAGCCATTGTACAGCATATCAAGGGGAAGGCAAGTTTGCCTTTATAATGGGACAATTTAAGTGTAGAAGGACAGGTTACATGTTGCATTAATAGGGCCTTGTGAGAGAGTTGGAAACTTGTGTACATTCTTGGTCTCCTAATCCAAAAAATATATTCTCCATTAAGGAAGTGCATTAAATAAAACTGTCCATTAAAGAAAACTTGCTTGCCTGCTTCCAGGCATTGCTGGTTTGCAGTAAGAGGCGTGATTGAGTTGAGGCATGATCTGTATTCTCCTGAGTGTAGATACATTTGAGTAGATTAAAATGTTGATATGTTTTACAGGGCTTAAAGTTAAAATCAAAACGGGCATCAATAGATTTTTGGAAATTGAAAGTGAAAAGTGCAAACAGCCTAAAAGTTAAAACAGCCAAAATCTTGATTGAAAGCCTGCACAGACTCCCGTTGTGTTCCGTGCCATTGTGTTTGCATGTATTTGAACACTTCCACAGTGTCATAATTCAACATTACACCCTCTTTAACAATCCTGAAGCACTGCACTAATATTTCAATACAAATCTATCTCTTGTATCTTGTCTTTAATGTAGTGAGATCTTCCCACGCTTACACTGAAGCAGAACGAAACAATTGATAGCACTGAAGACGATTTAAATCTTGGTAAGGTGGATGAGCTTCTGATAAAATATTGGGGATAGTGGAATTGAAGAAAATAATGCTGGAAGCATGGGAATTGGGAAGCATAACGCAGATGGAATTGGGGGCTTCATTAAGAAGATAGTGTCTGAGTAAAGGAGAGATGAGGAAAGTTTACTAACTTGATAATAGACAATAGGTGCAGGAGTAGGCTATTTGGCCCTTTGAGCCAGCACCGCCATTCAATGTAATCATGGCTGATCATCCACAATCAGTACCCTGTTCCTGCCTTCTCCCCATATCCCTTGACTCCACTATCTTAAAGAGCTCTATCTAACTCTTGAAAGTTTCACAGAGAAAGATTTAAGCATGAGGACTTTGGCATTCTGGAAATCAATGTAGGTCACTGGAGATAGGGCAATAGAAGATGCAGGATAAGATGACAGCAGCAGAGGTTCAGCTGAACATTGAGTAGAATGAGATGACTGGACCAATTGAGTCTGAAGGTGCCAATGCCAATTTCATCACCAGATGGGTGATTGCAGATGGAGATAATAATATTTGGGTAATTAAATTAACCTGGAATTAAAAAGCAAACATCATTCATAGTGACCATAGAGAAAACGGGTTGGTGTACAAAATCTAACTGGTTTGCTAACATTTTTCAGAGAAGAAAATCTGTCGTCCTTCCTTTTTGGCCTGTGTGGTTGACTCGACCACTAGCTTAGTTCAGAGATAATTGGTACATGTTGGCTTTGATGGTGACATACACATCCGATGAACAAAATAATATCAGTAGTGATGGAGAGGAGATACAATTTGATAATCAGCGTAAGATCAAATGGAACATTTCTCAGAATAGTCTGGTTCAGCCTATGAGGTAAACTGGGACTTTTTTTTAATACTGCAAATTGAGGCAAAACTACATCAACACACGGGCCAATTCTATTTGCCCTTTCACTAAGACACAAACAGCCCTATAAAAGTTTTACTTGGAAATCAAAGGCTTGAAAAATCTTTTCAATATTGTTTGACAGTTATCTTCAAAATCCTGTTGTATGAAGTACTTCCAATAAAATCAAATGGGTTTTATGAAAGCTTTTATGACGGCCATGCACCATTGAGATGTCTGCTGTAGGCAACTGATACTTGTTAAGTGTAAGAATTTTTGATATTTACCTTTTCTTGTCTGCTGTTACAGTGATTTATCTCACTCTCTCTCATCCAGTGATCATCTTAAGCCAATGCCCCCTGGTATTGAATGTTTTGACATTCTCGATTAAATGCTCCTCAACCGCAGCTTAGACAGAAAACACTCCAGCTTCTGCCTTCAGTATCAAATATATGTGGCCAATTTTTTTTTGCATTTTCTGGAAACAATCAAGATGACTTAAATATATCATTGATAACTACTTAAGTTACAAGAAACTTACTATTGTGTTATGTATTACATGAAATCTCATTTGCAATGGGAATTAAAGGGATATATTAATTTTAAAAACGTGTGTCTGGATCATTGATGGAAACATTTAATCTTGTTGAATTGTCAAATGTTTGGATAGATTGTAAATTAATTACACTTACACAAGGAATGATCACTATTGTTAATAGTTCTGCCTGGCATCCATCATTAGTTAAGTCCTATAGGGAATGTTACCTGCTCTTTGGATATAGAAAGTGGAATCCCCTTATTTATTTTCATTTTTTGTATGTTTAGGCACAATAAGACTGGACTTGTGCTATGTCAATGACAAGGAGGCCTATAGTGTCTTAGCCATTCCACCACTTGGCAAATCAGATCACAACCTGGTTTATCTAAGGCCTTCTTACAAACCCGGTGTACTGAGACAGCCTACAACCAGGAAGTGGACACCAGAGGCCAGTGAATCACTGAGGGCCTGCTTTCAATGCACAGATTGGGACATACTGATGGAGCCACAGGAATTCAACAGCAGTGTGGACATTGACAGGATGGCTGAATGCATAACAGAGTACATCAACCTCTGTAGGGATGTTGTTGTGCCAGTAAGAACTGTTTGTTGCTTTCCCAATAACAAACCTTGGATTATAAGCAACATCAAGGGCCTCCGAAATGAGAAAAAGGAGGCTTTCAAAGTTGGTGATCGGGAAAAGATCAAGAGGGTACAGCACCACCTGAAAAGGAGCTTGAAGCAGGCAAAAGGGAACTATAAACGGAAGCTGGAGATGAAACTGCAGCACAACAACAGCAAAGAGGTGTGGACAGGAATGAAAACCATCACTGGCTTCAAGGAGAAGAGGCTGTCGGGAGACGGGGACAAGGCCAATGGGTATCTGGTGTCCCCTCCCACCTCCACAGATGCAGCCTCTCCCCCACCATCACCTCCATGAGGCAGCCCCAATAACACCACAGCTGCAACACCTCCTATGCCGGCACCCTCTCAACTGTTCTTCACTGCGGACGAAGTGAGAGCTGAGCTGAGGAGGTTGGGCCCTGGTAAAGCAGCTGGCCCTGATGGTGTATGTCCCAGGCTACTGAAAGACTGTGCGGCTCAGCTGGCGGAGCCTCTCCAGACCATTTTCAACCTGAGCCTCCAGTCAGGGAGGGTACCAGGTCTATGGAAAACATCATGTCTCGTGCCGGTTCCCAAAGCAGGGCGGCCGACCGAGATCAACGACTACAGACCGGTGACCCTTACATCCCATATCATGAACACAATGGAGCGGCTACTCATTCATCTCCTGAGACCACAGGTCCAGCACGCACTAGACCCACTACAGTTTGCGTACCAGGAGAACATTGGGGTGGATGACACAGTCCTCTACATGCTGCACCGGATCTATTCCTTTTTGGATGAACCAGGTGGCTATGTGAGGATTATGTTCTTTGACTTCTCAAGTGCATTCAACACCATCCAACCCCTGATTCTGAATGACAAGATGGGGGTGGACTCCACTTTATCTCCTGGATATACAACTACCTGATGGGTCGACCACAGTTTGTTAAGCTGGGGGACTGTGTCTCTGGCACAGTGGTGTGCAATGTTGGAGCCCCACCGGGAACGGTTCTGGCCCCGTTCCTCTTCACCCTGTATACTGCAGACTTTAACTATAAGTCTGACACATGCCAAGTACAGAAATATTCAGATGACACAGCGATTGTGGCATGTGTAAGGAACGGGCATGAGGAGGAATACAGGAACTTGACCAGTGCCTTCTGTGCCTGGAGAAAAGAGAACTGTTTCATCCTGAACACAGCCAAGACTAAAGAGATGGTGGTTAACTTTGGCAGGTCCAAGCTCCCCTTTCAGCCGGTCAACGTTGTAGGGGCTGACATTGAGGTGGCGCAGACATATAAATACCTTGGAGTGCAACTCTCCCAGATGGACAATGAAATGCTGTTCTTTGAGCTTGTGTGGGTGGATGGAGGTGGGGGGGTCAGGAATTAGTCTGGATGTGGGACGGTGAATTAAAGTGCTGAGTGACTGGAACGCAGGGCCACCCTTGCATACTAAGAAGAGTAATAAGCAGGAACTGCAGATGCTGGTTGACATCGAAGATAGACGCAAAATGCTGGAGTAACTCAGAGGGTCAGGTAGCATTTCTGGAGAAAAGGATTAGGTGACGTTTCCGGTCGAGACCCTTCAATTCATTCATGATGCAGGCTCAGCTTTGTTCTGCACCGTCCCATACCTATCGTGTCCCCCTCCCTGTCTCTTAGTCTGAAGAAGGGTCCCGACCCGAAACGTCACCTATTCCTTTTCTCCAGAGATGCTGCCTGTCCCACTGAGTCTTGTGTCTATCTTCAGACTAAGTAGAGGTGTTCTACTCAGCGATGACCCAATTTAGTTTCTGCCGTGCAAATGAGCCATCGTCCACCGTTCCATGTGAAAAGTGTCGTGAAAAAGGGAAGGTTAGATGGAGATAGACGAGTGGCGTTTGGTAAGTATTGATCCATGACTGCTCGCCTCTAAAGAGAGTACGATCACTTTGTGTAGTGTTACGAAACGAGTCTGTGATGCAGGAGCACACAGAAGTGCAAATGGTGGAATTAATTCACCAGAGTCCAGATTCCCCATCCTCTCCATAAACCATTTTCAGACCCATCAGTGCCAACATCAAGGTTCCACTGGGGCCCCATCAGCCACCTGGGAAACCAGGAGACTCAAGTGAGAGCAAAGGTACACAAAAATGCTGGAGAAACTCAGCGGGTGCAGCAGCATCTATGGAGCGAAGGAAATAGGTGACGTTTCGGGCCGAAACCCTTCTTCAGACTGATGGGGGGTGGGGGGGAGAAGGAAGGAAAAAAGGGAGGAGACGGAGCCCGAGGGCGGGGGGATGGGAGGAGACAGCCCGAGGGTTAAGGAAGGGGAGGAGACAGCAAGGGCTAGCAAAACTGGGAGAATTCAACGTTCATTACATCCGGACGCAAGCAACCCAGGTGGAATAAGAGGTGCTGTTCCTCCAATTACCGATGTTGCTCACTCTGGCAATGGAGGAGACCCAGGACAGAGAGGTCGGATTGGGAATGGGAGGGGGAGTTGAAGTTCTGAGCCACCGGGAGTTCAGGTAGGTTACTGTGGACTGAGCGGAGGTGTTCGGCGAAACGATCGCCCAACCTCCGCTTAGTCTCCCTGATGTAAATCAGCTGACATCTAGAGCAGCGGATGCAGTAGATGAGGTTGGAGGAGATACAGGTGAACCTTTGTCGCACCTGGAACGACTGCTTGGGTCCTTGAATGGAGTCGAGGGGGGAGGTGAAGGGACAGGTGTTGCATTTCTTGTGGTTGCAACGGAAAGTGCCCTGGGAGGGGGTGGTATGGGTGGGAGGGAAGGGAAGAATTGACAAGGGAGTTGCGGAGGGAGCAGTCTTTGCGGAAGGCAGACATGGGGGGAGATGGGAAGATGTGGCGAGTGGTGGGGTCACGTTGGAGGTTGCGGAAATGGCGGAGGATTATTTGGTGGCTATCTGGACTACAAGTCTTCCCACCCTGCTCCCTGTAAAGACTCCATCCTCTACTCCCAATTCCTCCACCTATGCCGCATCTGCTTCCAGGATGAGACGTTCCACACCAGGGCATCGGAAATGTCCTCATTCTTCAGGGAACGGGGATTCCCCTCTGCCACCATTGATGAGGCTTGCACCAGGGTCTCATCCATACAATGCAACACTGCTCTCTCTCTCCCCATCCCCACACTCGCAACAAGGGCAGAGTCCCCCTAGTCCTCACCTTTCACCCCACTAGCCGGCAAATATAACAAATAATCCTCCGCCATTTCCACCACCTCCAACGTGACCTCACCACTCGCCACATCTTCCCATCTCCCCCCATGTCTGCCTTCCGCAAAGACCGCTCCCTCCGCAACTCCCTTGTCAATTCTTCCCTTCCCTCCCGTACACCCCCTCCCCGGGCACTTTCCGTTGCAACCGCAAGAAATGCAACACCTGACCCTTCACCTCCCCCCTCGACTCCATTCAAGGACCCAAAGACCTGTATCTCCTCCAACCTCATCTACTCCCTCGCGCAACTCCATTGTCAATTTTCAATTCTTCCCTTCCCTCACCGAACCACCCCCACCCCGGGCAATAACCTACCGTTGAACAACCGCAAGCTCAGCAACAACACCTGACCCTTCACCTCCCCCCTCGACTCCATTCAAGGACCCAAGCAATCATTCCAGGTGCAACAAAGGTTCACCTGTATCTCCTCCAACCACATCTACTGCATCCGCTGCTCTAGATGTCAGCTGATTTACATCGGGGAGACTAAGCGGAGGTTGGGCAATCGTTTCACCGAACACCTCCGCCCAGTCCGCAATAACCTACCTGAACTCCCGGTGGCTCAGCACTTCAACTCCCCCCTCCCATTCCCAATCCAACCTCTCTGTCCTGGGTCTCCTCCATTGCCAGAGTGAGCAACACCGGTAATTGGAGGAACAGCACCTCATATTCCGCCTGGGTTGCTTGCGTCCGGATGGCATGAACGTTGAATTCTCCCAATTTTGCTAGCCCTTGCTGTCTCCTCCCCTTCCTTAACCCTCGAGCTGTCTCCTCCCATCCCCCTGCCCTCGGGCTCCTCTCCTCCCTTTTTCCTTCCTTCTCCCCCCCACCCCCCATCAGTCTGAAGAAGGGTTTCGGCCCGAAACGTCGCCTATTTCCTTCGCTCCATAGATGCTGCTGCACCCGCTGAGTTTCTCCAGCATTTTTGCCAAACAGAGCAGTTTGACGTGACAAGTAACATCTGTCCGTTAGACGAGGTACAATTTTTCAGTATAATAAAGCCACCTAATGGTAGCATTCGTTGCTACTACATTACTTTAAAAATCCCATTTTATCCATCTACCACTGACCTATTTTTGACTGTCCTCGGGCAACAAGTGAAGAAAAGAATCAACATTATATGCTCTGGAATTGGGTCTGTTTTAATAATTCCTTGCTCCTGGCGGGTATCACCAGTTCTCCCGGGGAAGCTTGTAGTTGAGAATTGTGCAGCAGGCTGCAAGGGCGAGGAGAAATTATATTGCCGCACAATCCTCGCCAGAATCGCACTCTGTTCCTTGAAACATTATCAGAGGAGGAAGCGAGGGACCACGACATTTACCACTGCGAGGGCAGGGAGATTGAACAAGTTGTGTTGTTCAACTCGATGTCAGCAGTCTGAAAATATCAGATTCGCTGCAGAATGCGAATCGATATACCTTGACAGCCCTCTTCCCCCTTCCTACTATCGGTCTGAAGAACGGTCTGCCCATTCCCTTCACAAATGCTGTTTGACCCGCTGAGTTCCTCCAACACTCTGTGTTTTGCTCAAGATTCCAGCGTATGCAGTTCCTTGTATCTGCATTGTACCAGGTTTACTGTGAGAAAGCCTTGGGTTAAATTCAATGTCCCCATGATTTAGCTCTGATTTCTTTCAACTTTTATTTTCAAATTCTCCACGGTGCGAGAGTGAGACAAAACTTTTTCGAATTTATTCTTATGCGGGCAGTGTAGCAACCGTATAAACACACTTTCCCTCGTCGATTGACATAGAAATTGTGTATTTGGAGGGGTGGGGTGGTCTTAATTAAATAGCCGTGTTCTGATCAACTGCCTCACTCTTCTTACCCGGTTATTGTTGGAATTCCGGTTAAATAGGTCTGTCCAACAATCTGTGAATCTCTAGCTATTCGCATTTTCGGATTGGAAGTGTAAGCCAGGCTGTCCCAGGTTGTCCCAGGTTGTTCGTTGTCAGCAGTGATACTGCATCGTCGGACGTGGCAAATTACCGTGTCTGCTTTCTCACCGAAGCACGATACGCCATAACATTAGAACAGCGGAGACATCCCAAGTCCCCTGGCCAATGTTTGCTCCTCGGTTCTGTGCAGTTCTGTACAGAGTGCCTGGCTCAGCAGAACGGATGATCACAGCACACTGCGGTTGCACACAGATAGACTTGATGGGTTGATAATCCCGTTCTTTTGGGATTGTCACCATTCCATAATGACTTCAATTGCTCCAATATCGTTGTTGCATCTGCAATCTAATACAACCACTAGATATTAATTAAAACACAAATAATTGGAGATTTGGGAAACTGGGCGTTTAAAAAACAGAAAATGCTGGAAATACTCACCAGGACAGGGAGAGTTAGCGATGATCATTCCCGTCCACCACCACTTGCCACTTATGCCATTCAACCTGTCTTGACCTCCACTATCTGTATTCTCTTTGTTCCCTCCTCTCCTCCTCCTTCCCTACAACTGGTTTGATTTCCTACTTTTCCCAGCTCTGACGCCCGGTCCACAAGCTGAACATTAAAACTTAGAAAGAAAGAACTGGAGATGCTGATTTATACCAAAGATAGACACAAAGTGCTGGAGTAACTCAGCAGGGCAGGCAGCATCTCTGGAGAACATGGATAGGTGACGGTTCGGGTCGGGACCCTTCTTCAGACCCGAAACGCCACCTGTTCCTTTTCTCCAGAGATGCTTGCTGCCTGACTGGCTGAGTGACTCCAGCACGTTGTGCCTATCTTTGAACATTACATACATAGATACATAGAAAATAGGTGCAGGAGTAGGCCATTCGGCCCTTCGAGCCTGCACCGCCTGCCTTCTCTCCATACCCCCTGATCCCTTTAGCCACAAGGGCCACATCTAACTCCCTCTTAAATATAGCCAATGAACTGGCCTCAACTACCTTCTGTGGCGGAGAGTTCCAGAGATTCACCACTCTCTGTGTGAAAAATGTTTTTCTCATCTCGGTCTTAGAGGATTTCCCCCTTATCCTTAAACTGTGACCCTTTGTCCTGGACTTCCCCAACATCGGGAACATTCTTCCTGCATCTAGCCTGTCCAACCCCTTAAGAATTTTGTAAGTTTCTATAAGATCCCCCATCAATCTCCTAAATTCTAGCGAGTATAAGCCGAGTCTATCCAGTCTTTCTTCATATGAAGTCCTGACATCCCAGGAATCAGTCTGGTGAACCTTCTCTGCACTCCCTCTGTGGCAATAATGTCCTTCCTCAGATTTGGAGACCAAAACTGTACACAATACTCCAGGTGTGGTCTCACCAAGACTCTGTCCAACTGCAGTAGAACCTCCCTGCTCCTATACTCAAATCCTTTTGCTATGAATGCTAACATACCATTCGCTTTCTTCACTCTTCACTTTAAAACTGTTCCTCTTTCCACGCATGCTGTCCCCGGCAATTTAAAAAACAATTATATTCCATAATATGGATTAATTTGCATGCAAGCAACCAGGTTGCAAGGAAATCACTTGCGTGGTAGACGACTGAACAGTCGGGTCCGCCAACAAGAAGCGAGCGCACCGTGAACTGGGGCGCACCAGCTTCCAGGTGAGCACAAGACAGAAGCAAAATACTGGAGTAACTCCAGGCAGCATCACTGGAGAGAAGGAATGCGTGACATTTCGGGTCGAGACCCTTCTTCAGACTCTTAACGTCACCCATTCCTTCTCTCCAGAGATGCTACCTGACCCGCTGAGTTACTCCAGCACGTTGTGTCCATGGTCGGCGTGAACCAGCTTCTGCAGTTGTTTCCTGCGCTCTCCAGGTGAGCAGGAGCGTCCCAGTGCGCAGGCGTGCGGCGGGCTGCTGTCGGAATGTATCGGGTTGCGAGGAAATCGCAGTAAAGTGGAGACGGGAGTCAGGATCGGGAGTGTCGGGGTGGGGGCGGCCAAGCAGCGTGGGGATGGGATGGGGTGGAGAGTAGGTGCGTCTTGCTCCGCGTGTTGGGTTGAGCTGCAGCGCGGAGGGGCGGCGAGGTGTGGGTCGCCGTGTGTGTGTGTGTGTGTAGGAGGAGGTGAAGCTCCTGGCTGTGTGCACCAGGCTGGATGCACAGCTCCCATTCTGTGAGTCATTTATTGCCGGCGAACGTCTTTAAGGCTGCTCTACTTATTATTTTTAGATGGAAGCTGCGAACAGGATGGCTGTGATTGTGAACTGGACAGATGGACCTTTAAATCGGAGCTGGGAGTAGTTTACATTTGTTGTCAATTAGAAGAGTTTTATCCCTTTTGTGACCGTAACATCTCTAAAAATATATATTCTAACTCATTGCAGGAAGGACACGTGGCGAGCTGGGATCAGGATTTTAATTTTAGCCACCGTTATCCTAATCTGGGGTTAATATTTAAATCTCATTCGTTCAACGATGTAACAGTTATTGGGAAATAAGGACTAAACTTTCAATGACAGAAAGATGCTGTGATTTTATTTTTAATCACCGACCACTCAGACGGTGTGACCTATATTCTTTCCCTCCCTTGTCTTTTTTGTTTAAGCTGGAGGATCTCACAGATAACGGGATATTTTTTGGCTAAAATGGAAGTTGAGGGAGAAGCTTTGACGTGCAAAGCGCGAAGACTTCTTCATTTGTTTAGCGGGGATTTGTTGAACTAAGCACATTGGTGCGACCCATTCAGCAAATATTGGATGTTAACGCGTTCAGAAATCAAGGGAGCTCGGCACAAAAAATTGGGGTTGGGGTAACTGGAGAGGATTAAAGTTGGAAAGAAAATAATACTGAGTTGTAGTTGTGTTACAGTGTGAATTTGTAAACTGAAATTACATTTCTCTTTATTCTGACAATATAATACTTTTTTTCCGAATTTACTCGTTAGCTAGTGAAAGGGGCATTTCTCATTTGGTTACAATGAACTCCAGTAGAACTATTAATCTTTCTTTAATTTGTTTTTAAATCGTTTAAGCCACCCCCATTGATTGTAATCCAACGTGGGATATGAATGCAATTTGAAGCAACCGTTTGCTGCTGTTGCAGGTTCCCGTCACATCACGTTAGCTGTTTTAAATGTGTAATCTTCTGACTTGGGTCCAGATTTAGCACAGTTATTAAGCACAAGGGAAACGGCGTTTTAGTTGCCTTTCTCTGGCTATGAATTGACGAATGAAACAATTTTCTAAACACTACCTTATCCAGACCCACCAGCACATCTGAAGTGTTCAGCTCGTCATTGAGGGAAAAGGGTGGTCAGTTGGGTTTGACATCAGTCGGTGAATGGTTGCGTGGCTCAAACTACTTAGTTTAATGAATCAGTCTGGCTACTTTGCTTCCCACCAATTGGAGCTTCAACACTTCCCCTTGTGTTTTCCTCAGATGGCTTGACCAGGATCAAGTTGATTTTTGGATAAAGTTGCCAATATCCCATCTTGCCATTGAGGCTCAAAGATAGAAGATTAAATCATGGGCGTACGACTCCAACCAGGTTGTGAAGAGTGAACTGTAAGGTAGGTGAGACCGGGTAAACAGTTGCTGTTGACCTGACGTTAACATTTTGAGATTGTATCATATTTTTGGATGATGTTTGTTTTCGTGTCCGGAAGGAATGGCTTAGAGCAGGAGAGTGTGAGTGATTAGTCCTGACATCAGCAGCTGTGAGGATGCTGGCAAAGGGAGGGAAGTGCAGGTTGATTTATTTTGTATAATCACAGAAATGTATGGCACAGATGGAGACCACCCGATCCATCACATACCTGCTGGTGAACTTTGGATGGAAGAGAAAGGCAGTCGGAAGTGCACTCGTAAATATAGTTTAATCTGTTGTGAAAAATAAATGCGAGGCTTGTTCTTAAAAATTAATAGTCGCGTTCAATGACCCTGCCCTCAAAGGATTTGAAATCGTGAAATCTTTCATGGATCGCGATGCTTCAATTCTCTTGTTCAATATCAAAATGGTTCCTTTTAAAGTTGCAAAATATTACCCTGCTTCAATGACTGACTGGCTGCTGTCCTTGGCATGGTAAAGCACACTTATCTTCTTCCAACGCTGTCATCCTCCAGCTAGATGGGACTTCACCCATCTAATGTCAGTCTTACCCAAGCAGGAATAACCTAGAAATCAGTGTCATGGTTCCCTCCCACTCTCACATAGTCACCTCTGGTAACCACCCCCCACCCCCCTCACTGCATTCCCTTCCCCGATCAAAGATCTGTGTTGTTCCCCCCCTGTTTCTCATGATAGATGCTGTCCACAACAACATCAATGAAATAGGTCTCCACTCTGTAATATAGTTTGAAGAGCAAGAGCTCTTTCTCTCCTTTCCTCTGCGGTATCTAAATTGTTCAATGTCTTATCCAAAATCTGATACTGCACAATCATAAATGTACGTCTCTCAAATAGTGTAGAAAAATAATTTGTATATCACCCTACACAATCTCAGGAACAACTCTGTTCCCTATTCTCTGACACCATCAGTCTCCCTGGCAATTGGCCTGGGTGGAACCAGACTGATCTCCACCTTGAAGGTGGTTGCAGCCTGGAGGTTGCAGAGATTATAGACAATAGGTGCAGGAGTAGGCCATTTGGCCCTTCAAGCCAGCACCGCCATTCATTGTAATCATGGCTGATCATCCCCAATCAGTACCCCGTTCCTGCCTTCTCGACATATCCCCTGACTCCGCTATTTTTAAGAGCCCTATCTAGCTCTCTCTTGAAAGCATCCAGAGAACCGGCCTCCACCGCCCTCTGAGGCAGAGAATTCTGCAGACTCACCACTCTGTGAGAAAAAGTGTTTCCTCGTCTCCGTTCTAAATGGCTTACTCCTTAATCTTAAACAGTAGCCCCTGGACTCCCCCAACACCGGGAAGATGTTGCCTGCCTCTAGTGTATCCAGGCCCTTAACAATCTTATATGTTCCTGATTCCTGATAGAAGTGTATAAAATTATGAGAGCATAGATAAGGCAGACGGTCAGAACCGTTGTCCCAAGATGAAAAAATGAAATACTCGAGGGCATAGTTTTACGGTGAGAGGGCCAAAGTGTCAAGGTGATGTGCGGGGCAACTTGTTTTACTTGGAGGGTGTTGAGTGGAACATGCTGCCAGGATTGCTGGTTGAGGTAGGTACAATATTTTGCTTTTGAGATGCTTTTGGATTGGCATATGGATATGCAGGGAATGGAGGGATATGGATTATACACTGATAGGTAAGACTTGGTCTTGGCATCATAGTAATTAGCAACTGAAGAGCCTGTTCTTATGCTGTACTGTTCTATGTCCAAAACTCAGAAATGAATCTTGCAACTGCGTTTCATTCTCGAATGATCAACAACTGGTTTTTACAATTCTTATTCTTGTTTTCAATTCATTTTTGCTCTCCATCCCTCACTGTCTCTGCAATCCCCTCCATCCCTATGACTCCTGAGATATCTCCATCTTCTTATGTTTGCATCTTCAGCACCGATGCTTTCAATTGATTCACCATTCAGCAGCTTATCCTCCAGGCTTAGAATTCCCGACTTGTCCTACAAATTTCTAAACCCTACCCAATTTGATGAGTTCTTGTTTGATGGGTCTCCCACGGAGCAATAACATTGTAGTTACAATATAGGCAAGATAAATTGAACAGAGGGCAGCAAGAACACAGCAGAATGCTCCAAGAATGAAATATAAACTGAAAATAGACCATCCATAGAGGGAGATAAACTGAGTCAATGATACAAGATCATCAAACCAAAATGTTAACTTGGTTTCTGTCTCCTTAGACATTGACCGGCATACGGTATTTCCAGCATGTTCGATTCTTAATGAAGCACAGATAGGTTTATGACAAAATGTAACAAAATATTCGAGCCTCGCTGTTCAACCCACAGTCGGCGCTTGTTGAGCTCGTATGTTGGCGTAGCATCACTCCCTGACAAACTCAATGCGTTTTATGCACGCTTTGATAGGGAGAACACTGATGTGCCTTCTTGAGCCCCCATTCGCTGTGATGGTATTTCAGTCACAGTCACAGAGGCTGGCGTCAGAAAATCCTTCAGAGGGGTGAACCATCGAAAAGCGACTGGACCTGATGGTATACCCGGTCGTGTTCTAGAAACCTGTGCAGACCAACTTGCTGGAGTTTTTACGGACATTTTCAACCTCTCACTTTTGAGGTCTGAGGTTCCCACCTGCTTTAAAAAGTGACGTGCCTCAACGACTATCGACCAGTGGCACTAACGTCGGTGGTGATGAAGTTCTTTGAGAGGTTGATCATGGCGCAAATCAACTCCTACCTCGACAAAAACTTGGACCCACTACAGTTCGCTTACCGCCACAACAGATCAATGGTGGATGCGATCTCACTGGCTCTCCACTCTGCTCTGGACCACTTGGACAACAAAAACTCATATGTCAGGCTGTTATTCATTGATTACAGCTCGGCATTTAACACAATCATCCCCTCCAAACTGGTTACCAAACTCACAGAACTGGGTCTCTGCGCAACGTCCAGGTTCAGGAATAGCTACTTCCCCACAGCCCTCCGGCTAATGAACTCAACTCAAACAAAACTCTGAACATTAATAGCCCATTATCTGTTGATTTGCACTTTATCCGTTTTATTTATTCATGTGTGTATATATTTATACAATGGTATATGGACACACTGATCTGTTCCGTATTCATGCCTACTATAATTCTGTTGTGCTGAAGCAAAGCAAGAATTTCATTGTCCTATCTGGGACACATGACAATAAACTCTCTTGGATCTTGAATCTTGAATGAGGGTGCGGAGGAACCACCATGGGGGGGGGAGGAGGAAGAACAATGGACCCGGAGTAGAGGGACCGACCGCCTTGAGGGAGGGGGCGGGGGGACGGGGACGGCAGACTAAGGAGGAGCTGGTGGGGATACTTTGTAACTTTGTCAGTGCCATTTATGTGGCGACTTTGCATACCTTGGGTACGTAGGCAGAGAATGTCACTGTGACTTGTCACGTGACAATAAAGTATTCCATTCCATTCATTTGTGGTAATTCTGCCCAGATGGTGTGGAAGATGCAACCCACCCCTGCATCCACCACATTGTAATTGCCCCCCTTCTCTTAAGACTTATTAAGATTTAATGATTTATTAAGAGCAAATGTTCAGCACAGACTTTGTGGGCCGAAGGGACTGTTGTGCAGTACTGTCAATGTTCTATGAAAAATGGATTAACGTTAATTTAAAACCTTATTTCCTAATGGATGCTCTAGCAGTGAAAGATGTAGCATGGTTCCCTTGAATGAAAAGGTGAAAGATATAGCACAGAAACGGACTGTTCGGCCCACTTTGGCCACAATAACCATCAACCACGAACCATTTACTCCAGTCTTACATGAATCCCATTTTTTTTACTCTCATCAACACTCCCCAGATTCCACCATTTAATTGCATCCCTGTGACAGTTATTGTGGCCAATTAAGCTGCCAACATGCACATCTTTGGGATGTGGGAGGAAACCAGGAAGCTGAAAAATATATTTATGCTAGGAACCAGGAAACCAAGTGGTGGAAATGCACGTAGCCACAGGGAGGACATTCAAACAACACAGCCAATGCCTGAGGTCACGATCGAGGCAGTGGCTCTATTAGCGCTGCTACCCTCAAAGTATTGAAGATAAAAAAGTAAGTTGATTAGAAAAGATTTGCATTGCAACCATTGAAGATTTTGTGTTTGGGGAGAAAAAAACCTCTACTGATGGAATCAATAAATGAGGTTTCCCCACTTGAAGAGAAATCAATTGTAGTTAAAATCATTGAAGTGTATGTGATTGAAGAAAGACAACTGAATATAGAGTGGGATAAAACATAAACATAAATAAATGTGCCTGAAAGAGGTGCAGGAGATCTGGATTGAAGCAATTAACTAGAAGGAGGCAGGGGTGCGCCCTGAATTAATGGGTATTGACAGCAACTGTTTTACACACAGCCATTCGAAAGAAGCCATGCAGTAATGAGTTCAGTCTTATGATTGTAACGTTTATGAAATGTTAGACATGTTCCATTCCTCACCAAGGTGTTAGAAGCCTACTCAATTATTAGGATCACCAGTGGAAAGATGATGTGGAAAACACTCCTGACATTCATGGATTAGGGCACAGCTGTCAAGGTTTCATTTATATTTTTTCACAAGATTTTCTAAATGTATTTGAACTGCGTGCATGGTATATCAGTAATTTAGTTTGGTGAAAATAAAGAGAAGTGGGGATGGATTCCCAATTTCTGCAAATAACTTTTTTCATCTCGGGGAAGGCTATTTATCATTTTATTCTCTGAAGTGATATGATGCACTCTGAGGGTATTCTTCATATTTGATCTAACAAGACATTCACATTATTATTTACCAAGTCAACGCATAGATGATCCCACAACTGTTTATTACTAAGGTACGATTTAAGCAGAGTGTTTTGTTTCAAATTTCATCAGCAGGAAATTTTGTTATTTGCAACTTTCATGTCTGAGTCATATAGCTGTTATCTCAAACTTTATGTAGCTATGGATGATCGTCATTCTATTAATGTTGAAATTGAAAAGAATTATATGGAATGCAACAGCAGCTTGTATAAATCCACTGATTCATACGTTGTAAAAAAAACCCTCCCACTAATTTAATTAGGTCACTATTCTATTCTATCTCTTGTGTATTTTTCTTCTCTTCAAATGCATTTGCACTATTCATCATTGATATACCCGCAGAAGCCTGCACATTCTAGTGATTGAAGATAGACACAAAATGCTGGAGTAACTCAGCGGGACAGGCAGCATCTCTCCAGAGAGAAGCTGCCTGTCCCGCTGAGTTACTCCAGCATTTTGTGTCTATCTTTGATTTAAACCAGCATCTGCAGTTCTTTCCTACACATTCTGGTGATTGGGCAGGTTCTCCTGATTCCCCTGTTGGATTGACTTGAACTATTGTCATGCACTTTACAAATGGAAATACATTATGCTCTTTCCAATTTACCTATCGTTGCTTCTAAGGGCTTGTGCCAAAGCATTCTTTGACCTATTTAATATCTCCTGCTAACTGTAACCTCTCATTCCTTGTATCCTCTGCAAATCTTTTTGCATCTGTGTCATCATATAAAGTGTAGATCAGGCAATTGATTGGCACGGTCATCGTGACCTGTTTCTGTAATATATGACTCTATGATGGACTATAATATAGAGATTATAAATATCTGCAGTAGTTAATCTGCATCCAAGTAGATTTCTTTACAAATTTAGCATGACCCTTCTGATATTGAATGAAATTTCCCCAGAAATGGGTTTTCTTTGCCTTTTTATGGCATGTTTAGCATAAATTAAATAGTTCCTTTTTATGATTTTTGTGACTGTTCATCGTCCACCAGCACATTTGACCACCTATTTTACAAGATGCATGGTTCTCATTATTGGTGCTCCTGAAATACACCTCTAGTTTGTAATGAGATTCGTCTTTCAATCGAATTACTATTCTGAAAGTTGAATGACTGCTCAGACAGCCAAAAGAAGTCATTTGTTTTATTTCTAATCTTTTTTGGTATTATTTTGCTTCCAAAATTTGATATCACAACCACATTTTAATATAGCTCACATTACTTTACAACATTTACAGTATAATTTGTACATCTAAGTTTTACCAGCAACAAAGTATGGCTGTTTAAAAATGCAACAACAAATAATTTGCAGCAAAACTGAATCTTTGAGGTTTTCATTAAACATTGTTTCCTTCAGGATAGACGCAAAATGTTGGAGTACCTTAGTGGGTCAGGCAGCGTCTCTGGTGAAAAGGAATAGGTAACGTTTTCGGTCGAGATCCTTCTTCAGATGAAGAAGAAGGGTCTTGACCTGAAATGTCACCTCTTCCATTCCTCCAGAGATGCTGCCTGAACCGCTGTTACTCCAGTATTTTGTGTCTATCTTTGCTGTAAAAAATATCTGCAGTTGATTCCCTCGGGTTCAATTACATTTTTGGTGTTTTTGTTAGTGCGTGGATTTCATTTTTCCTTATTCACTATATTTGTTCATCATTTTGCAGTGGAAATGAAATAACTATATATTTGCTTGTGGCTGTTCAAAAATGGAATCATTATACGTTAGAGTTCAAAAATAGGTGCATGTTGCCTCATCAGAATTAAGTAACATCATTCCTAACAATTCTAAAAATGTCGAGTTGACTTTGCGGATGGGAGGTTATGTTGAAGTTGTATAAGACATTGGTGAAGTCGCATTTGGAGTATTGCGTTCAGTTCTGGGCACCATGTTAGAGGAAAGATGTTGTCAAGCTGGAAAGGGTGCAGAGAAGATTTACAAGGATGTTGCCAGGGCTAGAGGGATCTAAGCTATAGGCACAGGTTTAGTAGGCTGGGACTCTATTCCTTGGAGTGCAGGAGGATGAGGGGTGATCTTATAGAGGTGTATAAAAATCATGAGTATTGATCAGGTAGATGCACAGAGCCTCTTGCCCAGAGTACGTGAATCGAGGACCAGAGGATATAGGTTTAAGGGGAAAGGGAAACGATTTAATAGGAATCTGAGGGGTAACTTTTTCACACAAAGGGTGATGATGTATGGAACAAGCTGCCAGAGGAGGTAGTTGAGGCTGGGACAATACCAATCTTTAAGAAACAGTTAGATAGGTACATGGATCGGGTAGGTTTGGAGGGATATGGACCAAAAGCAGGCGTGGGATTAGTGTAGCTGGGACATGTTGGCCAGTGTGGGCGAGTTGGGCTGAAGGGGCTGTTTCCACACTGTATCATTCTATGACTCTATGACGCAAAAACGGAATCTCCTTGTATTACATGGATGATGTTTAAACATTTATCATTGCATCAAGCAAATGCTCTAGTTCCCTTGAAGACATTTTAATTACAAAGAAATGTTTTTATTCCTGGTTTTAACACGGGGATTGTGTACAAAATAGGACATTAACTATATCCAGGAAAAAGCTTGCATGGAACTTGTTCTTTGCAAAAATGCATATTATTTTGGGCTTTTACTAAGATTACAAAATGTCCCCAATATCCAATGACTTCTAATGTTGTACAAGTTTTCTTTTAACAATGTGTGTTGCTATTGGTAGTATTGGAGAACTATAATAACCCTTCACCAAATTTAACATCAACATTTCTTAATTAAAACAGAATTTGTAGTACTCTCGTGAAATTCAAACACTTTCTTCACAGTGGCATGAGATACGAAAACCAGTTTCCAGGGAACTGTTTTACAACCCTGAGACACAAGAACCCTTTACTTGTTTTCACCACATCTGTTGACAAGATTTTTAGTGTGCATAGTTGGGGCATTCCATCTTAGAAAAAATGAAATAATCTATTTCTTCTGAATCACCTTGGTTAATTCTACAGCTTTACTTTTCCTGGGGCAACTTTCCACGTTTGTGCACTCTATTTTAAAAATAGAAATCTCTGAATTTGTGCATGATGGCTGTGAGAAAGCATCTTTTTAATTTAATTTCCAGTTGCTTTGTTTAGTATTTTAAGTCGTGATGTCATGAAATCAATCCACTTTGCAGGTAACGAGCAACCAGTCTGGTGCCAAACCATCACCATTGGTGCAATTGGTTCACTGTTGAGAAGGTGCATCAATGGATAGAGTGATCTTGGACTACAGTTTTAAAACAATCATTCATTGGGCATTGCGTACTTAAGGGCCTGTCCCACGAGTATGCGACTGCATGCGGCAAGCGCGGCCTAATGAGGCCGCTTGAGCCATACGGCCTCGCGGGGCCGGTCCCACTTCGATTGCCGGAGCCGTATGGAGTTGTGCAGAGCTGGTCCCGACATCGCGCGGGGCTCCGGAAAACTGACAGTGTTCAAAAATTCCATGTGGCAACGGCCTGCCGGCCCACAGCCACATTGAGGTGTGCGCACCGTCTCGACGCCGTACACACCGACTCGACGCTGTATGTCACTCGCAAACTTCCCGCGGACGTCGCTCGAACTTCATGTCATTCACTCGACCTCCGCGCGGTCCCTGCTTCTGGTTTGGTCGCGCTCGCCGCATGCAGGCGCATGCTGGTGGGACCGGCCCTGTACGGGGATCACTCGACCTCCGCGTGACCCCCGTTTCTGGTTTGGTCGCGCTTGCCGCATGCAGTCGCATGCTCGTGGGACAGGCCCTTAAGAGGAATGTTTATGAACTAACTCAGAAACTTGGATACAGTGGAACAGAAATCAGCAAAGGTTGCAAAGTGTTTCAATGTTGGGTTAGTGACAGCTGTTCTCGGGGAAAGACCATAAACAAGAATGACGAGAGGATTCTTTGAAATTATGAAAGAGTTTATACAGAGAAAATGTTTCTACTTCTGGGGTTGAGACGAAAGCTTTGGGCTATAAAGCTTCCGGTAATGACCAAAAAATCTAGCAGGACTTAAAACTGGCGATCCAACTGAATGTAAAAGTAAAGATCCTTCAGAGTAAGAATATGGAGCATTGGGTTGTGGAGGAGAATACCATGTGCTATCTGTCGCCTTAGAGTAAAGATCCTTCAGAGTAAGAATATGGAGCATTGGGTTGTGGAGAATACCATTGATGCATTGGATGGCATGTTAATTAAACAAAGAAGTTGGATGATATAAGTGGAATAAGCTCAGTGTCACAAACATGGGAAGTGTTTTGTTTACGTAAATAAATGAATTAATGAATTATAATTCATTTATAAACAGAATAAATGAATTATTTCTATCCTACACGTGCTCTTTGTTATTTTATTCGTCATCCTATTTTATGAAGAGGAACGAACTGTCTAGGCATGTGAAATAAGCATCTGTCTCTGTCCATCAGTGTGACATCCTTGTGTGCATCATCGGTGTGCCCAGTGTGCAAGAGATTAACAAGGTGCACATGCTATGATAATGAGCCCATATTATTGTGGACAATCTGATTCTCACATTTATTGCCACATGCACCGTTGAAGGTACAGTGGAGTTTGATTTACCATGCAGTCATACAAACAAAAGAGCACAATATACGATAGAATACAAAATGAACATCCGCCACGGTGGAATCAATATGCTTCACTGTGGTGGAAGGCCATAACTTTCAGTCAGTCCTCCTCCTTTGTTCATCCGTGGTTGGGGCCATGAACCCTCCGCAGTCGCCGCCATGGAAGGCCTGATGTACAGGCCCTCTCGTTGCTCGAAACTCCGACGTCGGGACAGACGGACACTCCGCGGCTTGGAGGTCCCGAATCAGCCGCTTCACTATGTTATAGAGAAGACCGGGGATTCACGATGTTACAGGCCGCAGGCCGACGGTCGGAGTTCTTCTCCGGCGATCCCCGGCAAGGGATCCCAAGCTCCGCGATGGGATGTCCACACTGTGCCCACGGCTAGAAGCTGGATGACTTCTCCTGGATTACTTCACTGTTCAGAGTGAAAGGAAAGCAACTCTCTAATAAGGTATGATTGGCAAGAAGGGTCTGAGGAAAGCTATGTGCAGGAAGGAACTGCAGAAGCTGGTTTAAACAGAAGAGAGCGACAAAAAGCTGGAGTAACTCAGTGGGAAGGGCAGCATCTCTGGAGAGAAGGAATGGGTGATGTTTTGAGTCGAGATTCTTCAGAACGAAAATCGCGGTAAAGGGATATGGGAGATATAGACGATGATGTCGAGAGAGATATAGAACAATGAATGAAAGATATGCGAAAAAGGTAACGATGATAAAGGATACAGGCCATTGTTAGCTGTTTGCTGGGTGAGAATGAGAAGCTGGTGTGACTTGGGTGGGGGAGCGATGGAGAGAGAGTGTATGTAGGGGTTACTTGAAGTGAGAGGCATCAATATTCATACCACTGGGTTGTAAGTTGCCCAAGCAAAATATGAGATGCTGTTCCTCCAATTTGTGTTTAGCCTCACTCTGACAATGGAGGAGGCCGAGGACAGAAAGGTCAGTATGGGAAGGGGAATGAAAGCGTTTAGTAACTGGGAGATCAGGTAGGTTGACTGAGCCAAGGTTTTCAGTGTGGTCCTTCTATTGATAAAATGCTGGGAGCATAGTCTTGTATGTGGAACATATTCTTTCACCAATTGGACAAGCAGAAGATGTTGAGACACACGCTGATGTAAGCACTCGCATCTATGTGATGATATACATTGGTAGGAGGTGGTCAGGGGAGGCACACAACATTAACTAATATTATGACGGACTCCAATAGCAGCTGGGCTGGCCACTGCTGTTGTCCCCAGTTAGATAGCGCTCTTAAAGATAGCAGAGTCGGGGGATATGGGGAGAAGGCAGGAACGGGGTACTGATTGTGGATGATCAGCCATGATCACAGTGAATGGTGGTGCTGCTCGAAGGGCCGAATGGCCTACTCCTGCACCTATTGTCTATTGTCTATCACCATCATCGAGGCCACAAATCAGCTGCAGTAACAGAAGCATTGCTGGAAGAAGAACTATTTTAAGGATCTGAAGAACACTGCGAAGGCATGCCTCGTAGATGTGCAGGAAGGAACTGCAGATGCTGGTTTACATCTCAGATAGAATGCTGGAGCAATTCAGTGGGATAGGCCGCATATCTGGAGAGAAGGAATGGGTGACGTTTCGGGTCGAGACCCCTCTTCAGTCTGAAGAAGGGTCTCGACCCGAAATGCCTCATAGATGGTCAAATTACAGCCACAGGAGCTGTATTCTCCTACAATGAAACTCTTGGTTCATCAGGGCTTATTTGGTAATGATCAAGAGAACAAGGAGATAATTTACCACAAACATATGACTTTATTAGATAGGAAGCTTTGATATTTTCTTGAGGGTAAAGAAATGTCTTTACATGTACCTGAAGGCAAAGTTCCACCAGGGATCTAAAGAACAGATGTTGACAAATCCACGAAAAATGCAAGGAGCAGCAGCAGCACCAACCATCAGGGCATTAAATAAATCAGGGCACACTGCAGAATTCCCTCTTCAAATTTGGCTACGCACAGTAATTAGTTTCCATTTTATTGTGCACCAATGGGTCTATAATAGGTTCCTAGGATGCGCTGTGGCGGAAGGATAGTGCGCGGTGACAGGCCTGCTCACAGCCATGAAGAGGGACCCGGAGGGGCCGCTGTCTGCTTGCAGGGGAAGCTTGGAAGCCGCTAAACTTGGCCCCGAGGTCGAGGACCAGAGAGTCGAGGAGGTGGAAGCTGCTGGTGACGATGGATGAGAGGAATGAGCTGGTAGGAGAGGGACCAAGGTATTACCCCCAACACCTTCAGGTTGGCTGCAGCAGTCTCCACCCGGCGCGGCCTGCGGACTTTGGAAGCCGCAGACTCCGGTAGGAGGGGGCCGACTCTGTGTCCACGCCGCTGAGGACGTCCCGCAGCCCCGACGTCGGACTTACAACACCCCGGCATGCGGTCCTGAACATCGGTCCGCCCGTAGCGGCAACAGCGGAGGGCTTGGGGAGGCCCTGACCACGGGGAATAGTGGAGGAAGAAGACTGACTTTGGTGCCTTCCCACACAGTGGGGAACTTTGATTCTGCTGTGTGGGGATGTTTTATGTCAAACCCTATAGTGTGTTGTGTCCTGTTGGTTTTTATTGTATGGCTGTATGGAAATTCATTTCACTGTGCCATCAGGCACACGCGACAATTAAATCTATCTTGAATCTTGAGGAAGTGCCCCTGGGACACAGCAGCAGTCGGGCGAGGAGAGGGACGCCAATGGCGACGGATGAGGCCCTGCAGCAGCCAGGGGGCTTATTTGGATCAGGGGCACTCTAGTACAACCAGAATGTGGGCTGGACTTTGGACTTTTTATTGTGTAAATGTCACCAAAATATGGCGACTTGTGCGTGTAAGCTATGCAAAAATGAATTTCACTCTGCAGTCCATACGTGACAATGAAGAAGCATTGACCATGATAGACCAGTACCAAACATGGATGTGTTGTTGTTCCAAAATTTCTCTCAGACTTTCTTGCTGCAATATTTCACTTCAACGCCTGTGGGTATGGAACCACACTTTTAGATCTAATTCAAAGCTGTGGTTGGGCTGCAGAATGAAAAAGATGCATTCACACACACTCGGTGGCTGAACAAAATATCATCGCATTCTCCAAAGCGTGTGAAAAATTTGGCCTTGCACCCAAAATAAAGGTGCAACGCCAACCTGCTCCACATTCAAAATTACAGAATGTTTTGAATTATTTAATTGAATGGAAATTGAGAGCAGTGTCATCACTGTGAATATTATATTGTACAACCTATTTCAACCCTGTTTTAGTAATGTACTTCTGCTTTTGTGCCCACAGGAATCACACTGCAAATTACCATTTCCTCATCACCAGAAATTTCCCAAGCTCTTTTGGGAAGCAAGGCTTTCACTGTTAGTAGTTGGATGTAATTGATGTGATGTAATTGATTAGTACCAATTAATGCTTAATAGTATTCTACATGCCCGTATCCTTAATTTGCTCTGTCCTCTGTGGAATCTGAGTGGATGTCGTGTCAAGCACAGTTTTAATGGAACTCAATGAAAATGATGTGTGGTCATGCATGCCGAAAGATTACTTGGAAACCTGCATTAGAAAATGAATCTCCAAGCTTATAAATCTGTCCCATATAAGCACCATGACTAGTAAACAGATCAAACATTTTTTTAGATTTCTCCTACCACTAAGAAAGTGCGACTCAATTTGTCTTGGAGATGTGGATTGGCGTAAGTGTTTTGAATATCAGAAATGTTTAACCAAAATAGCTGATAAACAATCCATGAACACTTTTTTAATAAAGGCTTATTGGATAACAAGTGCCCAGAAATCTGGCTCCCTGATTTGAAATACTGCTTCACTGGTATTCTTGGAACATAACGAGGGCTGCTATTAAAATAGATAGCTGAGAATTTAATGTACTCTTGTTCTATTTATATCAGTGAGAGGCATTGGCATAGCAGGTGATAATGAGCCTCCCTGTGAGGGGTGGAATTCTAGTAGGTTATTATCAGCACTAATATATTAAAATAAAGATTAGCATCATGACTAACTAGCAAATTTATCTAACGAATCTTGGCTCATCACTTAGCATTTTGTGTACTTATTTGAATTGTAAAGATGGGAGTATATTTGTTAAATATTATCACATGTTCTACAACAGAATTATTTTAATATTTAGTTTAAGGAAGAACTGCAGATGTTTGGAAAAATCAAAGGTAGACAAAAATGCTGGAGAAACGCAGCGGGTGAGGCAGCATCTATGGAGTGAAGGAATAGGCGACGTTTCGGGTTGAGACGTATTTTTGGGTCGGTCGGGTCTGACATATCTTCAGTATTAATCTACAATTGGAACCTTTAGCTGCGTTTTTGTATATTACTTTGAATTGTAAATGTATCTCATGGAGCAAGTGTCTTTTGATGCAGTTGTCACTGTTTGCTTCAACATTTATTCATGTGTGAACTTGGACACTAGTTTGGGTCACCAATATGTGATCCTGGCAAGTGCTGCTTGATAACATTGTAATTGTAATTAATGTATTAGCCAAATATGTAAAACCACAAGGAATTTGATTTGCCATACAGTCATAGCAAAAAAGCAACCAAGACACACTACATAAAAAATAACATAAACATCCACCACAGTCCACTGTGATGGAAGGCAATAACATATTATCTTCTTCCCTCCTTTTCTCCCATGGTCGGGGCAGTCGAACCATCTACAGTTGGGGCGATGGATGCTCCCGCAGCCGGCAATTGAAGCTCCCGCGTCGGGGCGATCGAAGCTCCTGTAGTTGGAGCTCCTGAAGTAGATCCCTAACCAAGCAAGCTCCACGATGTTAAGTCCGCAGGGTCCCGCGGTTGGAACTCCCGGAGTCGATCCCTGACAAAGGGATCGCAAGCTCCACGATATTAGGCCGCAGCGCGGACGGAGATACGATACGGAAAAAGTCACATCCCCGTCGAGGAAAGAGATTAAATAAACTTTCTCACCCCACCCCTACATAATACAAAACTAAAGATGCACTAAAACATACAAGCAAACATTGATGTCACTGATGACAGTTTTCATCACCTTGTTGAAGATTAATAGCAGTGGGTGATAAATAGCTACGTTGAATCTTTCCTGCTTTTTGTGAACAGGAAATATCTGGGCAATATTGCGTCTTGTCAGGAATATGCCAGGATTATAACCGTACCAGAACATGGCGACACAGTGGCGCAGTGGTAGAATTGTTGCCTTACTTCGCCGGGCACCCGAGTTTCATCCTGACAATGGATGCTGTCTTTATGGAGTTTGTACATTCTCCCTATGACCAAGTGTGTTTTCTCTGGGTGCTACGGTTTCTTCTCGCATCCCAAAGATGTAGAGGTTTGTGGGTTAATTTGCTTTGGTATGATTATAAATTGTCCCTAGTGTGTAAGATAGTGCCAGTACGGGTGACCACTGGTTGGTGCAAACTCGTTGGGCTGAAGGGCCTGTTTCGGCATTGTATCTCTAAAGTCCAAACCACTTGGCTGGAGATGCAGTGAGACTGGAGTGTAGGTCTGTAGTGTTCTGTAGCCTTGTGCTGGAGCCAGGGCATTTCCAGTTTTTAGTTTTAGTTTAGTTTAGAGATTGGAGATACAGCGTGGAAACAGGGCCTTCAGTCCACATCGACTGACCAGCGATTCCCATACACTAGCCCTATCCTACACACAAGGGACAATTACATTTGTTTTTACCAACCTACACAAACCAATACACCGTTGGAATGTGGGAGAATACCGGAACACCTGGGGAAAACCCACGCAGTTACGGGAAGAACGTTCAAACCCCATACCGACAGCACCCGCAAACAGGATTGAACCCAGGTCTCTGGCGCTGTAAGGCAGCAACTCTACCGCTGCACCTTCATGCCCCCCCAAATAATTTAGAACTCCCTGGGGGGGCGGAATTAAACCGCAGTTCTCAGCATGCTAGGAGTGGATACAAACCACTATACTAACGAGGATGCTTTCGTGGGAAATTTAGGAAAAAATGCTTAGCATTTCTGGTGGAATGTCGAAGAAAACTCTTCAGCCTTGCCTTGAGCATTCTTGTGCGAGACCCAATCTTTGTTGATACTGAGGATAGGCTCTGAATCATTTGCTCCAATTGGCTCTGTTTATTGTAATCTGTCTTTGCTGCTTTGCATGTATGTATGGCATCTGCATCATGTGGACATCTCAGTTTAAGGCCTGCTTGGTGCAGCTCCTCACAGCTCTTCTGTACTCATTGAACTCGAGTTTATCTTTTGACTTTATAATGAAAGAGTGAGGCATATGCTGGGCCATGAGGTTTCCTGTGGTGTTTAAGAAGGAACGGCAGATGCTGGAAAATCGAAGGTAGACAAAAGTGCTGGAGAAACTCAGCGGGTGCAGCTATGGAGCGAAGGAAATAGGCAATGTTTCTTAAGAAACCCTTCTTCAGACAGATTTCGGCCCGAAACGATGCCTAATTCCCTCTTTCCGTAGGTGCAGTTACCGATGGTGTCTCGGTACATATCTGCTGCTGCTAATGGTCCATAGTTTAGTTTAATTTAGAGATACAACGCGGAAACAGGCCCTTCGGCCCACCGAGTCCGCACTGGCCAGCGATCCCCACACTAACACTATCCCACAGACATGAGTGACAATTTACACATGCACCAAGCCAATTAACCTACATACCCATACGTCTTTGGAGTGTGGGAGGAAACAAAGATTTCTGAGAAAAATCTAATTGGTTACAGGGAGAACGTACAAACTCCATACAGACAGCACCCGTAGTCAGGATTGAACTTGGGTCTCCGGAGCTGCAAGCACTGTAAGGCAGCAACTCTACTGCTGTGCCACCTTGGCCGCCCTTTTCTTTTCACCATTGCCCTTCAGAGCTGTTGTACCTGTGTTGGACAGTTGTCTGCTGCACAAAGTGATGGAGGGTGTCCTTTATCTCTGAGAGGCCCATACAGTGGTCACATCTACCATTATGGCTATGGAAATATGCGTTTGTCATCGGTAGATTGGCAAGGACAGGGTAAGTAAGTTGATTTATTATGTTCACTACCTGTCAGAGACTCAGTCTAGTGACTTTGTATTATAGTTTTGTGCCAACTTGGTGGTAATGATAGCCAGCCACTTTTAGTCATGGATATTCCCCGCAAAGTACATTCTGTGTTCCTGCTATTATTAGTGATGCTTCTAAAGTTGTTCAAACAATGAGAATTCCCCGTGCTTTTGATGAGATGGAATAGGGGTTTAGCATGTCATCCCTGGGATATGATTCTATATCAATTTGTTGTTTGACAGGTTATCGGGATTGCTCTTGCATTTTAAAACCTGGTCATTGGGAGTCTTTGCAGAGTTGATTGGGCTAGGAATGACATGGTGTCCAAATGTAATTCCTTGATCAATACTGGGTGGTTTTATCCAATTTTACTTTTTTCCCGCTTTAACGTAGCAGTTATAGACAACTGAGAGCCTTGCTCGGAAATTTCAGGCTACATTTAAGAGCCAATCTAATTACTACAAGAAATGACTCTAGCTCAGACTGGGGAAGGATAGCAGATTCCACAATCGTTTCCCCTCCCTCTCCAGCCCCAACTCACCAAATCGTGGGTTCTATAGTATTTTTGTGGTCATCATTATGGAGATTCATTTTTTTTCAAGAATGCAACATTTCACTATCTGCTGACATTAATTCTGTAGGTGTTATGAGTTGAACTTGTGACTGAACTCTTCATCCAGGTCCCAGTCTTGATTTTAATCTATATTTCAGATTATCTGCTTTGCCACACCGCTGTTGATTTAAATAGCAAAGGATTGCCAAAATTAAATAAATGTCAATGAATTGAAGACCTAAATAATGTTCAGCTTGCAACAGCACTGTGCCCTTCAACTTCATTTCCACCATCTTTTTATTTTGTGTAATTCCATCAACATTTTTATGGACTTGTTCGAGTACCCAGTCAATCGAAAGGCCAATTCAAAGCAAAGATTTAACTATTGGTTTAATTAGGTTTCAATAACCACTTCGTTTTATTCCCCCCCCCCCCTGTGGGGACATAGTTGATTAAACTACACCTCATTACTGTGCTGATCAGCGGTGCTCTGGTGAGAGTTGAGGCACAAGTGGGAGTTCCCTGCAGAGATTTTGAAATTTCCCGAGTATCCGATTTCTCCACTATAATGTAGATATTTCTTTAAACCTCAACTCGTATTATACCAACTAGAATATTTAAAAATATGCTTTTATGTAAGTCTCGAGCAACGAATGTTCAAGTCAGTAGTGTCATGATTCCCGGATAAAACAATGAAATTCTTACTTCAACACACAGAATATGTAAACATAGTATACTGTAAACAATATGATAAATGAGAGAAAAAAAAGTTCAGTGTGTGTGTGTGTGTGTGTGTGTGTGTATGTATATTTACTGAGTAATTCAGAGGCGAGCATTAATTATACCTATTAAAAGATGATAGATTACAGCCTTCTTGATAGCTGCTTTATGATTTCATTCTATCTTCATATGTCTGCAGCTGGTGACGGTTATGGCTGTTGCATTGGTAGTAGTAAACATGTAAGCATGCATTTATATGTCCATTAAGTTTTGTCAATGTAAAATCGCCAGAAGCATAATAAATAAGACCATTAAACCAGAGAGAGCTGAGAGAGAGTACTCCAGGAGACAAATGACATAAGGGTTTAGGAAGGAATTCCATGGCGTTTATTTCCGTAGCCATGTCTTAATCTTTTGGGAAAGGAAACTGAGGAAAGGGGAATTTGTGGTAAGTATTTCAAGTTGGAAGAAGTAAGTTGGGGTTGTTGGAGGTGGGGGTGGTATAATGGAGGGAAATAAACGAGAAGCTGGAAAGTTTAAATCACTGGAACAGGAACCAGTGCTGTTTGGAAGGAACAGCATTGGTAGGTTAACAGTCCTTTTACAATCAAACATCAGTAGTAGATTTTTGGAATGAGCATTTATATTTTTTCTTGGGGTACTGTTGAAGGAGCGGCCGAGAACAGTAAAATAGTAAACTCTAAAGATGATAAAATCTAATGAAGGGTTCAGTAGCAGGTGAGGGTAATTGTTGGTCTATGCCTTTAAACCATAATAATTGCATTGAACAGCTCTTTGGACGTTTGAATAAAAAGAGCTTACTTAAAGGAAAGCAGTATCCTAAAATCAGCAGAAGTAAATGGACCTCCAACATTACGAGAATAGTACTCGGTTAAGTCTATGTTGTCAACACTGGAGATAGTGATTCGAAATTAAACTCATCAGTAAAATTAATAGAATCTTTCCCCAAATAATCATTCATCCGTTAAGTTTTTTTTCCTGGTCCCAAGCCAGTTATTAAGGAGGATGTTTTGTTATGAGGCAATAGTTTTCAAATCTGAAAAAAATACACAATTCCACTGAAAAAACAAAGAGACCTTTAATCATCAAATTTCTGATCTTAGTATATTTTGTTTTGGCAATTACACACTGAAGTGGATTCTCATCAATGGAAAGGACAAATTCTGATTGATGCACAAGGGTGTTTCTCTTCATTCAAACCATCTGTGGGCTGCTTTGCATTATGATGGAGATTAACTATTGTCACCAATCATTCAGACCATCTCAATATAGAAATGGTGCCAAGCTAAACATTGCCTTTGCTATGGGAGGGGGTTGAGCTGTAACGTTGTCATCCGAGTTGAACTAATCTGTACAACAGAGATAAGTAATTGGGGAGACAAGTGAGGCAAAATGAGAGGGAGCATGAGAAATAACTACAGCCAACTTATAAACATTCTTAGAGCAGAGGTGAAGCTGGCCACAGACCTAAAGCAAGCAGAGAGGAACTGAATGAACTTTGTGTTGGCCTTCTTCAAGGAAGAATGCTGTGCTATAGAACCACAGCTAATAAAGTTGCTTCCTCACTGTGCTGGAGACCCATGTTCAATTCTAACCTCTGGTGCTGCCTGCGTGGAGTTTGCATGTTTTCTCTATGACAGTGTGGTACTCCAGTCTTCTCTCACCTCCCAAAGATGTGTGGTTTACTAGGTTAATTAGCCATTGTAAACTGCCCATAGTGATTGGTAGAATTTGGGGGGAGTGCATGAGAATGTGAGGAGAATTTAAAAAAATTGGATTATGGAAAGAAGATTAATTGAGGTCTGGGTAAAAATTATTCTAGGGGCATATTAGAAAGGCTCAGTGAAAAGTTAAAATAATGCAGATTGGACAAATCCAAAATATGAACAGCAAGTAGGTGCTGGAAATACTCGGATTCAGTCAATGAGCTTCCATCAGGACCAGGAAAGGTCAGAATGTGAACAGACATAAATTGCAGAGAGGTAGGGATGGTAATATAGAGGTGGGAGGGAATGAAGACCTGTGATAGAGTGGAGACCAAGTAAGATTGAGTGATGCTGGCTGTGGAATGTGAGGAATCACAGAAGATTTGTCTGGATGATTTGTAAGTAGAGGGAGATTCATGAGAATAGATAGAGGAGGGGAAAACAACCATGCTGCTGCTTTTGTTAAATACTTTGAGGGTGCTGGAAATCTGTAATAAAATAAAATGAAATCTTGGAAAAATGCAGTAGATCAGGCACAATTTGTAGGGAAAGTAAAGTTAGGTTGATGGCTTTTCCAGATCACCTATTTTTATTCAAACATGGCCAATTATATGCAAGGTCAACTCAGATTTTCAGATGCATCTTGAAGTATTGCTGGTTTCCAGCAAGTTTTGTTTTTTATGCTCAAGACTAGCTCACTTAGTGAAACATTCACCTGGTTCTGATGGTTGCATCATAGGTTGCCGTCTAAGAAAGGGAGGAAATTGGAGAGTCCCTTGCAATGATCTTCCAATGATCTGGGGTTGTGCCCAAGGATGGGAAAATGACATATGTTACTCCTCTGGTTAAAATGCTCTGCATGGATAAACACAATAACTACTGGGCAGTCAGTTTAAACCTCAGGGCTGCACAAGTGTCGGTTGATTAGAACAATGCCAGGAAAGATTTTTTGAAGAGAAATATGTCTATTTATTTTAGATAAGGTGACAAAGAATGGACATCATAAGGTCCAGACAGGGAAGAAAACTAATTTAGCATGGTGGAAAGAAACATAGCAAGAGGAAACAGATTAGTAGTCAAGAAAGTGAACAAACAGTTCAATGGATCCTCAGAAGTCAGTATTGGGATCAATGCCTGTCTTGATATATTGGTGACTTTACTTAATACAGAGAGCACAGTTTTCAAATGTCCAGATGATTCCAAACTTGAATTGTGAACTCTGAAGAGGTTACTGGATAGATTTCAAGAATACGAGAGGCCGGTGCAATGTGCACATAAGTGGTGGTTGAAATTTAATGGCGTGAAGTGTTACATAGGTTGGACGAATCAGAAAAGACAAATTTGGCATGATCTACAAATCAAATTGTAGAATGCAGATTTGGATGTATGTGTATCGTTCTTTGAAAGTTGCAGGAGACAAAAGCAATTGTGGAAAATCTTTATAATAAATATATATACACAGCTGGAGTATTGTGTCCATTTCTCCAGGGAAAGGCGAGGAAGCATCAGAGAGGGTGGAGAAGAGATTTAGTGAAATTATTCCAAAGATGAGCAACTTTACGTGCAGATGCACTGGAGAAATTGGTCTTGCTGATCTTGGAAAGGACATTGAAAGGAAATGTGATGTTATCTAAAAATCATGGAGGAAATGGACAGAGTGAGATAGAGAGAAGTTGTTCCGAATGGTAGTAATGTTAATACCTAGGGACAAAGAATAAAAGGTCAAACAGTGACATGAATAAAAATCCTTTTTCTACATTGTGCACATTCAGAGGCTGGAATATCCTGCCAGGGTGGATCTTGTAGTGTGGCACTGAAACAAAATACCTTGGTAAGAATCCGTAAGGAGAGTCTGCATGAACTTGGTGAAGCAAATGCCTCCTACCATGCTATTACCATTCTGTGAGTCAGTGATCGGGCTCAGGTGGCTCATGGTAAATATCCTGTCCTGGTAAATTTTAATTATTCAAACCATGTCTGTGCTGAGATGGGGATGAATCACATGGGACATCCAGTCAAACACAACGTTACATCAGCTGACAACAGGGGCGTCTACACTGCAACGTTATGATGAATAGCTGTTCAGGGTGAGTAATCAAATTAAGGACGAGGAGCAGAGTTTGTGTTATTTATTTTCCTTTCTCTGAAAATTGGGTCTTTGGAATTAAGTTGATTAATGAGAAGTGATGAATTCATTTCCTGACGAAAGAAATATTTTGAAAGAATAAGTATCCTCATGATTTCCGGAGATCATTTTTAATAAAATTGCCACGCATGCAATTGGTATTTCATTTGAATAAGTATGTAACCTTTATTTGCCTTTAATTTTATTTCCCATGATGAACTCGTCAATAGTGGAAAGGTATCCTTCTTCCAAATGACCTTTTTTTTCTGTTGCAAGATCTATAGGTCAAGAGGGGGTGGTTTGGGATCCATGAACCTGTCTTTGTCGATGGGTCGACGGTGGGGATAGAAAACAGATTCAAGTTCCTGGACATGCATATCTCTGAAGATCTGCCCTGGGCCCAACATATTGATGCAATCACTGAGAGCACTCATCAATGCCTGTACTTGCTAAGAAGATTGGGGAGATTTAGCATACTGCCGAATACTCTATCAAACCTGTAAAATGACAGGTTCTGGTCTCCAATTGGAGGCGTGGGTTCGTATCCCACTTCTGACACCATGTAAAATGACTTATTCCACTCAAAGTCTTTTACTACAACTATTTATTAAAGTTACTGTTTCACACTATGCAATAGCTGTCCGTGGTCATCACTGGAGCTAGAGAGCGAGCTAGAGGTGGGGACACTACAATTATACTGGGACCAATGGGGAGTGGTTAGTAGTGGGGAGGTCACTATGGTTAAAGGAACATGCACTGATCTACATCCTTCCTCTTAGAAATAAAAGCAGATCAGATCTGGTGAGAAAGTTCTTCCTGGTGACACCCGCCTCCATGCCTATGGGGGAGGCGTTCTGGTCTCCAATTGGAGGCGTGGGTTCGTATCCCACTTCTGACACCATGTAAAATGACTTATTCCACTCAAAGTCTTTTACTACAACTGTTTATTAAAGTTACTGTTTCACACTATGCAATAGCTGTCCGTGGTCATCACTGGAGCTAGAGGTGGGGACACTACAATTATACTGGGAACTATGGGGAGTGGTTAGTAGTGGGGAGGTCACTATGGTTAAAGGAACATGCACTGATCTACAAAACCTCTACAGGACTACTGTTGACAGCATACTGACTGGTTGCCTCGTGGCATGGTTCTGTATCTTGAGCATCCAAGAATGAAGGGGGCCACAATACGTGGTGGACGTTGTCCAGCCCATCATGGTTATTGACCTTTCCATCATCAAAAGACCCACAGGAGGTACTGCCCCAATTAAGGCAGCTAATATAATTTTTAAACGTCCATTGCCATGCTCTCATCTTATGACGACTGTTGGGAAGAAGATGCACAAGCCCAAAAACCTTGACCTCCAAGTTCAAAAAATGTCCCCATCAATTAATCAGGCTCTTGAACACTGCACAACACCAATGACTACCTCAGTAAATATGATCTGCAGTGGATTTTGTTTTTGTTGCACTACAGTGTTTGGTTTTGCACTATTATGGTCTGGTTAATGAGTATTCGTTATAATTCATAATTTATTAAGTTATTGTATGTTTGTGTGTTATTGTTTATTCGGCTGTAAAGCTGCAGCAAGTAAGAATGTATTTGTTTGTTTGTGGGTACGTATGCCAACTGAATGCTACTGAAGACTATATTGTTCTCTATAGGTGTTTTGGGGCTTCTCCAGGCATTGTGCTGAGGTTCGGATGCCTCATTCCCCACTTTCTTGTGTAAATGTGCCAGATCTTATTTGGTTGCAAGTTAATCCCTGAGTCAGAAGGCCTTGGGTGTGAGCCTATTCTGAGAATTGAGCACAAGAAATGAGTGAATATTTTGATGCAGACAATAGTTTCAGGTCTATTGTCCTTGGACTGAGGCTTTAAACTAATAATGGGCCTGTCCCACTAAGGCGACTCTTCAGGCAAATGCCAGGGACTAGTTTTAATGGAATCTGCCTACGATACCTGGTGACAACCAACGATAGCACCTACGACAACACCTACGACAACAAAAATTGTTGCCACTGTCGCCGGAAAATTTTCAACATGTTGCCTGTAATCGCCTAAGTGGGACAGGCCCTTTAGGCTCCATCTGCTCTCAGGAAGACATAAATTTGCTTTTCACAATTAATAGGAAAACTGGGAAGTTCACAAGAATGTTCTGGCCATATTTGTCTTCCTGTCAACTCTTCTAATTACAAGATTAGAATTTGTTCAGCTACAGCTGAACACACTTCTCGGCATCTGCATACAACGGCTTCTTGCGCTTTCTCGGAATTCACTTCTCTGTACCCTATGGTGCATGTGACAAGAGCATTTGAACTTGAACTTCTTGTCATAGTGGTGGAAAGATTGGTGGAAACAGGGCCGCGACGTGAACGCTCTTTCCTTCACCTCCCCTGTCAACTAACAATTTCTGATATTCCATTATTTTATTTCATTAAGGTTAATGTGATCTGCTGTCCTGGTGCCTGCCATGAAAATTAAACTGGATGGAAATGTAATATCAACAATGGATTTTTGGAACATTGTGTTGACATTTTACACACCTTAATGGTTGACCTTTGTATTGTTTGCAGCCAGAGACCAAGCTCCAAGCTTCTGTTGACTCAGTGAAATATATGAGTGGATGAACCTTGCACTTGACATCAACAGATCACAGGTATCCACCAACCTTCCCTCACTATCCTACACTGGGCTCTTATAATAAATATTCAGAGTGAGATCGTAAAAGACGAGGGCCAATTCTCAATCCCTTGGGAGCTACGTCTTGGTAAAGGCGATGATGGGACTCGCCTTCAATGTGTCATCAGAGACACTGACGATCGAGCAAGCAGTTGCTTGAAGATCAAGGGCACGTAAACCTTTCCACAAGTAGGGCAGATAATATGCGAGATGAGGCACTGCCTCCACTGTTCACGCAGAGCATCTCTGAGCTCCCATTGCATGGACTTGAGATTCTCATAACCATCACAAACACTTCTCCACTTTAAGCAGTCAGAGGACAGAAATTCTTAACAGTCAATGAGGATGTTGCATTTCTCTAGTATTTCCTTGTTTCTTTTCCTCCGTTCACCTCGTCATCTCTTCCAATTATGAGATTGGAAGAAATGACCAATCTCAGAGTGGAAGCAAGTGATCTTCAATTCCTTAAGGACTACTTTAGAAATAAATATTTTCTTCTGAATCGTAAGAGAATAAGGAAGATGGAATAGTACTCTAACATGGCACTAAGGTCATGGATCAGCTAAGTTTTTAATGAGTGGAGGAACACATTCAAAAGACCAGTTGGCTCACCTATCCATATATATCTGATGCTCTGATTGATTGAAAGATACAGCATGAAAACAGGCCCTTCGGACCATCGAGTCCATGCTGACCATTCATCACTCATTCACACTAGTTCTATGTTATTCCACTTTCGCATTATTCCTTACAAATTGAGAAACCTGCACGTCTTTGGAATGTGGGAGGAAACTAGAGTTGCCTCGAGGTCATGGAGGTCAATGTACAAGCTCCACAGTGACAGAATCTGAGGTCAGGATGGAACCCAGGTCTCTGGCGCTTTGAGGCAGCAGCTTTTCCAACAGCGCTACTGTGCCTCTGTTGCTCTCCAATCACTTTAAGGAAGAAGGGTCTCGACCCGAAACGTCACCCATTCCTTCTCTCCAGAGATGCTGCTTGTCCGGTGGGGTTACTCCAGCATTTTGTGTCTATTTTCTGTTTAAACCAGCATCTGCAGTTCCTTCCTACACATTAAGGAAACAGGATATGTGTGTATTTAATGTTTAGTATAATGTGAATGTCGCATAAAATTCTGTAACTAAAGCATGGAGAACAGCATTAATGGATTAGAATCATTGTTATGCGGCAATGAAACAGTCTCTTCAGCCCAACTATACCAAGATGCCCCATTTGAACTGGTTCAATATGCCCATGTTTGGCCCACATCCCACTAAACCTTTCTTATCCATGTTGCTGTCCAAGTGTATTTGAAATGCTGTAACAGTATCTGCCTCAACTATCTCCTCTGGCAGCTTGTTGCATATACCCACCACTCTCTGACCACAAAATCTACAATTCACTGGAGGAAACCCAAATTCTGTGAATATTTTTGACATATTATGACCTACGAGATCCATGCGAGACCCATTAGAACAATCCCATTAGTCCCAATCTCTTTTCCTTTTCCACTGTAGTTCTGCCACCTTTTCTATCTCGACATAAATATTTTTTTTATTAGAGGCATCTGCATATCATAGTCCAAAGCAATACAAACTTTGTTTAACGGTTACATATATTTCTATCTCACATGACCATCAGCTCACTCAGTTCATTTCAGGAGCTGCAGCAAATTTCACATTAAAGATTGTGCCTATTGTGCTGCAATAGAGATAAAGGAATGGTTATTTTACTGCTGCCTCTTACCTTCTCCATTGATTGCTTAATACTAATCTATTAAATTCCAATTCCATTTCTCCTCTAGCTCAGATTAAGTTCAAATTTCCAGTAAATATATAAACATTTAAGATTTTATCTATAAATATGTTCTCTCCTATTCGCTGTGCCTAATTAAGTTGCAGAATCAGTGATCATTGCACTCTAAGAATGAATCCAATCAATGAACATTAACTTGTTAGATTTGAGACCACCCTGCTGTAATTTGATTGTTTCTGTTATAAAAACTTGCTGGTTAGGCAACATTAGTCTTCCTCATCTGCCAAACAAAACTCTAATTAAAAATATTTCTAACAGAATAAATACACACATTCAGCATTTTTGGTGGGGTAAGAATCATAAACCATATCCGAGTTTAGCCTTGCCAACTTCCCATTACCTCAGCAACTCACCTTTCTAACAGGCACAGTCTATTAACACTTCTGGATATTTTTAAACAGCAGCTCTCTTCCTTGCTAATACATTTGCACTACATCAGGGGCCATTATGTATTCTGTTGTCAGTTTTGGCTCTTGCAAAAATTGGGGCCACTACATATCTCCTCGATACCTGCATCCCGTGGAGTCTCGGTTTCTGTCCTCTCTTTGGGTCACTGGCCAACCTGACCACCAAGTTAAGTAGCTAATGGTATTAAGTACCCTGCCGAACTTAGACTAACTGACTGATTTCTGCACTCTGTCTCACGTCACTCTTTAAAACTACAATGAAAATTTGGGTAAATAAATCACAGAAATGTCATCACTAAATCATGATGCTAAATGCAACCTACATCCACACATTTATCAGGATTTGATTCCACTTGCCATTGCCCTGGTCAGCTGATCAATATCATTCTGTTAGCTAAGAAATTCATGTGAAGCAGATATGGTCACAATATAGAAAAAAAAACAATTTTTAAAAAGGAATTACACTTTGAGACAAAGGAATGTTTGATTTGTTTCAATAATTAAATATTGTCCCAAAAGCAGATATTGATATAAAAGGCTAATTACTTTGTAGTAGGTTATGATTTGTAAATATTCAGATGACACAAATATTGGGGGTGTTATTGACAGTGAGGGAAGGTACTCTTACCTGATAAAATGATATTAATCAGTTGGTAATTTGGACAGGGCAATGACAGTTGGAATTAAATCCTGATAAGTGTGAGGTGATGCATTCTGTGGGGGTAGCGGTGGGGGGGAGGGGGGAACAACTAAGGGTAAGAAATGCACCATGAATGTGCATGTGCATTCCTCAACACTTGAGGAATAGAGGACATTGTGTAGGCTTGGGTGGTGCAGATAGGATGGTGAGGATGTCTTATAGGATATATGAATTCATTATTTGAGGCATACATTATAAGAGCAATGAGATCTTGGAACAAATGTATAAGACATTGGATAGATTGCATCACTAATATTACGTGTATTTCTAATTGCCACACATTAGGAAGTCCGTGATTCGTCTCGAGATGTTGTAGTTGAGATTCACTGGGACGTTGGCTTAATTGGAATGTTTCAGTTATGTGGAGGGGCTAGGTATGCTGAGCTTGTTTACTTGGAAAGGAAGAGGTTGAAGCATACCAAATTGTAAGAGGCATAGATCGTAGTAACATTTCCACCATAGCAAAGTTGTTTAAAACAAGCAGGCATAGAATAAAGGTGAGGTTTTGGAAGGGATCTGAGGTTGAATATTTTCATCCAGAGTGTGGTTGCAATCAGGAACTCATTGCCTGAGAAGATGGGGTGGCAGGTACTCTTGCAGCATGTTCAGTAGCATCTGGATAGCACCTGAATTGCTGAGGAACGGTAGGCAATGGACCGCATACCAATAAATGGGATCAGTATAGATAGGTAGTTGAAGGCTAGTATGGTACATGATGTGCCAAAGGGCCTGTTTCTGTGCTGAATGCTAACACGTCTATGACTATGACAAGAATGCTGAATGAAGTCCATAGATGAACACTTAATGTACACTTGGCCTGAGGACAATGTAATTTCGGTGAACTCTTGGAACATAAATAGAATGTATTTGGCAACCGATTATATGACGGAAAAATAAAGCACTGACAAAGGAACAATATAAATTCAATTGCGTCTTTACAATCATGTGAATTTGCAGATTAGAGATAACTGCAGAAATGCTTTAAAGTTTACATTTTGAAATTTTGAAGGAGGTTATGAAGCTATCGGGGGAAAAAATGTAATAATAATGAATGACTACATAATTTTTTTTTGTAATTTGAAACAAAGAAATTTAAACAAAATCACCAAAAAGTGAGGAGTGACTACTCGATTATTTTCCCATAAAATATTGACGCATAATTTGTAAGTTAATTAAAAGTGCAAGGAAAATGGTTTAACAATAAGGTACATTAAAAGCACTAGAGAATGGAGGCACTGGACACAATTCCTCAAGGTGTATCCAAGGTGGATCCAGACTGTCCTCTTTTCAGTGTTGTAACAATGATCCTCGACTGTGACATCAGGCTACTTGTGTCATGAAGTATAGCTGGTGTGAAGCAACTAACATTTTATTTCCTGTCCTAATGCCTTCCGAACTCCTTTATCCTGCATGTCATAAGTTTCTGATCATGACCAGGACTATAAACTCTATCTATTTTTGCCACCTCCTTGTAGGATGGAGCTAGTTACGGGGAACTGATTGCTGACCGCTCTGAGATTATCTCCTGTGCCACATGTGAGATCTTGTGATCCTTCTGTTCTCTGCCAACTTGTGAACTACAACTGAAGTATCACAGAGCTATTAAACAATAGATTATGTTGGATATTTTGTATTCACTGCATAGAATGGATGGTAATGCTCATAATGGGCAAGAACAACAATGGCAGCCACAGGACTTGTAGAGTGCATGCTGTTCACACTTAAAACACTTCTGATCTTCAAATCAAAACTGGGTAGCTCCAAACAAGCTAACATCCTTTGACATTGTCATTTCTATCAACTGCTTCTGATGCAGATAAGATATGGAAAATACTTGCTTTGGAACAGTTGTTCCTAATTCCAATAAGGCTTAGGAAATAAAACAAACAATCTTGTATAATATGGATTTAAGCATCGATAGATATATGTTACGTCCCATGTATTCAGGTCATTTGAGAAAATGGCTGACTTCAAAGAGCATGTCCACAGTGATTAAGCTTCCTGTAAATGTTTCATTCGTGGATAAGATTTGTAATCAGACATCTTTCCAGGAGGTTTCTGTTGTTCAACAGTGACATCATCAAGCAAGCAGAGCACCTGATCAAATCTATTTTTTTCAAATGGAGTAAAAATCAGGAAGTAAAAAGAGCGACTGATACCTTTGTAAATGTTATACAGGTGAGAAATAAAGATTGGATTGATAGAAAATGCAACATTGCCTCACGTTCAGTCAAACCTAAACGGAAATGCAAGCTGCAACTGAATGAACGCATTTCCTGCAGTGTTAACTCACAGCACTCCGTCAGGTCACACAATGAAACATGCATCACTAGAAACCGTCAGTTGGAGTTTCTTCCATGCTTATCAATTGGCTCATCGAGAATGCTCCACGGCTGATCTATTTTTCCTTCTCGATCCCATTCTCCTGTCTTGTCCCTGAAACCATTGATCCCCTTACTAATCAAGAACCCACCAATCTCAGCTTTAAAAATACCCGATGACTTGCCCTTCACAGCCTTCTGTGGCAATGAATTCTACCGATTCACCACTCTGTGGCTCAAGAAATTCCTCCTCATCTCCATTCCAAAGGTACGGCCTTTTATTCTGAGGCTGTGTCCTCTAGTCCTGGACTCTCTCACTGGTGGAAGCACCCCCTCCATGCCCACACTACCTGGGCATTTCATTATTTGATGGGTTTCAATGAGATTGCTCTGAGCTCCTGGTAGCCGATCACATTGATCTCAACAATCCTGGAATCGAGTGCAAGGGCCTGAGAGGCAACTGAACTTTCTGTCAGGCAGCTGGCATGTCGATGGCACTGCCCCAGGAATAAAAACAAAAAACACTGGAAATGTTCTGCTGGTTGAGCAGCATCTGTGGAACGAGTACTTAAGGTCAAAGTTTCTTCATCCGATATGGGAAAGGAAGAAAACAAATTTGTTGCAAGGGTGGTGGAACAATGGATAGAACAAAAGGGAAACTTTTAAAGAGCAACAACAGATAACTAAAAAGCCAATGCAGGCTGAAAAGACAAGATACAAAGGTGAGCTAGCCAAGAATATAAAGGAGGATAGTAAAAGCTTCTTTAGGTATGTGAAGAGGAAAAAATTAGTTAAGACAAATATAGGTCCATTGATGACAAACAGGTGAATTTGTTATGGGGAACAAGGAAATGGCAGACGAGGTGAACAGGTACTTTGGACCTGTCTTCACTAAGGAAAACACAAACAATCTCCCAGATGTACTGGTGGCCAGAGGATCTAGGTTGACGGAGGAACTGAAGGAAATTCACATTAGACAGGAAATGGTGTTGGGTAGACTGTTGGGACTGAAGGCTGATAAATCCCCAGGGCCTGGTGGTCTGCATCCCAGGATACTTAAGGACGTGGCTCTAGAAATCATGGACACATTGCTATTCATTTTCCAATGTTCTTTAGATTCAGGATCAGTTCCTGTGGATTGGAGGGTAGCTAATGTTATCCCGCTTTTTAAGAAAGGAAGGAGAGGGAAAACAGGATTATAAACCAGTTTGCCTGACATCAATGGTGGGGAAGATGCTGGAGTCAATTATAAAAGATGAACTAGCGGCACATTTGAATAGCAGTAACAGGATCGGTCCGAGTCAGCAAGGATTTACGAAGGGGAAATCATGATTGACTAATCTTCTGGAATTTTTTGAGGATGTAACTATGAAAATGGACAAGGGAGAGCCAGTGAATGTAGTGAACCTGGACTTTCAGAAAGCCTTTGATAAGGTCCCATTTAGGAGATTAGTGGGCAAAATTAGAGCACATGGTATTGGGGGTAGGGTTCTACCATGGATAAAAAATTGGTTGGCAGAAAGGAAACAAATTAATGGGTCCCTTTCAGAATGGCAGGAAGTGACTAGTGGGGTACCGCAAGACTCGGTGCTGGGACCGCAGCTATTTACAATGTACATTAACGATTTAGATGAAGGGATCAAAAGTAACATTATCAAATTTGTAGATGACTCAAAGCTGGGTGGCAGTGTGAAATGTGAGGAGGTTGCTATGAGGATGCAGGGTGACTTGGACAGGTCAGGTGAGCGGGCAGTTGCATGGCAGATGAAGATTTATGTGGATAAATGTGAGGTTATCCACTTTGGTAGTAAGAACAGGAAGGCAGATTATTATCTGAATGGTGTCAAGTTGGGAAAAGGGGAAGTACAACGGGATCTGGGGTGTCCTTGTACATCAGTCACTGAAATTGAGCATGCAGGTACCGCAGGCAGTGAAGAAAGCTAATGGCATGTTGGCCTTCATAACAAGAGGAGTTGAGTATAGGAGCACAGAGGTCCTTCTGCAGTTGTATAGGGCCCTGGTGAGACCACACCTGGAGTATTATGTGCAGATTTGTTTTCCAAATTTGAGGAAGGACATTCTTGCTATTTAAGAGAGTGTGGCGTAGGTTCATGAGATTAATTCCCGGGATGGCAGGACTGTCATATGTTGAAAGAATGGAGCGACTGGGCTTGTATACACTGGAATTTAGGTTGAGAGGGGATATTATTGAAACATATAAGATTATTATGGGATTGGACATTCTAAAGGCAGGAAACATGTTCCCGATGTTGAGGGAGTCCAGGGGCCATAGTTTAAGAATAAGGGATCGGCCATTGAGAACGGAGATGTGGAAAAACGTTTTCACTCGGAGAGTTGTGAATCTGTGGAATTCTCTGCCTCGGGATGCTTTCAAGAGAGAGTTAGGTAGAGATCTTAAAGATAGCGGAGTCTAGGGATATGGGGAGAAGGCAGGAACGGGGTACTGCTTGTGGATGATCAGCCATAATCACAGTGAATGGCGGTGCTTGCTCGAGGGGCTGAATGGCCTACTCCTGCACCTATTGTCTATTTTCTCTTGCAGGGTGAGTTCAGGGTTCTCAGTGTGGCCAGAGATACAGTAGATGAAAGTGAGAGAGGAATAAAGATTTAAAGACCGGCAACTGCACAAAATCTCATAGAGCAGTGGTGAGTTTCTCAAACAAGTCAGTTTATTCAAGGACAACAGTATATACTGGGGAAATGCTCCAAGGGAACCCGAAGTGTTTCAATGCTTCACATCACCCACAGACTTTTATATTCTTGTGACATAATGGTCACAAGCAGATTTTATATTTTTTGAAATAATTAAATAGTGATCAACATTTCTCTCTTAAAGTAACCTTCAAATAGGCATAATAAAGAACCCTTCTTATCTCGTAATCAGTTTTATTGCCCTTCGTCTGGCTAAGTTGGCTTACAACATTCTATATTTATCTCTATTCCCACTCGCTCTGCTCTGTAGCCTCTTAGATCTATCTACCCCTCTATCTACCATGACCTTTAAGTTACCTTCACTCTGTTGATCCCTTTTCCCATCAAGCTTCCCCAGTATGTATGCTCTTGGGTTAAATCTATTGTAAAGTTCCTGAATGTCCTTATACTGTCCCGAATTTCCTGTATCATTCCTTGCATGAAGATCCAGATTGGGACAATAGAAAGATTGTTCACCACACCAATATTTGAAAGACAACCCAAAAAGCAGTTTGCTCTCCACAGCATAATCAAAGATGAGTCTAACCCCGGAAACTCTATCTTCTCCCCTCTCCCATCAGGCAAGAGGTACAGAAGTGTGAAAACATATTCCTCCAGATTCACGGAAAGTTTTTTTCCCAGCTGTTATCAGGCGACTGATCCATCCTATCACCAACTAGAGAGTAATCCTGAGCTACCATCTACCTCATTGGAGATCCTCGGACTATCTTTCATTGGACTTTATTTTGCACTAAACTGTACGTTCTTACACATGGAGGAGGATGCTAGGAGACTGCAAGGTGACTTGGATAGGCTGGGTGAGTGGGCAAATGTTTGGCAGATGCAGTATAATGTGGATAAATGTGAGGTTATCCATTTTGTGTGCAAAAACGGGAAAGCAGACTATTATCTAAATGGTGGCCGATTGGGAAAGGGGGAGATGCAGCGAGACCTGGGTGTCATGGTACACCAGTCATTGAAGGTAGGCATGCAGGTGCAGCAAGCAGTAAAGAAAGCGAATGGTATGTTGGCTTTCATAGCAAAAGGATTTGAGTATAGGAGCAGAGAGGTTCTAATGCAGTTGTACAGGGTCTTGGTGAGACCACACCTGGAGTATTGCGTACAGTTTTGGTCTCAAAAATCTGAAGAAGGACATTATTGCCATAGAGGGAGTGCAGAGAAGGTTCACCAGACTGATTCCTGGGATGTCAGGACTGTCTTATGAAGAAAGACTGGATAGACTTGGTTTATACTCTCTAGAATTTAGGAGATTGAGAGGGGATCTTATAGAAACTTACAAAATTCTTAAGGGGTTGGACAGGAAGATTGTTCCCGATGTTGGGGAAGTCCTGGACAAGGGGTCACAGCTTAAGGATAAGGGGGAAATCCTTTAAAACCGAGATGAGAAGAACTTTTTTCACACAGAGAGTGGTGAATCTCTGGAACTCCCTGCCACAGAGGGCAGTTGAGGCCAGTTCATTGGCTATATTTAAGAGGGAGTTAGATGTGGCCCTTGTGGCTAAGGGGATCAGGGGGTATGGAGAGAAGGCAGGTATGGGATACTGAGTTAGATGATCAGCCATGATCATATTGAATGGCGGTGCAGGCTCGAAGGGCCGAATGGCCTACTCCTGCACCTAATTTCTATGTTTCTATGTTTCTATGACAATAAACTAAGCTAATGAAGATCCTGGGATCTTGACCATCTGGTTCAGAGTAGAGCTCTGTCCATCTTTGACAAAATCAGCAGGCACAGGTTTTGAGTGAAATAGACAAAACCATTTCATGACTGCATTTTCAGGCATCATGTTTGTGGACTTCCTGTGGCCACCCTGTTTATCAGGGTTCACACTTTGGTGCTGCATCTGTAGATTCTCGTCAATTTGCTGCTATAGTGTATATGGTAAACTATCGGGAAAAAATTGAGATTATCACCATGTAGTTGTCCATCCATGGCTTATACAATAATTTTGATTAGTATTTGGCTCGTAGTTATTAATGCTTTGTCAGTTTTATAAGTTAGTGTGATGATCGGTACCAGGTTTGTTCGCCTGACTGATATCCCCCCAGAGAGTCAGTGCCTCATTCGTCATATTCATTGCCTCCCTGTATAAGCAAGTTCGGTATCTCGATAACGCAAGGAATCGTGGGATTTGACAAAGGTCATTCGGGATTTTTAAAAAAGCTAACGCAGCGCTGTATAAACTGTGAGTACATTTTCGGTCTGAGTTTTTGTCTTCTTTGAATCTTATATTGGTTATGTCTGACCCAAGTTACGACAAAATGACACTGGATGATTTTCTGCGATGGAAAGTCGAAGCTTTGAAGCATTTTTTTGCAGACAGGGTGATGATAAAGACGGGACGAAATGACAAATTTGCTTACGCTGCATCGTACATGAAGACCGTGCTACCGACTGCCGGTGAAGAAAAACATCGACATGCTGATCAATACAAGGAACTCTTGAAATGTGGAGAAAAAATTCTTCCCGATCCCATGAGCTGATTGAAAGATGGGTGGCTTGGAGAATCAAAAGAACTAAGCTGCTGGCCTCCCACATCCATCATCGAGCTGTCAAATCACCTTGCCAGTTATGATGAGGCTAACCAGCCATCTACTTCATTGAAGTCTCACCTGCTTAGCGACTACAAAGAAGGCAAGACCTATAGCTATTTTGATGCTAGATGGCTGAAATAAATCTTCTTTCATCCCATATCTGATGATTCGGCAATGTGTTTTTTGAAAGCAGACCGTACACCTTCTGAAAGAGTACGGCAAACCCTCCCATAAGCCATGGGTGTGAATCAATAAGTCATCTGGGATTATTCACTCTGCTTAATGCAGCTGTCTTGCCAGGTAAATATTGATTAAGTTTTGTGCTACACAACTTTACTTACACATGTACATGCAGAACTCATTCAGAGTCAACAAACGTGCATACAGCCCATGGCCTTGGACTAGTATAGTTAGAGGTGAAAACCCCACAAATACTTTTCATATTATCTATTGATAGTTTTAGAAATCATGCATTTCATTTCATTCTCCCCCCAAAACAAAAACAATAAAAAGCGGTTGTTATTCATCGTCACGATCTCGCTCACTCACCGAAGCAATAAAACCACCAAAATCATCCTAGTTTTGTACAAATGGACCATAAATAAACCGTTCATAGTTTTGAAAGCAGTATTTTTCTTACCTCGAAGAAGCAAAACTGGAAAATACGTATGAAACGTGGACCCGTACACACACACAGTAGCTTGGCTAGTGAGAATGTTTATCCCAAATGACCCTTGACCTGGGCATGCGCAGTTGTAATACCGAACTTGCTTATTCTGGGATAAATAATTCAGTTTCATGCAAATGAAATCTGATCAAACCAGTTACAAGTCCAAACTGAACAACCCCCCACCTTGCTGTTTTAATTGTAAAAATAGTTATATGTTTGCTTTATACAGCCAGAGGAAGCAAGCTGTCAACACTGAGCATTTCAGCTGTAGTGAAAAGACAAACCATCACTGTTATGTGCCCGAATGTGATTCTTGCAAAATGAGTTATGTGCAGTTGTTGTATCTTCTTGCATTGTGTTCCATCTCATGGTCAGCCTGACCAGTTAACCTCGGCCAGAATCAATAAGCAAACCCCTCTCGGGTCTCTGGTCAGTTAGGTAAAAGGAAGTGAAGAGCCCAACCTTTTCAGTGTAAATAAACCCTTTCTCTTACACTTCATATAATTTGAGGTTGTGAGTTGATTAGTGCAGAATGGTGATCAAGACTGATGTTTTGCTTCTTCCCCATTAACCTTAATTACTGAAATCTGTAATAAATATTAATGACTGGTATTTGCATTTAAAGTGTTTTGTGTAAATTGGGAATGCTGAAGAATGGAATTTAGTTTTGTGTTTATTATTGACACGTGTACCAAGGTATAGTGAAAAGCTTTTCATGCTATCCAATCAAATCAAATAATACTATGCATAAATGCAATCAAGCCAAACACAAGTACAAGAGGGAGAGCAAAGGGAAAGACACAGAATATAGTTGTCAGCATGTGACACAACAATTTCAGAGACAATGTGTAGTGTCCACAATAAGGTACAGGAGAATAGTAAGATTAAACGAGTACTTACCAGTATGAAGTTTGATCTGTATTTTATGAGGAGTTACGGTGAGGTATTACGTGAAGATCCCAGCCCAGTGCGCAGGTGCGGCATACTTCGAAGCAGTGGTGTGAAATCACAGGATAGACACAATATTTGAAGTAAGATAGTAAAGATCATGAGACATCAGTTTATTAGTTTGATCTATATATTGAGGGTGGGAGCGGAGGGCACGTAATACCTCACCGTAACTCCTCATAAAATACAGATCAAACTTCATACTGGTAAGTACTCGTTTAATCTTACTATTTTACTTCGGAGTCATATGAGTGATTCCGTGAAGACTTCAAAGGTCTGTGATTTCAAACCGTGTAACAGTTTTTATTTCACTCACTGCCGAAGTTTTTGAGGGAGGAAGTGTTATCGTAATCAACCAGTGGATCTGCTTTCACAAGAAACAGAAAGGTATTTGTTAACAATAACAACATAAAGAGCTCCCCTGAGCTTAAATTAATATTGCAGTTTGTAATATTCTTTCTGCAATTAAATCAGGTTTATCAACGGTTTATAATAAAAATGTTCTGAACGTCATTCCCTTGACCATTCTGCCGTATTGAGAATGTGGTCAACCGGGATGTCCATTCGTTCAGCCGCTGATATCAATGCTGCCCTAGTGGAATGGGATTAAAATGTATTATTATCTATTCCGGCAGCTTTCAGTACCTGTTTGAGCCACCTTGGAGTGTTTTGGCTCGTACCCCATCTTGGGGTTTCTGTGGTTGACCCATAGGCTTTCCTCTCCCTCTAAGATTGTGGGTTGTGTCTATATATTGTAGTAGATGGGTCACCACACTCAACCTAGACTCTGGTGGGTAGGCCCGGAATCCCACCAGTGAATTGGGCGTTCCTGGTCCATATAACCATATAACGATTACAGCACGGAAAACACAGCCATCTCGACCCTACTAGTCCGTGCCGAACTCATAATCTCGCCTAGTCCCATATACCTGCGAGTTAGGTTTTTACCAGACCTAGAATATGAACGTGATGCGTCTGAGGTAATCACCATGTTATCCAGTCTAGTTTTATGGAGTGACTGGACTCTGTGAGCGTATACGAGAGCCATAAGCATGAGCGTTTTTAACATAGATTGAGCAAGCTGAGGGATCTGGCTGGTGCCATTCTCTGAGATATGTCAATATCACACCGATATCCCATACATGGGTATACCTCCATGCTCTGCTGTCCTGCTGTTTTAGATAAGCTGACAAGGTGCTCCATGCTGTATTTACGGCACTGTAACTCACCTTTTAGTCATGGTGTAGATGTTCCAGGAACTCCAATACGTCAGTGGTTGAATAGTTTGGTATGTTGTCCCTGCGTCGTGGCAGTATTTTACCCATGTTAGCTCTTGGTGACTGTTCGCAGGGATGCCGACATGGTGGTAATGGTTCCTTTGGATAATCCCAGTCCCTGGTAAGGTCTATTCTAACCCTGCACCCAGGAGTTTGATGTTTTTCTGGCATGGGTGGCTTATGCCTGATACTGGGTTGAGTCAGCAACCATGGTCCACTAGGGAAATCCATAGGTGACTCGCCCACCATGTCGTGATGAACTGGGAACCATGGCTGTGTAGGCCGGTCGGGCACGTTCAATATCTCGGAGACAGATTCCATCTGTATTGCGAAGTGCCCGACTGATGAGGCAGAAGGGAGGAAGGTAAAGCAGAAATTCCCCCTTCCAGCGTGTAAGCATCTATCGCTGCTGCCTCTGATCTGGTTCCTAAGTCACATACATAGGTTACTGGTGATTCCGTCTTGTGCAACCAAATTGATATCTGGCTTTCAAACTGCTTAATACCTTTAGCAGATATCTTGGGTTTGACATCTATTCAATGTTATCATAAATTTTTACCCGTGACGTGGTGTCTCCCACTGTGTTCTAGCTTCCTAGGACATAGGCAGCTGATAGTTAAAATGTCTTTTGACACACCATTGCCAGATCTGTTTGACCAATTTGTTACACAATAATGATTTTTATGCTCCCCATATGGTTGATATAAGCCACCACCATAGTATTATCAATCCGTAACCACATATGTACGTGCTGCATTTGAAATGCATATGCTTTTTAGCCCAATAGGCGATCACCAATCCCAAGTAGTTGATGCCCGGTGTGTGTAGTAACGATGTTTGTGAATTGGTCCATCTGTTACCTGTGCTGGATATGGAGTTTAGTTGCTCCCCAGCCTAAAGTACTGGCATCGGTTTTTAATAACCAAGTTGGGATTGGTGATGATAATAGGGCTGAAAACTATGCCAAATATATGTCTGCCCACCACCGTAATTGTGATATAGCTTCAGTGGGTACATTCATGATTTGATTATAGTGACCCAAGTACCTTGGCAAAGTAACAGTCATATGGATGGAATTGTTATTGAAGCCCAGATAATCCATGGTAGTTAACGGCTTCAATTCTGGTTTATCTGGGCGTGGGATGAACCTCAGAGCTTTAGGGAGCTGTTTCGTAGCTAGAACTGCTGCCACAGCTAATTCCTTTGTTTCCCCTAATATGAGGATATCATCCAATATATGCCATGATTATGCTTGTTTTCTTAATATTTTCATGGCCATTTTTAATATTTATAATAGTTTAGGGCTGAGGTTAGACCATTGGGAATGCTCTATGCTCCCATAGTTGCCCTAACCGGGATATCCATTATCCAGGTAAAAATTTTTAGGTATCTATAATGATCCTAGTGTATGGGTATAAGATAGTTAGCATCTTCCATATCTATGCTCCCCATAGGTATCCTTTGGAGATCAGATGTCTGGCAGTGACAAAAACCCGTCTCCATCTTAAAGTGTATATACTCAACAGAGTTATTTAGTGATATTAGATCAATGATGATGCTACATTCACCATCTTTTGTAGTTTTGGTGAATATATTCGATACAAATTCCAATGGTTCATGTTTACTCCCATGATCCGTTTAGTAATGAGCCTTTCTAGTTCAGCTTGACCTTCTCACTTCTCTTTCTTAGAGGGAGAAAATGCCCTTTGGGCGCATTGCTGAACTGGCGGTAATATGCCCAATTTGAATTCGTTTTTATCCACTAATACTGTTGAGTATATTTTAGTTATTTGTGACAGCATCCCATGCTTTATCAACAAGTGTAAATGCCCCCCCCCCCCCCCCCCCCCCCCCCCCCCCCCCCCCCCCCCCCCGCAGTTAGTAGAACACCCTTATTTAGTGTAAACTGGGAGGAACCAGACTACCTACCTCCATGTTTATTGTTTTTTCATGAAGGCCTAGTTTGCTGGTATGCTGGTGCTGTCGGTGGGGCGGCGCATTTTCCCACGGCTCCGCTCTGGGCCCCTGTCTAAAAAGAACTTTGGGGGTAATGTGAAGCGGTCGCCAGGCTTTCACCAGTCCTTGTTCGATATTGCTGGTGGATGCCGAGGGGTGCTGCCAGCTGGGTGTTGGATGCGATGTCCTGCTCGTTCCATGGCCTGCCCTCATGAGGCGCACAGGTTTAGCTGCCTCTTCTCCCGCAGCAGCGGTTTGCATAGCCCCGTATATTTGGGGTTGCGGGCAGGTCTTATATGCACAAATGTCAGTCGAGTATCCCAAATTTGGGAACATCTTAGGCGTCAGCACACTCGTAGTGCAACGGGATAGTCTCATCCTGGGAGAACCACCTTGGTGATCATGGCGTCTCGCCTGCCAGGTGAGTATGATCCGTGGAAAACGAGCAAAGGCGGTGACATCTTGACCCTTCTGTTAGGAGCTTCAGAATTCGCTGCTTTTAGCTCTTGTCTGCGAGTCTGCTGACCGAGCTGCCTGCGGATTTGCCTCTAGAAAGGCCTGCTCCTGCAGGGCTTTGTTTGGGAAGATGGTCGCGTGGAGGAGCCATGTAGTGGCCCACGACACCCAGTAGCTCTTCCTGATCCTGCTCCCCTGGCATACTGCTGTTCTCGTCCGCCTGCCCTGCGTTTAAGCCAGCCCAGCCCTGGCCTCCTTAGCTAGCCTCAAAAGAGGGAGCAAAAGGGTGTGCTATAAATTGGAGGAGGCATAGCTCAAACTCCGCTGTTGCATCAATCCCTTGACAAGGGAGATGGCTAGTGCAATAGCACTGGGGTAGGAGTGTCAGCTCCCTTGGCATTCAGCCAGTGCCCCTTTTTTCCTGGAGGTTTTGAACTCCATGACCTCCTCTGGCTTGGGGAGACAGACATACTTATTTTTGCTGTCTCCACCTGTTCCAGTGTTGGAGGAAGTTGATTCCTATAGAACCTGTAAATTGGTAAGGTTTTTGTCTTACCTGTATTTAGAGGCTGCCTGCCGTTTTTCAGGCGGCATTGTAGCGGTTCCCAGGCGGCGATTCTCCTTGTCAGGAGTCTGCAGGGCTGCCGGTCGGGTTTTTAAATTTCCCGCTGGTCCGCTGCTGTTAACCAAACAGCTGTTCAGCGGACCGGCATCAGCGCAGCTCCCTGCAGCGGTCCGCAGCCTGTGCGGTCCCGTTTGCGCATTTCCCCCTCCACTGTCGGCTCCTTCGCTGGAGTCGAACGGGGGCCGCTTCCTCTGCTGCTTTGCTCCCCCTGGAGCAAAAAACCACAAAGCCCGATTAAGGTAAGTACTTACCTCACGTCCTTGGTTGCGGGAGCGCCGACTCCCGCTGGCCGCAGTTTGCACAGCTGTGCGATAATGCCGCACCTGCGCACTGGGCTGGGATCTTCACGGAATCACTCACGTGACTCCGAAGTAAAATCGGTCTGTACCCTAGCTTATGAAAGGACTGTTCAAAAGCTTGATGACAGAGGGAAAGTTGTTTCTTACTCATTGTGTGATACGTATATTAGCAGCATTTGCAAATTTGTATTGCTTGGCCACATCTTTTCTTAAGATTTTTGGTGTATCTTGATGAAGGGTTTATGAACACATAATTGCCTTGATGTTTACCATGGCTGTTGCCGATTGAGGCAGGTATTATCACAATGTTTAAAAAGCATTTGGACAGGTACGTGGACGGCACAGGTTTAGATCAGGGGTGGGCAACCTACGGCCCATGGGCCGAATGCGGCCTGTAACCCAAAATCATCCGGCTTGCAGGCATATTTTTTTTTCCCGTAAACACCCGGCCCACAGACGTCCGTCATCTCTTGTACCTGGAACGTGATTTTCAGATCAAGGGTCGGGTGAAACACTGTGAAAAAGACGCATTCAGTCCTGCTGCTCATCGCCCTGCGTGAGACCGGGCTCCTTCTCCCGGGCCCGAGGCCGCGGCGCCCTGGCGAGGTGACGCAAGAACGCAATCGGGGATGTCAATAGGCCGGGAATGAATGAGTGTGATATTTGAGCCACCACCTTCAGGACAGATCCAAGGCAATGGTACGCCATGTTCATGAGCGCCCGTAACTAGGGGCCAGGGCTCAGGGTGGAGTCCTCAAAGGGGTGGGATCTATGTGAACACGTGATGGATGTTGCCCGCCATCCGCACACTGACATGCGTCCTGGCCCCTATGCAGAACAAGGTTGCCGACTCCTGGTTTAGATGGATATGGGCCAAACGCAGGCAGGTGGGACTGGCTTAGATGGGGCATATTGGTCGGCATGGGCAGGTTGGGGCGAGGAACCTATTTCCGTGCTGTATGACTATGAGTCTATAACTCTATGGTCTGGGGGATACTTTCAGTGTTTTCTGGTTCAGATAAGTCTTGGCAGAACACTATTATTGTTTGCATAGTGGTAATATTTTGGTCACCTGTCAAACTTGTTTTTTAGTGAAGATTTCAGCAAGTTACGGCCTGCATCCACCCTGGTGATTTTATGTTAAAACACGATATAATGGAGATCTCCAGTATTACATGTTATGCATTGAAATCTAAACAGTGACCTGATGGAGGAACTTAATTCCATTACTATCCGTGTGCTGATTAATTATATTGATATTGACCAAGGTAGAAGCTCCAGGTTTCCAATAAATTCAGAATTGAGTTCAAGAGAGAGTCAAGAGAGTGTTATTGTCATGTGTCCCAGATAGGACATTGACATTCTTGCTTGCCTCCGACAATCACCTCCTACAAGGCGAAACCAGGAGGCAGCTTGAATGTCAGTGAAACATCACTCCCTGACAAGCTCAATGCGTTTTACGCACGCTTTGACACGGAGAATACTGATGTGCCTTCCCGATCCCCCATTCGCTGTGATGGCATTTCAGTCTCAGTCACAGAGGCCGATGTCAGGAAATCCTTCAGAGGGGTGAACCCCCGAAAAGCACCTGGTCCTGATGGTATACCCGGTCGTGTTCTAAAAACCTGTGCGGACCAACTGGCAGGAGTTTTTACGGACATTTTCAACCTCTCACTTCTGAGGTCTGAGGTCCCCACCTGCTTTAAAAGGGCATCAATTATACCAGTGCCCAAGAAGAGAAAGGTGACGTGCCTCAATGACTATCGACCAGTGGCACTAACGCCGGTGGTGATGAAGCGCTTTGAGAGGCTGATCATGGAGCAAATCAACTCCTACCTCGCCAAAAACCTGGACCCACTGCAGTTCGCTTACCGCCACAACAGATCAATGGTGGATGCGATCTCGCTGGCCCTCCACTCCACACTGGACCACTTGGACAACAAAAACTCATATGTCAGGCTGTTATTCATCGATTACAGCTCGGCATTCAACACAATCATCCCCTCCAAACTGGTTACCAAACTCGTAGAACTGGGTCTCTGCGCATCCCTCTGCAACTGGATCCTGGTATCATATACCTGATATCATGGTATATGGACACATTTATCTGTTTTGTAGTAAATGCCTACTATTTTCTGTGTGCTGAAGCAAAGCAAGAATTTCATTGTCCTATACAGGGACACATGACAATAAACTCACTTGAACTTGAACTTGCTGCAGTTCTAATTTGTCTTTGTATTTTCATCAGCAAAATTGAGGTGCAGTTGAAAGACAATGTTCATGATTTGATACATAATTAACTTCCATGGACTAAATCAAAAGATATCACAGGATTCTTCATGTATCATTTATTCTGGAGCTCAAGTTTGTCACAGCTGTGAAATTTTCCAAAGCAATTTCATTAGAACAGAAGGAATCAGAAGTGATCTATTTTCAAATTACTGTGACATCCTGATGCACCATTGACTGTACATTGACTACATTTCAATATAATTTAAATACCTTAGCACAGTTTACAAACTGATAGATGATATGTTTAATAGTAAGATTAAACGATAACTTACCAGTTCGAAGTTTGATCTGTGTTTTATGAGGAGTTACGATGAGGGATTACGTGAAGAACCCGCCTCAGCACGCATGCGCGGCATACTTCAAAGCGGTGTGGAATCACAGATAGACACAGTTATTTGAAGTAAACATAGTAAAGACAAGGAGACATCAGTTTGCTAGTTTGATCTATATAATGAGGGTGGGAGCGGAGGGCACGTAATCCCTCATCGTAACTCCTCATAAAATACAGATCAAACTTCGAACTGGTAAGTTCTCGTTTAATCTTACTATTTTACTTCGGAGTCACGTGAGTGACTACGTGAAGACGTCAAAGCTCTGTGATTTCAAACCGTGTAACAGTTCATACTTCACTCACTGCCCAAGTCATTCGAGGGAGGAAGTATGTTATCGTAATCAACCATGAATCTGTTTGTAAAACAATAATGGTGTTATTAACAACAACAAGATCAATTGCTCCCCCGGGCTTAAATTATATATTTTTTGCAGATTCTTTTTCTGCAAACGATACAGGTTCTGTCAATGGTTTGTTAAAAAACGTTTGGAACGCATACTCCCTGGACAACCTGCTGTAGTCAGGATGAGGTCAATAGGATCTTCCCTTCTCTTAGTCACTGACGTGGGAGCCGTCGTGGTAGAATAAGACTTATACACGTCAGTATTTTCTCCAGGAACTCCCTACCTGGAGCCACTAGAGATAGTTTAGCTCGTCACCCGACCAAGAGGTTTATTGTGGCTGACCCATAAGGCTTTTTCCTCGGTATTCCTTATTGTGTCGATGTAGATCTCTGAGTGGGTCATGACACATAATACGTGGTTCAGGTGGGTATGCCCGGATTTCATGACTGGACCTGATGTTCCTGGTCTGTTCTGTTTGGCCAACCCTTGAATGGGAATGTGACACTATCTGGTGTCATAACCATGTTGTCCCATCGCAGTAGATGGGAGAACTGGCTCTTTGTGTTGATGTAAGGCCACCAGCATGTCCATCTTCAGGGTAGGCTGTTCCAGGGTGAGTGACCTGGCTGGTGATCATCCCCTAAGGTACATCAGGGTTTCACTGACATCCCAATTTGGGTGTACCTATTTCTGGGGAATGGACTGAATATACCTCTCCTGTATCTGATCACCAGTGAGCGGTACCCAAGTTGAGTAGGCTGACAGAACATTTCCTTCATTGTGGTGAAGACCTGCCAGGAGCTCCAGTACAGTTTTGTTGTAGTTGAATGTGTAATTCCTGTTTTGGAAAAAACAGTGTCCCATTTCTTGATTTTGGTATATGCCACCACTGTGATGTTGTTAACTTATAAATGAACATGCAAATTTGGTGGATTACTGAGCAAATGCTTCACTAGAATTAAGTAAGTTAATATATAACACGTTTAAGTCAATTTGCATAGGCACTAAGTATTACAAGCTCAGTAACACATCAGGACACATAAGATGTTACTCAAAACAGGTGGAAGAGTACAACCATAATCCTTCCTGCCGATAATTCCATGATAACACTCCAGATTAATCCATATGCCCCCATATCACAGGTATGGATATAGTTTTGAACACTAGTATCTCAGCTCATAGGAAAGGTACAATGTTCAGTAGCTGGTAATGCTGCTACTATCCCAATACTTTGCCACGTAGTTGATTGGTGGTTAATGTTACCATAACTGATAGTCTTAATGAATACCAGATGACAAAGTTGTGGATGGTCACGTAATATCTGGATATATGGCAATGCCCGCTAAATAAGTCAGTATCTAATGCAGCTAACGCTGTATCACAGGATAGTGTGTCGTTAATATATAGACATGCCATGACGGATGTTTCTTAAGTGTCAGGGCTGGTTGATACAGGATAGCTTAGACTTAAATGCCGCAATGCTGATCATGGTTACTCCATCCAGGTAATTGCGGTATCCGAAACTTATATGAGAAGGTACTGAATAGTATGCATCTTCAAGGTTGATGTCTACCATAAAGTATCTTGGTCCCATGGTAGTAGTTACAAATCCCATGAATGGGTATACCTGGTGAATACTCAAGTAGTTTATCAATGATGGTGCGACATTCACCATCGCGGGAGGGTAGACCCCTTGGGGTGCTTGCTAAATTGGTGGCAAGATATTGTATATAACTACCAAAGTGATAGCTTCCTAACCAGGTGTGATTCACCCACCCCTTGTTAGTACAACCCTTCACCTTTATGTGGTGGTAGGAACCATACTTATCTGTCTTTATTCCTGTTTTCTTTGGTTTCTGGTTCCTTATTCTTGTAGGGATGATGTTTGTTGGGGGTGGCACATTTTCCCTGGGGCTGCTCTGGGCCGTGGCCTAAAACCTACGGGTTTGGCATGCAGGCCCTGAGCTTTCACCAGTACCATGAGGTAGACGCCCCTGGTGGACGCGGAGAGGTACTGCTGTCTGGTATTCTGTGTGGTGCTCATTCCAGACTCTGCCCTCTTGTGCCGAATAGTTTGAACACTTCGTCCAGTTTTTTAGGACTGGTTTGGTAAATGCCAGGTAGCAGGTTCTGTGCTTGTGAGTCGGCATTCTCATGATCCTGTTAATTTTTTTAGATTGAGGGCAGGTTTGTGACTTCACTAGAGAAGTTATGGGGTATACCGTTGAACATTTGGGTCAGGTGTTTTGCCATACTACCCTGCCCTTCTGGAATGAGCAGGTGGACATGATAGCCGACGTCAGGTATCAAATGCATTTTTAAAAAACTTTTAGGTTAAATGCGCTGCTCAATGTATCCCCTAATAATGGCGGGCACTTTGAGTAAATGCAATTTAGGGGTGGCGTGATAAATCCAATGCCTCATGGCTACCTGTCTTGGAGAGGTTTTTTGGAAAAGACAGGTAGTAAGCTGGCCATCAGTTGAAACTGAAGCCATTTCGCTCGTGGTGAAACCACATAGCGGCCACACCCAGCAGCTCTTCCTGTTCCTGTACCTCATGCGTACTCCCGATGTTGTTCAGCCAGTGCCCCTCTTCTTGACCAGCCCAGCTCTGGTCGCCAAAGCTGTCCTTATATGAGGAAGAAGCAATGGCCAGTGCATGAGGCACTGTGGAGGGAGTGCCTGAACTCCCTCTGCGAAACTGCTCCCCATAATATAAGGAATCGATATCTGGTGTCCATATTGCTTAGTAATTTCAGCAAATATTTTTGGTTTAAATGTATGTTTACAGTATTTAGCTCACCTGATAGGTGAGGTTACTGATGGTCAAATATGTTTGACGACATACGGTTACCAATTGTTAATAAATTGTCACCTAATATCGATGTTCCCTGCCCAAGTGGGCTCCTCAAGTATGTTCCTTAGGATATGCGACGGAATGCTGTCATCAGGTTGATAGCGCTGCTGATCCAAACACAGCAGTGGTCTTCCCAATTTTGCAATTCTTTTAATGACCATATTGAGGATCACTGGGAAGCATGCCTGTGGACTTGGTCCACGGTAATTTGCGTAGTACCCGACTGATGTAGCCGTAGTACCTATTGAAGAGGTAGAAGGAAAGGAGAATTTAGAGATTAGATTTCCCCCACCCTTCAATACGTGGGAATGTCTCCATAGCCGCTGTTGGAACAAGTAAAGAACTCTCCTTTGCCAGTTAAACCGACCTCAGAGTAGACTTACCTGATGACCCATTCTTTAGCGGGAGCGCCTGACTACCGTGTTTTTTGGACTGGAACCCGGCACAGCTCCCTGTCTGTGGACCGCAGCGTGTGCGGTCCTGGTGGCATCTTTCCCCCCTTCCGCGAACGGAACACTCCTTCCCCGGAGTCCAACGGGGGTTGCTTGCGTCCGGACTGGCACCAGTCCAGCTCCCTGTCCGTGGACCGCTCTCCCCCTTCCGTGAAACGGAAAACACTCCTTACCTGGAGTCCAACGGGGGCCGCTTCTTCTGCTGCTTTGCTCCTCCTGGAGCAACAAACAGACGCGAGTCGCTGTTGACCTGAAGGTAAGACTTACCTGGCTTCCTTTCAGGGTTGTAGCGGGAGGGCTGGGAAGGAACTGCAGATGCTGGTTTTTCCCAGCCTAACTCCCGCCTGCCGCTGTTGCCTGCTGAAACGTAATGCCGCGCATGCGTGCTGAGGCGGGTTCTTCACGTAGTCACTCACGTGACTCCGAAGTAAAATCAGAAGAGGTGTGTTACAGTACATGCAAAGGCATCAGATTCAAGAAACACATTCTGCCATACTCTCTTCATCTAAATGTTTTAATTTTATGGAGACACCAATCCCAATAGATTGAGAGAGCGTCTCTCAATAATCTTGACATGTGATGGACAAATTACCTGGTTGAGAGTGCGAGATATCATAATGAAGTACAGAGGTTCAGCAATTCAATGTTCATGAAATCTGTTCAATGTTTCTTTACATAAATGGCATATTGGTATTAGGTAGGTTACTTTTGGTATTTCAGTTACTATTCCTGGATAAGTGAAGCCACAAAGGTAGGTCAGCCACGGTCATAACAGAGCAACTCACATCCACCTGTCTTGTATCCAAACATTTGTTTTTACATAATCCCTTCATGATGACGTTATATTACAATTTTGCAGTCAAGTCTCCCCAATGTCATGCCTAATGGCCATTTGTGACTTGAGCAAAGAACTCAATGTGCTGGAGTATCTCAGCAGGTCAGTGCAGCGTCTCCGGAGAACATGGATGGATGAGTTTTCAGGTCAGGGCCCTTCATCAGATCATTTAGATTCCAAGGGAAAGATACCTGCCTGGAACATCCCTATCCGGAGATGCTGCCTGACCCACTGGAGTTACTCCAGCAGTTTGTGTTTTTTGCTCAAGATGCCAGCATCTGCAGTTTCTTTTATATATATATTTAAATAGGCGACGATTCAGGTCAGTGCTCTGAAGTATGTCTCTCGCAACATCTAAATAAATATAGGATTTTTAAAATTATATTCTTTATCAGGGTGTTTAATAAGGAACTGCAGATGCTGGAATAATTGAAGGTAGACAAAAATGCTGGAGAAACTCAGCGGGTGAGGCAGCATCTATGGAGCGAAGGAACAGGTGACGTTTCGGGTCGAGACCCCTCTTCAGATAAGGAGGGTCTCGACCCGAAACGTCACTTATTCCTTCACCCAGATGCTGCCTCACCCACTGAGTTTCTCCAGCGTTCCTGTCTATCTTTTTTTTATCAGGATTATCATCATATTTTCAAACTCATACCTAAAAATCGCATGCTTAACTTAAGTTTTAATTATATTTTGCTGTCTCAAAATGGTTTATTGCTTTGCATGCTGTGCATTAAAGAAATGTCACAATCAATCAGCTTTGCATCCAGGATAGGTTCACACCTGAAATTGTTTAATTATATTTTTATTGCAAGATTATTACACGAGCAAAACGAGGCAGGAAGAATTCTATTTTCATTTGTCAAGATAATGATGAATCAGAGACCTTAAGGATATTTTGAAATAAGAAAAATTCCACAAAAATTCATGCTCCACTTTGACGGATAATTTAATTTTAGTGTTTAAATATCATGTGGAACGTACATTAAAATGTTTGATGTATGTTTTCCTGTCAGTTTTGAGTTTGGAAGAAATCTCAGTGCAAAAAATGTGAAGCTTGGCCCAGTTTTTTTGAAAACGAAGTGTATGAGATTTACCTAGCAGTGCGGTAGAAGCTTCAAGCAACATTTCAAATCGGGAGAGCTGAGCAGAAATAAATTGGCTGTTCACTTTATCCCTGTGGAGTTTAACAAATGACTGTATTGGCAAGGACGACAGTATTTGGGAAGGTTAGCTGGTGCCTTTCCGTAATTAGCCCCAAGGACAGATTTGGGTAATTTGTCATTCTTCAGAGCTACAATTTTATCAACTAAAATTCACGCTTCAAATATATATTTTTTATATATACCTCGTTGGTCTCCTCATGACCTCAGCCACATAGACCAAGGAGGTCACAAGTTTGATTCCAGTTAGTGATCCATTACTTGTGGCAAGTTGACCTCAATGTCAGTGGGCTTGGAAAAGGCTAAGATGGCAAACAATTCTTGCTCATGATTTATTTCATCAGTGATTACTGCTGGAAAATTATTGAGTGTAAATATTGAGAAAGAGCAGGATTTAAAGTGTGACTGGTGAACTCACCTGCTGACATTCAAGTCGGCACAGAATAGACTGTGGCTTTGTTTCTTACATCTTGAGATCAATGATCTTTGAGTTAGCTTAATGCTAGACTACATTGTGCAAAACTCCATACTTGAATCAGGAAAGTTATTGAGAAGAAAGAAGTGGGTTGGTTGCAAGACTGCTGCTTCAGATCTTCAAGATCGAAAGCAAGTGGATTAAATTGAAGCCTCTGGGTTGTAAGGAGAATGCAAAGGCACTTCAAGTTGGTATAGACTGGGGAATGAATAGGTAAAGATATGGCAAATGTGAAGTACTCCATTTTGATAGAAGAACAGACTATCCATTCAATGGTGGGAGACAAAAGTCGTGTTCAGATGAACCTGTGTGTCCTTGTGCAAGAATCACTGTGAGTTAATATGTAGGAGTCGCACACAGTTAAGGCTAATTGTTTACTGGGCTTTGTAGCCTGATGATTTGAGTCACAATGGCATCTTATGACATTTATAGAGAGCCTTGATTAGATCGCACCTGGTGTTTATGTATAAACTCCTTATATCAAGAAAGATGTATTTGTTGGAGAAAAAATGAATTGACAGTTCACCAGATTTGGGTCTGGAATGGAGTGAGTGTCCTATGTTGGTAGATTAAGCAGAAGGAGCCTTTACTCTCAAGTTTTGAAGAATGAGCAGCAATGTCACTGATAGATGCACATCTTTTATGGGACATGACAAGCTAGATGTCAAAGGCTTGTAGTTTCGTTGTTCACCTTACAGTGGGCTAATTAGCTACAAAGCAGTGATTACTTTTGCAAAGTAATACCATGCCTTAATGCATTGCTTAACAATAATAACTACACACAGAAAACTTCCCGAGGCACTTCACAGAAATGTTACGTAGAATGAATTGGATGGTTTTTGATGATGAGCATATGGGATATGAAGCTTCGCTGGTGGTGATTTGATAATCTGACTGCTTCAACCTGGGATTGGAAACCTGGCATAGATATGTAGCATGTGATACAGGAATAAGTTAATAAGTAAGATTTTGCGGAAGAATGCCGCAAATTCCTTGCTCAGTAGCAAAAAGCTCCCCAGGATAAGTGCCAGGAACTTTGGAAGTTAAAATCATAGACTTATACTGAACGGAAGCAGGTCCTTTGAGCCACTGAGCCCCACTGACCTTCAAACACCCATTTATATCAGTTCTATACTCATCCCATTTTTATTCTTCCCACATTACCATCAATTCCCAACAGATTGTTCCACTCACCTACACAATGGTGGCAAATTACACTGGCATATCTAATCCACCAACTGACTCAACTTTGGGATGTGGGTGGAAACTGGAGCACCTGGAGTAAACCCATGTAGTCACAGGAAGATGGTGAAAACTCCATGTGGACAACACCTGAGTTCAGGATTGAACTGGGATCACTGGCGCTGTCAGTCAGCAGCTCTACCCGCTTTTATGTGCAATCAACAAAGTCACAAACTTTCTGACAACTACCATGAGGCTCCATGGAGATCAGTGGTATCGGGCAAGGTTGTGGCATTTCCTGGAAATTAACTTGCACCTACTTAGACCAGATGCAGCGAGTTGTGCTCCATTGAGGGGCAGAGATTGTTAATATTTTGATTTATTTTAAACTGAGCTGATTTGAATGGGTTGATTGGTTTTAAGCAATATATTTTTCTTATTGATTGACCTTCCAATTTTAATATGTAAAATTCATTGTTAATGAATCTGCACCTGGAGGCAAAACAGTGCAGCTGGTGGAGCTGCTGCTTGATGCTGGCACAGGACTGGGTTCTGTCTTCACCTCGGGTGCTGTGTGTGGAGTTTGCACATTCTTACTGTGATCTTGTGGATTTCCTCCGGGTGCTCTAGTTTCCTCCCACATCCCAAAGATGTACAGTTAATTGGCCTCTATAAATTGCCCATTGTCTGCAGGGAATGGATGAGGAAGTGGAATGACATTGAACTATTGTGAAGGGGTGATGGATTGTCGGTGTAAACTCAGTGGGCCAAAGGGTGTGTTTCCATGCTGTACGTCTAAAACTAAAGAACAAAAAAAACGAGTCCTGTTGTATTATATTTGGGTGTTCCTGAATGTTGGAAATGTTTCTTTGTCAGTTAATTAAACCAATTTGTATAGCTTCCCTGGTCATTAGTTGTACCAGAGAATTATGGGGAGATATTTATCCAAACAAACTATATACAATATATTTCCCTCTGTTATCATGGTAGTGTATGAACATCTTTGCTGGCTCTGGTTTGTTCAACTACTTGTTGGACATCAGTTGCTGCATCAGCAGACATTTCCTCTAGCTTAGATGTTGAAAAGAACAAAGACATTGTCTTTCACCTCAGCACATATTCTATTCCCTGGCCATCATTTCCATCTTTCTTCCTCATCATTGTCTGATGCTGAATGCACTGTTAGTTGTTGTATCAGCTTGAATGAACCCGTGATCAGTGTTCAGTACTTCATCCTCTTTATCACCAAAGACACCTTCTGCTGTTATAAATTTTCCATCTTTACCCCTACCTCTGCCCCTGCCCATCTGAAATGCACACCCTTGTAATAAAAAGGAACTGCAGATGTTAGTTTACCAAAAAAGAGCACAAAATGCTGGAGTAACTCAGTGGATCAGGCCACATTTCTGGAAAACATGGATAGATGACGTTTTGGTTTGGGACCATTTTCTTATTATCTCCAGCTGCGACAATAGTGCCTTGGACAATCTCCCACCTTCCACCCAATGTAAACTGGAATGCATCCAAACCTTGCCTGGCCATGTTCTAATTCAATGTTATTTCACCTTTCACCCAGCACTTCTGTTCATTGCTCCCAATGGAGCAATGCTTCATGTTTAACATAATATTTTTGTGTTCATTCTATTCCCTGGCTTCATCATTCCCTCTGTCACCACTTAAAATCTCCAGCCCTCTGATCCATCTAATTTTGGCATCTTCTGCGTGCCTGATTTTCATCACACCAATATAGTTGGCATTGTCTTCAGTTTCCCAGTTTAAACTGTAATAGCCAGGTGTGAATAACCAGAATACTCAAATGGAGTCATGTATAGCTAACACACCTTTATTGACTGAGTATTATTCTATAATGCATTCCTATTTGCAAGTCTGGTTCCATGTAGATAAAATCAAGTTCCCAACAAATACATGGTTTTAAATCAAAAGTAATTGATATAAATTACATGAATGGAATGAATAGTAAATATTGGTATTCCCTCTTCAAACTGTCCAATTTTCTTTTTTTGATAATGCTTGAAACTTATTTTGAGACTATCTTTAGTCCACTTGCCCCAATATCTCCCTATGTTTCCCTTTGTCGAGTTTTGTTGGATGAGCTGGCCTATTGTTTAGGAGGAGTATATAAATGTAGATTGTTCATCCGACTGTAAAGATAATCATTATGATTTGGCTCATGGAACAAAGTTCAGGCGTTCTTTCATCATATGCTCTGCATTATTTACATTCAACCTTGATGAGTTTCATCTCCCAAAAGGAGCACGTGCTTTAAATATTTAACACAAACTATATTTTTCCTGTGTATTAAGTAATAATCTGAATTGTACAATTTGGGATATGCTATCAATTAGCATGATGACTGGGTAACTCTATCCATCCGAGTAAAACCCCTGTCAGTAATAAACCATGAAACTAATTCATCCACATGTAACATTCTCGAGTAAAGAATGCCTGCATTGCATACAAATAAGCACTACATGATAATGATGACATAATTGACATAACACGCAAAGAAAAATGCGTTGACCCACTGATCATTTAACATTAATTCAATGGTGCTACAAAATATAGAGCATGGATCTGTATAAACTTGTAGTTTGTAAGTGCCATCTGACCACTGATTTGGCTCGGAAGGATTATTAACTGAAAGATAATAATGAGGTTTAATCCAAATCCTCGAAGGACAGCAGCTGTGGCTCAAAAGCAAATGCAATGGTCGCCTGAGAATACACAACCAAAATTTCTACTGATGTTGTCTTCCTGTTGCTTTTAACTTATGTATAATATACCTATTTGAATTGTTTTCACATCTGAGTTTTATATCAGACCAGGCTATAAAGCACCAATTCCATTTAGTTACCCTAAATACATTTGATCTTCCATGTAGAGATGTAGCAAAGATGGCTCTGTTCGTCAAATAAATAACATTGTAAGAATAATAAAATTAAGGGATAGTTTCTAAGGACTGCAATTGAAAGTAGTTAGCTGCTCTTGAAATTGTTATTAATCTATTCAATGTGCAACATTTCATTGACGGAAGGATAATATTAATAATATTTACCAACCATAGTGGTGGGGACTACAGATTTGCTATATTTAAGAGGAAAGGGCGAATGTGCATTGTTTCACCGAGTAAGAACAATAAGAAGTATGCAGTTAGATAGCAAGTTGTAACTGGAAGCAACACAGCTAAATTGAAAGATTTTATTTACATTTTAACAGGGCTGAAGGGAAGTTTTCAGTCCACTGCAACTTTCTTTGCATTTGGGGGTAATTTATTTACCTTGAAAAACTGAAGTTCTTGATTCCAAATCATAGGCCTTGAAATGTAGGTTTAGGTTTATTATTGTCACATGTGCCAAGGTAGAATGAAAAGCTTTGTTCTGCATACTATCCAAACAGATCAAATATACCCTATATAAATACAATCACGTCAAACTCAACTACAATAGATGGAGCAAAGGGAAGATACAGAGTGCAGAACATTGTTCTCAACATTGTAGCGCACCAGTTCCAAGACAAAGTGCAATGTCCACAATGGGGTAGAGGTGAATCTGACAGTACCTTGGTTGATGGAAGGACTGTTCGTAAGCCTGAAAACAGGGGAAGAAGCTGTTTCATGAGTCTGGTGGTGCAAGCTTCTCTGCCATCTGCCAGATGGGAGCAGGGAGAAGAAGGAAGGACTGGGGTGGGACAAGTCTTTGATTATGTGGCTGCTTTTCCGAGGCAGCATTAAATGCAAATGTAAACAAGTAGTCGGGAATGTGATCTGTGTGATGGACTGAGGTACATCGATAACTTGCTGCAATTTTTTACGGTCTTGGGCAGAGCAGATCAATATATTAAAAAAACAGAGCAAAATATTAACCTGATTATTTTTGGTAGCGACACTGTCTGTGGATGTTTTTTTCTACCAGGGTTCATCTTGAATTAAAGCAAAAGGCTGCCAATGTTGTCAGGGATACAAGAAGGAAGTGTGTACAGGTGGCAACACAAGGGAAACAGAGTGAATGTGCTGAATCACAGTGTGCCCAGTTCACACCTCTTGTAAGCTATGTGCGTTTGGACTCGGCATTTATGGCTGCCGGATGTCTAGCATACTGCCACCTTCAATGGGTACCGTTAGTTGATTTTGAGTTTAATTTATTGTCACGTGCACTGAGGTACAGTGAAAAGTTTTTGTGGCGTGCTATCCAGTCAGTGGAAAGATGATACATGATGACAATCGAGCCATCTACAATGTACAGATACATGACAAAGGGAATACGATGAATAATGGGGCCCTGCGGCAGCCATTCGGCAAGGTGAACAAACAAAGCAGTATGTCTTACAAATTACAGATTTAACGTAAACACAAATTAAAAAAGAACACATCACTTGTCCTCACTTACCTTTTTAAGTGAAGGTTGTTAACCCTATGGGAGGGAATCGGAGCACCCAGGGGAAACCCACACCATCAAGGGGAGAACATACAAACTCCATACAGATAGCACCCGTAATCAGGATCAAACCCGGGTCTCTGGCGCTGTAAGGCAGCAACCCTACAACTGCACCACTGTGCTGCTGTGAGGGTGCAACTCAAGCAGTGTCAGATCTCAGCAGTGACCCTGTGAGGCAGTATTCAAATGAAGTGGTGCTTTTATTTCCTTGAGCTCACATTTCTTTGGAATGAGAATCCAGGGCAGAGAGGTCGGAGTGGGAATGTGATGTAGAATTAAAGGGAGAGCCATCTGGAAGCACCGGGAGTTGGGGTGTTCAATGGAGGAGTCATTCAATCTGCATTCATAATAGTTGGGTGCAGGGAGCAGACTGTTGAAATATGTTGATGACTCCAACTGAAGAAGTCTATGTTAAACCGTCTATATGAACTGCCCCAAAACCTCAGCAACGAGTGGATTTGTGGAATGGTGATAAGTGAAGATAGATGATGAATACTAAAGTCAGTCAATTTTCATTCATCACAGGGCGGTCGGGGTGCTGCCAGTCGGCTGCCCTGCCAGCAGCGTGTTCGTTATTTCTACTATTTTGGGTTTTTTTGCTGTGTCTAGTGTTGGTTTGGGTGTCTCTCAGTGTGTCTTGTGTGGGGGATGGTGGGGAGGGGAAAGGGAGGAACTGTTTTTGGTCGCCTCCTCCACGGAGAGGCGACTGTTTCCATGTTGCCTCCCTCATGACCTAACAGCATGGATCGAGCGGTCTTTCCCGGAGTCGGGCCCGGAGCATCAGCAGCAGGCGCAGCGTGGACTTTCCATAGCGGAGCGGGTGAACCGTTGCCGGGGGTCGCCGGAGAGGAGTGCTCCGAATGCTGGCCTGGTGACTTTGGCATCATGGGGCTGTGGTCAGCGGAGCTTCTAACCGCGGGCGTGGACCCACCATCCAGAGCCTGGGATCCTTCGCCGGGGATCGACGGAGAAGGACTCCGGCCCGCGGCCTATAACATCCTGAAGCCGCGGTCTCCGGTAGGAAAGTACCGATTCGGGAACTCCAAGCCACGGAGTGTGTTCGACTATCCTGACGTCGGAGTTTCAATCATCCCGGCGAGAGGGCCTGTACATCGGGCCCGACCACGGGTGAACAAGGAGGAGGACTGGCTGAACGTTGTTGCCTTCCACCACAGTGAAGAATGCTGTGGTGGATGTTTGTGTTCAATTTTTATTGTGTATTGTGTGTTCTTTTTAAGTGTATCACTGCTGACGAATACTATTTAAATGAAAGTTATTCTGCATCTTTCCCATCATCACCCCCTGAAGCACTTCACTGCCAATAACAGACTTCTTATATTGTACTTACCATGGGAAATGTGGATGCCACACTCTGCATAGCAATGTCTCACAAACAACCCTGAAACAATTAAGGATTCAGTACACAAGCAGAGACAGAAAATAGCGAGACAAAAACAGCTTTTAGCACGTGCAGTGACATGAAGATATTGGTACTCTGCCAGGTGTTTAATGTATGAGAAAAACTCAATACATTTAAGTGGCATTGTTTGAAGGTCGATCGGGCTTTAAGATAAAATGGATTTAATTTCTTCAAGGAGAAATACCATTAAAAAAGAACACATTGGAAAGCACCTGGAAAATTCCTTGCCTTACACCCAAAGAAACAATGTATGCTTGTCTGCATGATTTATGTTCCCTGTTGGATATTTGGCACTTACTAGAATTGTAATCTTTTGACATTCATTGAGTAATTGATAACTATTGCATTCTTGAGTAATTCTATATGGAGTAACTGGACAATATATTTGTGATTGTGGTTATGTCTTTTTACTCTGTTTCAAGTGCGTTAACCTGCAATTAAGACATAATGTTTAAAGGGCCTGATCCACGAGCATGCGACTCCATGCGGCAAGCACGACCTAAAGGGCCGGTCCCACCAGCATGCGCCTGCATGCGGCAAGCGCGACCTAACGCAGTCGCTTGAGCTGTACAGCCTCGCGGGGCCGGTCCCACTTCGATCGCCGGAGCCGTATGGAGTTGTGCGGAACTGGTCCTGACATCGTGCGGGGCTCCGAAAAACTGACCATGTTGAAATATTCCGCGCGGCAACGGCCTGCCGGCCCGCAGCCGCCTCGACGCCGTACGCACCATCTCGACGGGGGTGTGCAGCTGCCTCGACGCCGTGTCACTCATTCGACCTCCGCGCGGCTCCTGCTTCTGGTTTGGTCGCACTTGCTGCATGCTGGTGGGACCGGCCCTTTAGGTTGCGCTTGCCGCATGGAGTCACATGCTCGTGGGCAGGCCCTTAAATGTCTCAATTGTTGGTATCAGGGAAGCTAATAGCAGAAAACCATATCTTTAAAATAAGATGAGGAAACATAGGTTTTGTATTGTAGCCTCCGAACAAGATTTGATCTACCATCCTTCACTTTTTTGAAAAAGAATGTATGATCGCCAGGCCATTTAAATCCAGGTGATTGCTTCCGCAGCTGACCTTAAAATATTTACTTTTTTTCCCCTCCGATCTATTAATCAAGAGCTTATTTTAAATACAACTGAAATCAGGACCATGTAATTTAGAAATTAACTTTGTGTGGAGTGGCAAAACTGAGTAGTATTCCCACTATTTTCTACCTACTAAATTAAAAAATGTACACTAGGAGGCTGTAAAATTTGTGGTGCTCAATGTTTCACATATGAAGCTGGACTTAAAGCTGCATCACTTCTTAAGAGACTTGTTTTTATTAAAATGTAGGTAACATTTTTAGACGCAATAAACACAAATACTAATTTATTAGCAATCCAGATTTTTTGCTTCTTCCTACCAAATTTTAGGCTATTTATGATTCCCGTATTTAAAATGCAGTGAAATGTGACCTGTTGGTGGGTTTAATACCGTTATTTACAAAACCATTGTATAGCCTTTATTATTCCTGAACATTTGAAAATTGACAAGGATTGGACCCATCAAGCATTGTATTATTGGTTTTAAAATATTCAGTACTTGATATACTGAATTTTAATTATTAAAACAATACAAACTAAACAATGGCTGTTTATTCAGAATTAAAAACAGAGTATATGGGGGTGCTCTGTTCTTGGAGACTGCATTATGATGCCAGGTTTTATTTTTGTCTTTGTCAGAGATCTCACTGCTAACATAATCTTCTGTGAGCCTATTGCAATTTGTTGAGCATGGCAACAGCATGCTTGTAAATGACTGTGCTGCCAAGAAAGGGAAGTAAATATAGAGGATCTCTGTTATACCTCTGGAAACTCACAGAATCATAGCAACAGCAGCAATTGTACAGATTTCTCTTGCAAGATTCATTGTAGATTGATGTCTGAATTGAAAACCTAATTCCACATCTACTGAATTGGGTGAAAATACTTTCGTGAAACAAATCGTTTAAGTCAAATCTGTGAAAGTCAAAATCTCTGCTCAAATGAGTCCAGATGTTTCCTACACATCATCAGAATGGATTCTTGTCTGATGAAATGCCCCGACCTAAAACCTCACCTATCTGTGCTCTCCAGGAACGCTGCCTGACCCACTGAGTTACTCCAGGACTTTGTGACTTTTATTGTAAACCAGCATCTGCAGTTTCTTGTTTCTGATTCTAGACTTCAAAATTATGGGTGATCTTCTGGTAGGTCGGAGAGCGAGGGATCCCATCACTGCAGTTGTGTAAAGAAGAGTTCAGTCTGCAACGATGCACTTTAACATGTGAGGTTAAATACAACCTGCTCCATTCACCGAAGCTGGACTTTAATGTAGCGAGGTAATCAAGATCGTGAAACCAGCTGGCTGCCTTTATTGGGGTCACTAGCTTATTTTTTTGCTGTCAAAACTACTTTAATCACAGACTTGATCACCTCAATGTTATCTTTACATGATATGATTTTCTTTTTAATGTATTTGAAATTGCTTATTGTTAAGAACCTGAACTTTTATGAATTTGGCAGAGGAAATTTCAAGATTCATCATGTGTCCAAAACATAAATGTTTCCCCACATACTTTAGTGATGTCAATTACACTGATGGTCTCCACTGCGCCTCTCCATTGCCCAAACACAGTCTGAGATGTGCGATTGTTCCATTATCCTCATCTGTCATTGGTTATGTGTTGTTTGTCAAAGTACCAGCCACTTATTCCCATTTGAAACTCAAAGATATCCTTTTTATTCCAGAGATTGATGAACACATTCATGCCTCCTGATCACCAATTAAATCATGTCTGGTCCATTAAATCTTCATGAACCTCAAACTAATTTTCCGCATGGTGAAGAGATATTGCCAATATTGAGCAGACAGTTGGATTTCTTGCCGTCGGGGAGAAGTAGATATTTATTCTAACTGTATTTCAGAAGTATGAAGTGGGACATAGTTTTTTGCAAACAATCCTTCAGAAAATATCTATTGACAAAAGGCTGAGATATATCAGCAATTAATGAAACATTTTCGGAGCATATCTTTAATTTTTAATTTTTCTGGTCCTTGCCGAACATGTATCAGTGAACAGAAAACTGCTCTCTGAGACCAGCATTTTTTTTGTTTGTGCATATGTTATATGAATTGATATAATTTGGAAATGCTTGAATTATAGTACCTCCATGGGACTGCAAATTTTTCCTTAAAATTACATTGGGGGCACAGGGGATTGTTTGTAATATACTGTCTTGAATTAAGGAATGAGGAGACAGCAGGAAAGAAAATAAGCATTTGGGAGGCTCAGATAGTGACGTGCTGCAAAGATCAGTGGTGAGGCAGAGGCTTCAGCACACAGAACATAGTAGGCATTTACTATAAAACAGATCAGTGTGTCCATATACCATAATATAAATATATACACACATGAATAAATAAACTGATAAAGTGCCAATAACAGATAAAGGGTTATTGCCCGAGCCAGGTTTAATACCCTGATGGCTGTGGGGAAGTAGCTATTCCTGAACCTGGTTGTTGCAGTCTTCAGGCTCCTGTACCTTCTACCTGAAGGTAGCAGGGAGATGAGTGTGTGGCCAGGATGGTGTGGGTCTTTGATGATACTGCTAGCCTTTTTGAGGCAGCGACTGCGATAAATCCCCTTGATGGAAGGAAGGTCAGAGCCGATGATGGACTGGGCAGTGTTTACTGCTTTTTGTAGTCTTTTCCTCTCCAGGGCGCTCAAGTTGCCAAACCAAGCCATGATGCAACTGGTCAGCATGCTCTCTACTGTGCACCTGTAGAAGTTAAAGAGAGTCCTCCTTGAAAAAACCGACTCTCCGTAATCTTCTCAGGAAGTAGAGGCGCTGATGAGCTTTCTTGATAATTGCATTAGTGTTCTCGGACCAGGAAAGATCTTCAGAGATGTGCACGCCCAGGAATTTGAAGCTCTTGGCCCTTTCAACCATCGACCTGTTGATATAAACGGGGCTGTGGGTCCCCATCCTACTCCTTCCAAAGTCCACAATCAGTTCCTTGGTTTTGCTGATGTTGAGGGCCAGGTTATTGTGCTGGCACCATTATGATGTGGATGAAAGGTCCAAGTAAGGGATACCCAACATTGCAGATTATTCCACTAGAAAGTGCTGGGATGCTTCAATGGATATGGATGACTATGTGACTGGCAAGGACTAAGCAGACTAAATATTCTGTGGAAAAGCTTTGAGGCTCTTGGGTAGAACATTTTGAAATGCAGATTGTTTTTATAAAATGGTGATAAATGGAAAGGTATTTTAATTCAAATAGTCCTAAATGTCCTTGTGCATAAATCATTAAAAGTTAACATAGGGGCATCATGCGCAACAAGGAAGGTACATTATATTTTGGGCTCCATTGTAGGAGGGTTTGAGTAAAAGAGCAAAGATACCTCAATGCCATTATATCGGATGAGACAATACCTCAAATACTCTGTTCAGATCCCATTGCCAGGTGCACCTTCACTCCTGTTATTTTCCACGCACATTTTAATTTTATCACCCCCAATCAGAGTTGTTAACATGAATTACCAAGGTCCACTGTCATTTCTGTTTTGTTGTGTCTAGGTGCTGAGATAGTCCAGTGGAAACCTGGCTTTTATAAAGGTATGTTTGGTCTGGCTAGATGGAAATGTCTTGTGGCCAGTGTTGGCCCACTGATTGATTAACCATGAGGTTGTAGTCCTGGTCATGGTATATTCCCAATTCATTCTTCTCAGATGGAAGTTGTCAGAATCTGTAGCGGTATGTAAGTGTAGTATTCTCTCACTTTGATGGCACATCCCCCCCCCTTCTCGGCTAGTAGGAAGTCCAGGGCCATGCAATTCTGCAAGGCCACAGTTCATATTGCCAACATTTTGGCACTCAGGGCTTGGATAGCCTGCCCTGCCTCAACTAGCCCCTGAGTGGTCCTGCTGTCTGAGATGTGGGACATGTGCACAAACTCAGTTTACGTAGGTACGCATGCAGGAGGGAGAGATAGGTGTTTGATTTCATGCAGACAGGTGGTGCAGCAGCCAGCACCGCCAGATGTATCGGCCCACGTCATCGTCCGGTATACAAGATGCGCCTTGTGGTTGTTCTGTAGAGAGGGGGCGGAGCAGGCTCACTCTCGCCTGGTTAAGTGCTGTGTGGCATCATCTGGCTCGACTGCAGTGACCAGATGTCGGCTCATGCGTGTCCCCCCCCCCCCCCCCCCCCCCCCGCCACACGGCGTTGGTTCAAGTTGTTTACTGCTTGCTGTAACACAAGGGCCCACACCTAGAGAGCGTGGGAGGAAGTTAGTGTATGTATCTGCTCTACTAGTCGACCATTCAAACGCTCCACCAGCCCTGCTGCTTGCGGTAATATGAGATGTGGAGGGTCCACTACACCTCATTGTCAGCTACCCACTGTTGTATTTGATTACCGGTAAGGTGGGACCCGTTTTCAGACTGAATCTCCCATGGGGTGCCATACACAGCCATTAGCCGGTGCAGACCATGTATCACCCACCCCTGGGAATGCTACGGTGTCATCCATACAGCCATACCGTTAGCAATCATTAATGATTTAGATGAAGGGATTAAAAGTTACATTAAAAGCAAATTTTCAGATGACATAAAGTTGAGTGGCAGTGTGAACTTGAGGAGGATCCGAGGAGGATGCATGATGACTTGGACGTTGGGTGAGTGGGCAGATTTTCTGTATGCTTTCAAGAGAGAGTTGGATAGGCAGGAACAGGGGAAATTGCAGGAATGGGGTACTGAGTGTGGATGATCAGCCATGATCACAGTGAATGGTGGTGCTGGCTCGAAGGGTCGAATGGCCTACTCCTGCACCTATTGTCTATTGTCAACTGTCCGGGAGACTGGAGTGTTGTCATTGGACAAAGGGAGGCCGGCAGCCTGCCAGGCGGCCTTACCTGCGACCCTATGACTAGGGCTATCGATAAACCATGCCTGTGGTTGTTCGTCAGGAGATAGGTCAGAAAATGGGACCCCCAAGCAATGTGGGAGGCAGGGGGTGGCTCGGGTACTGGGTGACCTCCTGAGGGGATGGCCATGACCTCCTCATGCAGATGGCCAACGCCATCGGGGCTTCTCCAGCGCTATCATTTCCATTTTACAATAGAGGAGCGCTGTGCATGGTCCTCCTAATGGGAGACGTCGGCGGACTTAACCCAGGTCATAATAGGTAAGTGTGGGCACATAACCACTATCCCACCCGCTGTACGGTGTTCAGTAGCAAAAAGTGTTAAGAAACGTGCAAATAACTGTCGTTCAAAGGGCGAACAATCGCGCGGCAGGATCAGGCAATGTCTTCGCCCAGAAGCCGAGACTTGCCCGCCAACTGTCCTGCTGTTGCCACAGACTCTACTCCTCCTCACGAGCAGTAGCCGACATCTGCAATTCAGACATTCTCCCGCCATAAAGCAAATGCAAGTGCCTGTTCCACCATCCTCTCAGCCATGTAGTGGGACACAGTGACCCCATTGTGGAGGGTAACGGGGGCATAAGGCCGAGGGTCACCTGGTCCAGTGAGGGCCGCTGAGAAAACCCGCCAGCGACCTAGTCTAGGGGAACCGGCACAGTCCATCCCTAGGGGCTCTCGCCTTGGGCCAGGTTTTCTTCATTCTACCCATGATTCCCTTTTTTCTCACAATGTATTTTCCAAAGGGCATGAAGGGTGCTACTGGGAATGCTGATTATCTGTTCCTATCCACTCCAGCTCAGAGGAGGGCCAGAAACAGTTCCTTTATGGAGAGATGCCCCTTGGCCCCACCCCCTAGGCTGGGATTGGTTGCATCAATTCTCCTCACTTGTTGCCTTGATGAGGCATGGGAGGTCAAATGATCCAACCCCTCGAGTGCATTGAGGGCTGTCCCAAAAGATGCCTCAACTACCGGTCCCAGGAGCAGGAGTACCACCCCCCTGATGCCTGATGCCACAATCTTAACCAAATAAGAAAGGAGGGAGGCAGTAAAGCCACAGTCCACAGGGCTCTAATAATTCCAGTCATTGTCATACAAGGACCTAATCAGAGCCCATTGTCTTAGTGCCACTGCCCCCTCCTCGGCTGTGGACCAGGAGGTGGGTGGGGGGGGGGTCATAAGTCTGTCGGTGGGGGTAGGTAGGGACCCTGATCCACTGCCTGATTCCTGCTGTGGTTATCATACCAGATGTCCCCGTCCCAGGTGTTAACGTCCACCCTCCTTATCATTGGTGAACGAACTTTAATCGGGTCAACTTGCCAGTCCATGTGCTTAGCCACCTCGGATTACTGAGTCTGGCGAACTCACAAGCAGTGTCCACCGCCAAGTTTTACATCACCGCTGCCCAGTTTCTGGATGTCTCCACTGCCTCTGATAGAGTCAGTGGGTGCTCCTTTAATTCACCAATTTCGTCTTTTAGGTTTTTTACTTCTTGTGCTTTTTGTTTAAGATTCTCATGTTGAGATTTAAATATTGACAGCAAAAGCCAGAATGTTCCTTTGTGTAGCAATGTTACAAAATTTTGAGATTTAAAAAATCAACTCTGCAATATATCCCAAAATAAGCACAAAAATAAGTTTAATTTGACACCTAATTCACTTTCATATCTTCAGTATTAAAAAAGTTATGGCCATTTTCATACTCGGAAATTAGCATCTTCTTGTTCCCTATTGATTTTCCATTGACTTAACACAAAAGCTGTGATCGAGGACAGTGGAATGGCCATAACTTTATTAAAAATTAAGAGAACTGAAATAAATTTTCAGTTATTATAGATTGAAGCATTCTGAAACAAATATTAAACAATCTTACTTGAATGACCTGAAATTAAAGCATATAATTAGTTAGTTACCCAGTTGTAGCTAATTCCAAACTTCAATTACTAAATCTAAACTTCTATCCCTTTCTTTCTTAAAATAGCCTAAGTGTCCAAATAACATTCACACAAGAATTCACAATAAAACATGATTTTTAAATCTCATTTTCATTCATTTATAGGCCAAATGGCAGGGATTTAGTGTTCAATTGCTGTACATTAATGGCCATTTAAATCAGCTTTTGAGTGGGATCCTGTGGAACGCGCTGGTTTGGAACGTTCCCATTGCGGTGAATTTGTACCCCATATTAGGGGTATGTAGGGGGGGGTGGGAGGTGGTGAAAAGAAAGGAAGTAGGCGGAGATGGTAGGACGTGGGAGAACTGGGAAGGGGGAGGGGATGGAAGGACAAAGCAAGAGTTATCGGACCTGTCGATGGGCATCCTGGACTGAGCAATTAAGTTGGCCAAACTCTCAAACCCGTCCGTATTATCCACCCACCCTGAAATCTGATAAGTTTCAGGCTCCACTGCTTTCTTTGACTTGCATACTATTTATTACTAAGTAGCCGTTATCTGAATCCTGCCGATTACGCCAAATGTTGTGATCGATAACTTACTGGATTCAGATAAGTTTTGATTCACTCAGTAATTTATTACACTACTAAATAAGGCACGTACACTCACGTATCCTCGAATATCCCCGAACACACTCGCAAACCTCGAGTACACAGCAGAGCATGCGGCAGGATTTTTCGACATGGGCTCACTAAACCTGTACGCACTCGCAAATTCATCAAAGCACAACACTGGATGTTTCGTACTTGATCACCTGGCACCGTTCACGACACGGTCCTAGGCTGAGTTTCTCTCACTAAAAGGGCACCCAACACCATCCTTTCTGGCATTTCTTATCAGAGCAGACCGCACGACGCTGCCCCCTCCCAGAGCCAATCCTAAGCCCCCTTGTTTGCAACGTTTCTGCGCTACTGACGGCAGAGGGCGCGGGTGGTCTACCCAACTATTGCTGTTGTGTTTGCCAACATAACGCTTCCCCATAGAATGGCTTGGTTCCCAGTTGCGTTCCCAGGCAATGATCACAGGTGCGAGGAGATAACACGTCTGGAAGCTTGTTTTTTAAGAGGCTATGGAATGTAGGACTGCTAACTTAGCTGATAACTCGATTGCACATTTTAGCTGAAATTGTCAGTTTAACCCTTACACTACAGTAGGGCAGCACAGTGCTGCAGCAGTACAGTTGCTGCATTATAGCATTAGAGACCCGGATTTGATCCCGACGACAGGTGCTGTCTATATGCAGTTTGTACGTTCTTCCTGTGACCGCGTGGGTTTTCTCCGGGTGCTCCGGTGTCCTCCCACATTCCAAACATGCGATGGTTTGGAGGTTAATTGGCTTCTGTAAATTGTAAATTATCCCCAGTGTGTAGACTAGTGTATGGGATGATTGCTGGTCGGTGCAAACTTGTTGGGCCAAAGGGCCTGTTTCCATGCTGTATCTTTAAAGTCTAGAGTATTATACTTCGACCGTCCTGGGGAGAAAGGACAAAATTAAGCGTTACAATGGGCTGTCCTTGTCCTCCATTTCCCTGCGGAGTTCCTACTTTAAATGCATTATTCCACTCAGTGTGTTCAATCCGCTTGTCAAGTTTTCTGTGTAGCAGAGGCTGCTTGTAATACATTGACACTGTCAAGGAAGGTGGACTCAACAATCCATATTCTCAATGACAAATTGTGTCTTGAATAATCTCTGGTCTGCAAAACATTTTTATTTTTTATTTTCCAGTTTAGTAATTGTCAAAAGTACATGGTCGGATTGCCACGGTTCGTTTTTATGGAAGAAGAAACAATCATTCATCATGAGTTTAATCTGCATTTGAACAGCATCTTTCATTTATCAAAGTAGGAAACCCTTGAGGTGCACGAGAAAAAGTGTAAAAAGAACTATAGTGGGGCGTGGCACGATGGCTGCCTCGCCAACAGTCTGCCTTCGTCTTTTCCTTCCTTGTGTTTTTAGTTTGTTGTTAAATGTATGTTTTAGTTTATCTTTAGTTTTGTATTATGTGGGGGAAACTTTTTTATCTCTTCACCTTGACGGAGATGTAACTCTTTCCATGTCATTTCTCCGTCCGCACTGTGGCCTAACATTGTGGAGTTGGCGGCCTCTTGTTTGGGACTTCCAGAGCTCCAAAACCGTGGAGCTTGTGGGACTTTAACATCTCGGAGTGGGCGATTCCTTTGCCAGGGGTCGGCCTTTGATGCTCCAACCTGCGGGAGCTGCGGACTTTAACATTGTGGAGCACGCTGTCCCTGGTTAGGGACCGATTTCGGGTACTCCAAGCCGCAGGAGTTTTCGACTGCCCCGATGCGGGAGCTTAGACCGTTCCGACACAGGAGCTCAATCACCGGCTGTGGATCGTTCGACTCCCCCGACAGCCTGAGGAAAGGAGGAAAGAAGATAAGACTTTATCGCCTTCCCTCACAGTGGGGAATGTGGAGGAGCCGCTGTGGTGGATGTTTATGTCAATTTTATGTAGTTGTGTGTCCTGTTGCTTTTTTGTTCTGACTGTAGGGTAAATCAAATTCCTCGTATGTTGCAAAACATACTTGACTCATAAATTGTGATTATGATTATGATAGTGTCAACTGAGGTTCAATGATTGCTCTCTCATTTCTGAGTGATTGTAAGTTCCAAGACTTGAGCACGTAATCCATTGAGCGGGCGCCAGGCCTTTAAAGATTTCAAACAAGATGTTAAATTGATGCCCAACCTGCTCTTTCTAGTAGGAACCCATTGCCTTATTGTCATAGCCAGTTAAAATATTTGTTTTTATTATTATTATTACACTGTTGCTTTTTCCTTGCCATGTGCAAATGGCTGCTGCATTTCCAAAATAAGCTCAATGTTGAATCAATGAAAAATGCAGAAAAAACAGCAGGAACCTGTATTTCATGGTGGAAATGTCAAGCATGAGAAGGCACAGTTTAGGGTGAGAGGGGCAAAGCTAAAAGGAGATATCCGGAGAAAGATTTTTACACAGAATAGGGGTGGGTTCCTGGAATACATTGTCAGTGGTGGTGATGAAGGCATATATTTAAGAGGCTTTTAGATGTGGTGGTGGTGGAGACAGATATGATAGGGACATTTAAGAGGCTTTTAGATAGGCACATGGAGGAAACAAAGATATGGATCATGTGCAGGCAGAGGAGATCAGTTCACCTTGGCATTGTGTTTGGCACGAACATTGTGAGCTGACGTCCTGCTCCTGTGGTGTACAATACCATGTACTATTGGCAGTGATCACATTAAATTGATACATTAGAGCCTTCAGGGTCAATCTGTTTGGCCGTGGTATGACAGGGGCAGGTGAAGTATTCTTAGAATCCAATTCTGAAATTACAATTAATGGAGTGTTTTAGACATCATGACCAAATTTGGGATTCTTGATTCATTTTATCTGTCCGTGGCCTTCTATTTAATTATTTAACATAGCAGAACCAACGGTACCTCACAATGATTATATTATTAACTAGACTAAGTGGGACCCATTGGGTCCCAGCATCACACGGGAGGGCTGGTCCCCCAACACAATATTCCACCTCTCCACCAATTCCAGTGTCGTGGACTGAAGGGACTGGTTTTCAGAGGGCTAGTATGGACATTGTGGGCCGAATGGATTCTTGGGCTGGCGGCTCAGTCACTCACTCAAGCCTGTTGTGCTGGGCAGCTCACTCACTCACGGCTGGTGGGCTGGCAGTTGACGCACGGTTATTCCTTGAAATTTAAGGTGTGCTTATGTATTACTGCTAAACACATAGTGGCACTAAGATGTAAGTAGCATATGTGGAGTGTCACTGTCAGGCTTCAATGGGTCTTGTCTTTTTAAAAGACTAGACTTTTTTTTTACCGTGTGCCCCTTTTTCCCCCCCCCCTGCTGAAACCATTCTCTTTATTTCTGTCACTGTACCTGATTCCACTACATTTCCTTTCCAATTTACATGTCCTTGCCTGGACATTGTGTGCAGCACTTCACAGATGTCGTTCCTGGCTTGGTTTATACTAGCTACCTTGCAGGGGTAGAGCATTTTCAATCCTGTACTTGCTGTAACTCATGAGAGGAAATATGATGAAGCAAGGACAAGTTTTTTTCATTTACAAGATAAGTGTTTTTTGTTGACCAGTTATAGGTGCTATTGGGCCATAATAAAATTAATCTGGACCCGGCTTCATAAATTATCACATTTTTGTGAGAATCTTAGTATTTTCAAGGCACTGCATGTCAGTGGTTGGGACTAAAAGATAGATTGCATTTAGCTCCATCAACCCTATCTTCAGTGTGAACTTCAGAAAAACAGCCTCACTTGCCAGCTGAAAACGTTCCATTTTCATAGAACATGGAATGCCACACAGGAACAGGCCCCTCTCCCGACAATATCTGCCGAACATGATGCCCAGGTCAGCTCTTATCTGCTTGCGCATAATTCATATCTCCCCATTACCTGCATATCCATGTGCCTTTACAAAAGTTTCTTGAAGGCCACTATCATATCTGCCTCCACCATCACCCTCGGCAACGCGTTCAAGGCACTAGCCGACCTCTGTGGGAAAAAACTTGACCTGCACATCTGTAAACCTTGCCCACCTCACCTTAAAACTATGCTCCCTATCTTTGATATTTCCATCCAAGGAAATATATTCTCAATGTCTACCATATCTATGGTTCTCAGAAATTATATACTTCTCTCACGTCTCCTTCAATTTTATATTCTTCTATCAGGTCGCCCCTCAACCTCTGGCGCTCCAGAGAAAAGAATACATGCCTGTCCAATCTTTCCCTGTACATAATATCCCCTTTTCCAGGCATCATTCTGGTAACCCGTCTCTGCAAGCTTTCCAAAGCGTCCACATCCTTCCTGCAATGGGGCAACTGGAATTGCACGCAATATTCCAAATGTCGCCTCATCGAAGTAAAGCTGCATCATCACTTCTTGACTCTTATACTCAATGCTCTGGCCAATGAAAGCAAGCATATGTCTTTAGCACTCTATCTGCTTGGGTGCCACTTTTAGGAGGCCATTCTGTGGTCTCCCTTGAGTGTGCCATTTAGGAACTATATCTTGTCTGTGAACGAGAGCCATCTCATGATTTTATCATATACCAACTGTTGAAGGTAAAGTTTTAATGAGCTTGGTCTATCTATATTCCCTGCAAGGTCACAATATCCTCATTCAACATGCCATTCCCCCTTCTCTCATGCCATTGGCATACTGTCCACTCCTCCCGATTGCTTATTGTAAATAATTGTAAATGATAAATGTCTTCCTCTGTGATAGAATGCTTCAAATCTCATCAAGACTACAGCAATAACATTAGTAATAACCCCATTAATCCAAAATGATAATTGCTATCTATAATGTTGCAAATTACAACATCAACAGCAGTTTTTGTTTATTTGGTGCGATCAATGTAATAAATTATCCAAAGCCACTTCGCAGGAAATCCATCAAAGAAAATTAGTTAAAAAACCATGTTGGATTGTTGTTTAGAAGACTTAAAGAGTTCTTAAGGAGATTTTTTTTAATGAGAGGCGTAACTGCATCAATTTTAGGCAGGGAACTGGTGGTGTTAAGATGCATACATTGAAGAGATTGAAATGCAGGATTGCAGAATTCCTGGACATTTCTTTCTTTGAGTTGTTCATGGGTTCTTAGTGTTATATCACAGACAGTATTTCTTGTTGTTTCCTAAATGCCTTTAACCGCTTGACAGGCTTTAAACAGCCCTCCTGAGTTGCTCAAGTACCTGAGGTCAAGAGATAAAGCCCTGGGATCCCTAGTTAGGAGTTACAGGAATCTGATCCAAGCCCTGCAAAGGATGGGGATCATGTTCCCAGAGCCGGTTGCTGTGTGACGTGGATGAATTTAGAGTTGGTGGAGGCATTTTCATATGCAAGCTGCCCTTGGCTTTATCAAGCAGAAGAGCCTGTGGATTTGGTTTGTACTGTTGAAGAAACTCTGGATGGTTTATAGATTTCATTTTATTGGTGCATGGTTCCTTGAAGGTCGAGTCGCAGGTAGATAAGGTGGTCAAAAAGGCTTTTGGCCTTTTTAGTCAGAGTATTGAGTATAGAAGTTGGGAGGTCATGTTGCAGTTGTATAAGACGTTGGTGAGACTGCCTTTAGAGTTCTGGGCACCATGTTATAGAAAATATATTGTCAAGCTTGAAAGGGTTCAGAGAAGATTTACGAGGATGTTGCCGGGATTAGAGGGTCTGAGCTATAGGGAGAGGTTGAGTAGGCTGGGTCTCTGTTCCTTGGAGCACACGAGGATACAGGTGTGTAAGGTCATGAGAGGAATAGTTCAGGTAGATGCACAGAGTCTCTTGCCCAGAGTAGGGGAACCGAGGACCAGAGGACATAGGTTCAAGGTGAAGGGGAAAAGATTTGATAGGAATCTGAGGGGTAACCTTTTCACACAAAGGGTGGTGGGTGTATGGAACAAACTGTAGATGAGGTAGTTGGGTCTGGGACTATCCCAACATTTAAGAAACAGTTAGACGGGTACATGAATAGGACATGTTTGGAGGGATATGGACCAAGCGCAGGCAGGTGGGGCATTGTTGGCCGGTGTGGGCAAGTTGGGCCGAAGGGCCTGTTTCCACATTGTATCACTGGTGATTATGTTTCCACTGTGTGGGGATGTTCATGTTAAATTCTAGCGTGTATCGTGTTCTTTTCATTCGTATGGCTGTATGGTAACACAAATCTCACAGCACCAATTGGCGCATTTGGCAATAAACGTAACTTGAACTTGAACTATGACTCTATGACAATGGAGCCATATGGCACCCTGTACCCTGTTCCAGGTGATCACTAGCCTCAACAGATATGTGCTTCTGGGTGTACTGTAGAGTTTAAAAATATTGAAGCAGAATAGGATTATTGTCTGTTCCCTTTAAGATAACATGTTCTCTGACTTTGCCAGAGTAATTTAACTTCAAAGTTCTCGTACCTTCGAATAGTTTTTTGCTTGAAAGAACAGTTTACTCTTTTTAAGCTATCGTCACTGATTGCATGTTCTTGCTATGATCTGGGCACCAAGAAATATGCCTGGTACTTCTTGGAACGAATGTATATTCAAGAAATATCACTTTTATATTCTGACAAAGGAAGTGTAGCAATAGATGTTTCAGTAGTGACCCATACATTGCAGACACACTGGCAAACAAAAAGTTTAGTTTAGTTTAGATAGAGCGCAGGAAACAAGCCTTTCGGTCCCTTGAGTCCACACCAGCCGGCGATCCCCGCACATTAACACTACCCTACGCACACTATTTTACTTTTTATACCAAGCTAATACCAACCCCGTCTTTGGAGTGTGGGAGGAAACCGAAGATCTTGGAGAAAACCTACACAGATCACGGGGAGAATGCACAAACTCCGTTCAGCCAAGCGCCCGTAGTCAGGATTGAACCCAGATCTCTGGCGTTGTAAGGCAGTGGCTCTAACGCTATGCTACTGTGCCACCCTTGTTTTACCAAATAATGGCGTAAATGCTAACTTCATCTGTGAAAATGGCAGCTCACCTCCTCCCCTTAAAGGGAACAGGCAATAGTCACTCATCCCACCACAAACATACTCTCACAAATTTAGACCAGAGGTATAGGAAATAGATGGGACATGGTTGATGGCTTCGTCAACAATGGGAAAGGGGAATCGCAGTGATGGAAGGTACCTCGGCGGCATGTGTGCAAAATGTCACAAACAAAGCACCTCCGATAGGGACAAGGAAACCAGGATAATTGAATTTCCACACTCAAGAAGACTATGAATAGAAAACCCCTGGACCTTCTACCTGACTAGCCCTCACACTGCAAAAGATCACAGTTTCCCATCACTAGGCGCATCTTTTTGTTCTCCCCTTTGCTTTCATCATTCTGAAGGAACCATTCCCTTCACGACTCCCTGGTCTGCTCCTCCTTCCCCAACAAACCTTCCCCATCTCAGCCTCAATCCCACTCAACCGCAGCAAGTATAACATATTTTCCTTTACCTCACACCTTCCCATTGATGAGTTACTCAAACAATTCTACTCCTTGGAATTTAGTGCATTCCATTCATCCACATTTGAGAAATCAGATGCAGAGAGGACAAACTTCATGGAGCACCTTGATGCAATATAGGACAATCCTGACCTCTCAGTCACTTTAAATCGCTATTCCACTCTCACTTGAATTAATTGTTCCATACTCTTGCGGGTTCTCCCATTGCACGTATAATTGCAGTCAGGCATTCACTTTAATGCACACATTATTTTGTAATAAGGACTGAAATAATGTTGGCAAGTGTTTCCTTACTTGCTTACTGTCCTGTTGCCATTTCCTGTGACCAGGATGTCCTTGGATTTTCTGCCAATGGTAAAAGAAGAAGCTATCCTGCAGAGGCATTTTGATAAAACATTAAAAAAATCCTCGGGCAAGAAATCAATTTTGTTGCACAATCTGACAGAAGCTGGAGAAGAAACAATTGCTCCAGAAATCTGTTCTACTTTTATTCTGCATGTCTTTTTTTATCTTGCAACAACAAGTTGTTTCCGTCTCCTGCCCCCATTCCCACCAGAATTTCACTTGCAGTGTATGTGCTGTATCCGTATCATGTTAAAGATAATGCAAATATTGCAGGTCGTCCCTTTACACTGGTGCAAGAGAAAGACAACAGGCTTGAAGGTCAAGCTCAAGCTGTAATAATATCAACATTGTAATTATCTTCGGATTAGATAAGGCTCAGGATAATATGTTCCAGCAGTGCATAATGTCTTAGGCACAAAATACAGAAGCTTGCTTACAGCTATACATTCATCACAATACTTCTGCTGTCATCAATCTGCTGAAATGTCACGGTGCCCTTGTCATCAACAAAATCTTTATTTTTGGGCAGCCACTTTTGCAGCTTTATTTTTTGTTGTTGAATAAAATGATATATCCTTTGGACCTGGGTCTTCAACCAAATTTATTGCATGTTCCCAGTTGACGTTGAGGCAGGTGATGTCATGATGTCATGGATAGCTGAGATGATTTGAGAGAGTGGGCTGTGGGTACTTAGTTATAGCCTACTCCTGTAGATGAGGTGTTTATGCAGTTAGCCACATAAACTAAATGCAGACCAGCCCAAGTTTACTAGATGACTTGCTGTTGACAGTAGATGGCTAGTTATTTAAAGTCACGAGTTAGGTCCTTCCCTTCTGGAGATTACAAGTATTCCAATGTCGCAATATAAACTGATATTGGCCATCTTGTCCAAATATTGTCCACATCATCCACTAGGCAAGCAGAGGATGTTCTTTCCCTGTGAGAGTGTAAAGTATCGTGACATGTCCATTCATGTTCATTCATCATCATTGATGAGTTAAAATCATTACAAAGATGTGCGTTTGTCAGTTAAATTTGCTTCTGTAAGGATAGAGCTGGTGTACAGGTGATCACTGGTCAGCACGGACTTGGTGGGCTGAAGGGCCTGTTTCCACACTGTATCTCTAAAATGGAAAAAAGTTAAAAATTGAATATCACTATGAAAGCACTGACCACTGCGGTTTCAGGGTAGTATGTTAAATTTAGTTAATCTATCTTGTAAGCAAAATCGTTGTAATTGAAAGATGAATACACTTGAAGATTAGTAATGCTAATCCCAATGAGGAACTGGATTTAAATTGAACATGGACTACAGGAATGTCATAATATCTCAGAAAAACACTTCATGAGTGCGCAGCTTTGCCACTGACTTGACAGTGTTGTATAATCACCTCCATTATGCTCCATTTTCGTAGCAGGGAATGAAGCATGTCATTGACAGTGAGGCAGGATTATCTGATAATCTGCCAGCATTCCTTAGTGCATTATGCCTATGTACCAGACAGCAATTTTCCAGAATGCCTGCCCAACTTTGCTGTAATTACATTTTCACACATAGGTTTCAGTAATTTTTCAGTTGATATTAACTCCAGCTTTAATTTAATATATTATAAATCCAGGTGTTATCTGAGTTCTACATTTATTCTTGGATTTAATACCTGCCTGGACATAATTTGTTCAGAATATATTTAGATGCACGGCTGAAAGGTGCTGCAGGAAAATATTCCAACAAATATAATACCAACAATATAATATTTTTGTTTATTGCAGTAAAGTAACATCTGAAACATACTGTTAAGCATTATTACTTAATAACATATTTGTATGGTTATTTCTATACGATTATGTACAATGTCGGCATGGTTTTTGTTTTTTTTAATGCCAAATAATGCAAATGTCCCTGAAAATTTAAGATCAGGGGTAGGCCATTTAGGATGGGAGAAACATTTTCACACAGAGTTGTGTGAAATCTGTGGAATTCCCTGCCACAGAAGGCAGTGGAGGCCAATTCACTGGATGTATTTAAGAGAGAGTTGGATATAGCTCTTAGGGCTAATGGAATCAAGGGATATGGCTCGAAGGGCCTAATGGCCTACTCCCACACTAATTTCTATGTTTCCATGTTTATAAAACACTGACGTCATCATTAGATGCACTGAAATACAGAAGTCTCCGCATGTGCCTTGTACTTGTAGAAGTAGTGAGAGGCCTGTCATAGGTATTTTGGATTTAATGTGGAAATTCTGGATGAAACAGGAAAATACTTCATGATTAGGAAAGGAATCTTCGGATTCAGAAATAGTTTATTTTCATTTGACTGAACAAAGTTTGCACCCATTTTACACCACAACCAGTTTCACCTCCTTAAATTTCAGATGAATCAATGAAGCAGGCGTTCAGGTCATTGAGTGTACATGGACTGACCACCCAGTTTCCCTGCATTTGGAAGTGAGCATTTGTTTTGAATGAAACATTGAAGCCACTTTCAATACACACTGATGGACAGTGGATAAAGGACCTGTCCCACTGCGGGGACCTAATGTGCGAGTTTAGAAGAGTTTGCGCTCGACTCAAACTCGCAGCATAGTCGACACATGGTCCTAGGAGGTCTATGTAACTCTCCTTCATGTTCGAGAGAAGTTCCCGCATACTCGAGGCCTCATTTTGGTCGAGGAGTATTTTTGAAGGGTCTGCCCACTCTGGGGACCTAATTTGCGAGTTTAGGAGAGTTTAGGAGAGTGTCATGATCTTGTTGTATCGTCGAAGTAGAACACCTCCTACGACCTCCTTCGGCTATGTAGAGCACTGCCTACGAATATGTAGAAGACCTCCTACAACAGTGTAGAAGACCTCCTTCAACCTCCTTCGACTATGTTGAAGACTAGCTTCGACTATCTACGATTTACTCGCCGATTCTCTTGGGAAAATTGGACACCGAATAGTGGAGAGTGAAGATGGCCACCTGCGACTGCCTTTGATTGCCTTTGATTACCTACGAATAACATGCCAACCTACCTACTTTGACTAAACCTACGAGTAAAAAAATATTGATTTTTCCATGCCGACCAATTTTTACTCACGGACAATTTTTCAGCAATGAATAGATACAGTTGAAAGCCCTCTAGTTTTTGCAAAAGAGAGGCAATGGGTGAGGAAAAATGAAGATATTTTTGGAATCACTTATCTGGAAAAGTGGAATTAAGTCCCCACAGGAAACAAAGTGGGGACAGAAATACTCTAGTGTGGGAGTCTGAGTACTTGCAATGGATATTGGTCACGATAGTGATAGAGGTCAGAAAAGGGAAGGGAACAATCAGAGATGAACTATTCAAAAATGAGAGCAGAGTGGAAATAGGGGGAGAATGCAATGAAGTTTACACGGGAGGAGGAACCAGCAGCAATCCAGTTAACATTGTATTGAATAGAGAGGAGACGGGATTCTGAGTAAGACAGAACCATGTATCCAGGTCCATGTATCCCACAAGGAGACATGGATAGTTTGGAGCCACGCAGATTCCCAGACCCCTACCTTTATTTGAAGAAGCTGAGTGGAGTTTGAGGAGAAAGGGAGAACGGGCTCAGTCTGTTGATGGCGGGCAGTGGTGGTGGTGGGGGGAGACTGGTTGGGCCTCTGTTCAGGGATTAAAAATGATGGTCCCTCCAGCTGTCCGGGAGTGGAATGTGGGTGTTGAGCAATTGGACAAGTGAAAATGAGGGGACTGAGACCAGGAGACAGGAAGTGTGGAGGAGTGTCAGAAGTGTCACGGATGTAAGTGGCTAAAAAGTGAATGAGGTTAGAGCATACTGGAGACTATTGATTGGGTAACTGCTCCGAGATGTTTGATTATCCTTTCTCAGTAGATTAACTCTTTGTTATCATGGTCTGAATGAAAGTTCCTGCCACATTGGTGTTTTATGTTACTGACATTGAATTTTCAGAATGTTAGGGGTGATTTGGCACTAATTGCTGCTTACGGTGTTCATAGATTCACTCGGTCTTGCAAGTCCTTTGGCCATGGTTATTGCAGAACTCATTGGGAAACACACAAACTAAGTTATTAAGGTATCTCTGACAGCGGCATGTGGATCTCCTCATTGGAATGGACATCAGATTTGCTGTGAGATTTGTAAAATGATAATGAAGTTAGCTTTGTTATTATTGCAATCCACACACCATTGTATCTAACAGCACACATTATTTCTTTGAAGAGAGTCAGTTTCTAAATTTTTACATGCAATTTATTAATAAACGTTTATTGATTTTTTAATTTAATTATCATTATCTTTGCAGGAATGAAGCAACCAGTGAGTCCTGAGCACATTGTTGACGATGTTATGATGAATTCAGGAGATCTTTACACTTACAGTGATGGGAAAATACTCAGCAGTGAATACTTGGGCTATCAGTTGAACATTGAGAAGCAGAATGTAGGACTTGCTCTTTGTGAAGCGTGCAACATTCAGCTGAACTCGGCAGCACAGGCTGAGGTTCATTACAATGGGAGGTCTCACCTGAAGAGGATAAAACAAGTCAACAGCCATGTTCCAGTTACTTCAGCTCCAAGTACGTTTGTCACTGACACCAATACAGGTATGGGTGACAATTAACATGGACCGCTGATGTTGAATTTAAATTCTTTAATATGACGTTGGATAATCCATTCATTAGATGCTTTTGTCTGAGCCATTGTTCTGTTCATTAATTTTTTTAATTTGTTATCTGTTAATATTTTATCTGTTATGCTGTTTGGTGGTAGAGATATTAAGCTGGGAGATACTAGTAAAAGCCTGCTCAGTGGGTTATTGGCAATATCATCTGCGTAGAAGTCTTACCACAACTACAGCACCTGAAGGAGGATAGGGCAAGTAGGAAGCTAAGTGGATTGCCTTGCCAAACAGCTTCATCGTCCAGAGTTTGCTGCTGGTGAATATTGAAACTAACTTCTGATTTGAGTCTTGTATATTTGGAAGGGCCACTGAGAAATGAGTCTCTGGAATTAGAGTACTGCTGATGGCCGATGTGCACTGCTTCATTTTTTGTGGAGTTGTGGCCATACATGAGCCCCATAAAATAGAATACACGGACTCCATTCCTGCCATTATGTAGGAAAGGTCATATAGATCTTGTCTGCTCTGAGGTACTCTGGAGTTGCAGAGTATCCTTCATTACTGCTTGACAGCTATTAGTTGGTCATTTGGGATTCTGTCCATGATGGGTCAAATGGCCTACTTCTGCACCTATAACTTATGAACATGAAAATTAATCTTCATAATTTATGAAATTCTAACCCGTTATCAAGTCTAACCCGCCATTCAATCATGGCTAATCAATCTTTCCTTCTCAACTCCATGCATGTTCACAATTCTTAAAGGAGATTTAGGAAGCACACAAGGATGGATTTGGGAGCTTATCATTTAAAACAAATAAGAATCAATAATTCTGTGTCCAGTATGGTCAGGCATTGAGCATAATTCCAGTCTTTGCAAGCAACTTGTCTTAATGTTGAGGCATTGCCCTTTCCCACCTACACACACTTCCAAATCATTGGTTCTTAATTTAATGTAGGTCATATCAAAATAATAAAACTCAGTCTTAAATAAGTTGAAATAGTTATATTATTTTCTGTACAATAATATTTGAGGGTTTGAATGTTGCCTGTATCCTTTATAAATAATATATATTCTCCAAAGAGCTGTGACCAAACGTATACTTCTCCAGGAATTACTTCGGTTCTTTATCTGCCTTATTATTGATGTGGAATACAAGTAAATTCCTTTATTTGAGGATAGACACAAAAAGCTGAAGTTACGCAGCGGGACAGGCAGCATCTCTGGAGAGAAGGAATGGGTGACGTTTCAGGTCGAGACCCTTCTTCAGGCTGGTTAGGGATAAGGGAAGTGACAGATATAGATGGTAATGTAGAGAGATAAAGAACATTGAATGAAAGATATGCAAAAAAGTAACGATAATAAAGGAAACAGGCCATTGTAAGCTATTTGTAGGGTGAAAATGAGAAGCTAGTGCGACTTGGGTGGGGGTGGGTTAGAGAGAGAGGGAATGCTGGGCCTACCTGTAGTGAAAGAAATCAATATACATACCACTGGGCTGTAAACTGCCCAAGCAAAATATGAGATGCTATTCCTTCAATTTGCATTTAGCCTCACTCTGACAATGGATGAGATCTAGGACCGAAAGATCTGTGGAGGAATGGGAAGGAGAATTAAAGTGTCCAGCAACCGGGAGATCAGGTAGGTTAATCAGGATGTCATTTGCAGGCTGTGTTACAGTGGGGAACATGGAAGTGAAATCTTGTGCAATACAGTGCAGGAGTCGGTCTTGATGGCACAATGCTGATTTGGCTGTGAAGGAAAGTAAGTTCAAATACTTTTGGTTTGTCAAATAACTTCAGTTCTCTAAGAGTTAGTTTTCAACAGGTCAAGAAGTATCTGTGGAGAGAGAAGAGAGTCTTGCTCTGCTGCCTGAGCCTGCTGAGTATTTCAAGTATTTGTTGTTTTTGTTTCAGATTTGTAGCATGTGCAGTTTTTTTGACTTTCGCATGCATCAGTTTAGAGTCAGTTCATTCAATTTCAGAAAGGACCTATGACACTGGGTGTGATTTGTGCATACAAGTTTTTTTTTGTCGAAGCTACCATTACACTGGTGAGGAACGTCGTGTTCATTACCTGGTGCTGAGTGAGTATAGAAGTTTAGAATTGATTTACAGCAGCGTTTCAGCATCTTTGCTATATTTTGGAGTCCAGTGTAAGTGTTGTCGACCAGTGATTCCCAACCTGGGGCCATGGCAAATTTCAGGGGGACCACAGAAATAAAATGGGATTTAGGGGGCCACAGGTTCAAAGAAGCCACAGAGCTACCTCCTAAGTTTCAGTTCTCCTAAATTTCAGTTCTAATAAATTTAAATCTATGCAGTTTAAATATTTTTGATGTTTGTGGAATAGAATAAAAGAGAATATATGTGCAATTAATTGACACTGATATTTTTATGGAAGGAATTATAATATTTAAGTACTTTTTTTCCGCTAATAATGTCAGGGGGGGGCACAGAAAAATTAAAAGATCCCAAGGGGGCCATGAACTAAAAAAGGTTGGGAACCACTGTTGTAGACCAACATGATCCTGCTGTGGACATTTTCATGTCCCTGCACTCATTTTTAAAGTGAATCCTAAATTAAGACTTGCAAAGTAACACTGTGTAATAAAGTAACAAAGTAATGTACCAGGAAAATGGTTATGTTAGGAATTCACTGTTGATTTTACAGAGTTCAAAATTGTTTGACATTTTGCCATGTTTTCCCGGGTTTTGGAAAATTGATTTTATTTTTATTTTGTTTATTATTCTTACAGCTACTGCATAATTTTTGTTATTTCCTATCTGGAATATCACTATTTCCCATCTCCAGAGGCAGACCACCACCATCCCACTGGATCGGATGAGTGCCTTTATGCCCACCCTTTAACTCCTCAGTTGTTACGTGGGAATCACCTTCAGTGCTTTGTCTTCAAAAGCTGATCCTACTCCTTTATTTCTCATATCGCTGATCTTTTTTCTTTCTCATCTTTATGGTGCCTTTTGGCAACACTACCCAAAAAAATAGTTTCTGCATGTTTATACGATACGCTACGATAGAACTTTATTTATCTCAGGAGGAAAATTGATCTGCCTACAGTCATAAATACACAAAATACATGAAATATGAAACTAAAGTGACGAGTGGAAAGCCTTGGGGGCTGTGCAAAGATTACGTGGGAGTGGGGGTGGTGGGGAGGGGAGTCAGTCTCGGTCTACCCCACGACAGAAGGGGGAGGAGTTGTAAAGTTTGATAGCCACTGGGAAGAAGGATCTCCTGTGGAGTTCCGTCCTGCATCTTGTTGGAACCACTGTTGCTGAAGACATCTTAGCTCCACTTCAACATCACTCTTCCTCTCAAACCTCCACTCTCACAAAGCCTGAAGCACTGTCAAACTAAACTCCCTCGTCTGCCACTCAACTGTCTCATATGCCACGCAACTGTCTGTGACAAAACAAAAATCCTTGCAATGTTTTTTTATCACTTGTATGATCCAAACATAAAATATATGAGCCTATCATCAGGGCATTTCATTACTACCTTTGCAACATTGCACTCTGCAAGGCTCAATGATTGTGGTATCATGGGTCAACAAGTGCAGAAAGTTGCCCTTACCCCCAGCCCATCCCCATCCATGTTGACCACTATGCCTATTTGTATGCTAATCCCATTTGCCCATGTTAGGCTGGTATCTTTCCTAACTGGGAACCCATCCAAATGCCTTTTAATTATTGTAATTGTATCTGCCTCCAAGACCTTTGTTTAAGAAGGAACTGCAGATGCTGGAAAAACGAAGGTACACAAAAATGCTGGAGAAACTCAGCGGGTGCAGCAGCATCTATGGAGCGATGGAAATAGGCAACGTTTCGGGCCGAAACGTTGCCTATTTCCTTCGCTCCATAGATGCTGCTGCACCCGCTGAGTTTCTCCAGCAATTTTGTATGCCTCCAAGACCTCCTGTGGCAGTTTGTTCCATACAACTCACACTCTCTGTGTGGCAAAACCTGCCGCTCAGATCTCCTTTATATTTCTCACCTTAATCCTATGTACACCTGACTGGCCTCGCTGATAAAGTGGCTTTGACCTGACACATTAGTGGTGTTTCTCTCTCTACAAATGCTGACTGATCTGCCACATATTCTAGCATTTTTGTTTTTTATACCCCTTTAACTGAAGTTATCTTTGTTTGCTTGCATATTTCATATCCCTGAATGTTCACATAAACCAGCATCCTTACTGCACTAATCTAGGTTACGTTTGGTAAGGGATTTAAAGTCCCATCTTCTCAGAGAAATATTTGTGCATTGAAAATTCAAAGTCTGGAGAAGGCACTTGACCGGAAACGTCACCTATGCCTTTTCTCCAGAGAAGCTGACTGACTCGCTGAGTTACTCCAGCATTTTGTGTCTATCTTCACTATTGGTAACTTCAGTTAACTAATATTTCATTTTCTGAATGTTTCTTGCTAGATTGGCAAGTATAATCCAACATAATTTAGGGCCATGGTCAAAGATGGAATGCAGTGAGAGACAAAAAAATGATATTTTGGTATTTTCAATCATTCCAATTTGGCAATTATAACATCTAAATATATCAATTTAAGATCTGAATTAACTTGTACAATAACACCAATAGCAACAAAAATATTCTATCTTTCATTTTAAAAAAAGACACAAAGTGCTGGAGTAACTCAGCAGACCATGCAGATTCCGTGCAGAACATGGACAGGTGACGTTTTGTGTCGGGTCCCGATACAATCCGTCATCTGTCCATGTTCTCCAGGAATGCTGCCTGACCCGCTGAGTTAATCAAGTGCTTTGTGTCTTTTTTTGTAGACCAGCATCCTTGTTCCTTAATCTCTATCTTTATCTTTCATTAACATGGATGTTGAGATCTAAAAAGAGCATGAAAGTTTGCTTGATCTCCACATTAGTAATGTTGGTGGTAATAGTGTGGCAGAACTATCAATCTTCATGCTTATTACACTGGAAAACTGACAACAACTTTGTTATTTCTGATTTCATGCCAAAGGCTGAAGTTGCTGACATAACTTCAGCCCTCTTGTTTGCGACTTTCTCCAGTGTAATCAAAGAAAACCGCTTGAATTAATGTGAATTTCATCAATCTACAAAGATAAGATAAGGAAGTAAATTAAAGTTTAGGAACAGAAATATGTAATTCAGTTTTCAAAGCTTGCTACACCAGTGAATTTGCACTGTTTTTCCAGCATTGCGTAAACATTGTTTTGTTTAATTTGCCAATGTCTTTGCTTCTGTATGTTTCATGATGTAAGTTCAGGACTCCACGTTGGATAGTGCCCCTGAGATAGAAAGCCAGAACACATGCGATGTTTGGAAAGCAGTTTCGTAATACTAGAATTCATTGGATGGTGATGGAGAGAGTCAATAACTTTAAATATCTGCGTGTGCGTATCTCTGAGGATCTATCTTGGGTCAGGCACATTGATGCAATCAGCAAGAAAGCTTATCAACACCTTTACTTCCTCAGATGATTGAGGAGATTTGGCAATTTGCCAAATACTCTATCAAACTTATACAGTTCTGACTGATGCATCATGGCCTGGTTCGGTAAATGGAACGCCTAAGTACGAATGAGGCTGCAAATGGTGGTGGACATTGCCTGGTCTATCACAAAGGCAGCTAATATTATCAAAGACTCATACCACTTTGGCCATGCTCTCATCTGGATGTTACCTTCGGGAAGATGATACAGAAGTTTGAGAATCGTGAACTACAGGTTCAAGAGCAGCTTCCTCCCATTAACCATCAGCTGCTGTTGCCACACTGAACAGGAAACACAACCCTACCTCAGCAATCATCTACTGTAGACTTTGTTTAGGAACTATGCGCATTGGTTTGCACTGTTAATTTAGTGTATTATTGATTATTATCTATTTATTTGTTGTGTTAATGTGCCGCTAAAGCTGCAGCATGTGGGAATGTAATTGCTTCATTGCTGGTACATATGGTAATTAAACGCTCTTGACTCTTGAATTGTAAAATCCAGGAAATTCCAATTCAAATTTTCATAAAGAATGGAGTCTTAGGTTCACAAATGTTTTTATTTTAGATATTTATTTATTATTTAATTTATATGAAGTTTGAAATTCTTATTATTACATGACCTAATACCTGTCTGAATTGCAAGCATATTATAGAAGGAATTACATAAAGAGAAATGAATCAAGCATGACATTCAGATTCAATTCAGATTCAGATTCAAACTTTTATTGTCATTGTGCAGTGTACAGTACAGAGACAATGAAATGCAGTTAGCATTTCCCTAGAAGAGAGACATAGAAATGAGCAATTAAATAATTGTCTAAATGGTGGCCGACTGTGCGAGACCTGGGTGTCATGTGTAGTCATTGAAAGTAGGCATGCAGGAGACAGAGAAGTAAGCGAAAATGCAGTTAGGAGCAGGGATCTACTGCAGTTGTACAGGGACATGAGAATATTGAGAAACATAGAAATAGAAATAGGTGCAGGAGTAGGCCATTCGGCCCTTCGAGCCTGACCGCCATCAATATGATCATGGCTGATCATCCAACTCAGAATGCCACATCTAACTCCCTCTTAAATATAGGAACTCTCTGTGAAAAAAGTTTTTCATCTCGGGGTAAAGGATTTCCCCTTTACCCTTAAGCTGTGACCCCTTGTCCTGGACTTCCCCAACATCGGGAGCAATCATCATGCATCTAGCCTGTCCAACCCCTTAAGAATTTTGTAAGTTTCTATAAGATCCCCTCTCAATCTCCTAAAGTCTAGAGAGTATAAACCAAGTCTCACCAGTCTTTCTTCATAAGACAGTCCTGACATCCCAGGAATCAGTCTGGTGAACCTTCTCTGCACTCCCTTATGGCAATAATGTCCTTCCTCAGTTGTGGCCAGAGCATCTGCAGTTCCCATCGCAGTAGAACCTCCCTGCTCCTATACTCAAATCCTTTTGCAATGAAAGCTAACATACATTCGCTTTCTTTACTGCCTGCTGCACCTGCATGCTTTGTGTGGACACCCAGGTCTCGCTTGCTCTTTCCCATATTTCTCCTTTCTGTTTTTTCCAAATCTATTCTGGCATAGAGGGAGTGCAGAGAAGGTTCATTTCAGAGGTGGTTTTCAGGGTAAAATATTGGAAATTGAGAGACACAGAACATTGGACTGTGGATTTACTATTATGAATACTTGTCGAAATATAGAAAAGTTTAAAACACTCACTCATTTAGATTGCAGTTGTGGCCAGAGCATCTGCAGTTCCCACCTACTCATCGGAAATTACATAACCATTATCATACCCTGCTTTGTGGGAGCTTGCTCTTCCATATTTTCTGTTTTATTATTCTGGCTATATTTCTTCAGAGATGTTTTGGAATGATGTGGGTATTGGTTTCACCGCTCTTTGATATTAAATACTTTGATGCTGCAGAAACATGGTTGTGAACCTTAATTTATACTGCAGGTGGCAGCATAAGCATTTGTTCTGCACTGTGCTCAAGTCTGCTTGAAAAAATTGTCTTGAACCTTTGTAATTGCTGCATAACCTCAGACTTTCTCACCGGTGATTTCCTTATGTCTCTGTGTCTGTGCCTGCATTAAATCTCTTGCCCAGAGTAGGGGAATCGAAGGCCAGAGACCAAGGAGAAGTGGAAAAGATTTAATAGGAATCCAAGGGGTCACTTTTTCACACAAAGGTTGGTGGGTGTATGGAAAAAGTTGCCAGAGCAGGTAATTGAGGCTGGGACCATCCCATCGTTTAAGAAACAGTTAGACAGGTACATGGATAGGAGAGGTTTTGAGGGATATAGACCAAACGCAGGCAAATGGGACTAGTGTAGCTGAGACATTGTTGGTCGGTGTGGGAAAGTTGGGCTGAAGGGCCTGTTTCCACACAATAAGACTCTAAGTACCTATCTTAGCAAATTCTCCAAAGCAAGTTGCTTTTAAATAAGCTCGGAGACATGTCAACTTAATTTCGGGAGACCCGAAACGTCACCCATTCCTTCTTGACAGAGATGCTGCCTGTCCCGCTGAGTTACTCCAACTTTTTTGCGTCTACCTTTGGTGTCTAAGATTGTGTCTTTATTTTGTGTCTAACCTTCCTATACAAGTTAATTTACTTTATTTTTTACAACCTTCAATTACTTTATGGTGACAGGTATGAGATATGTGACAGGTATTATCAAGTCCTGTGTAGGTTTTTTATTGACTGCGTTTATGTTGATGGAACCCCGAGTCCTTTTAGAGAGTTTTTGATCACTTTTAAAATGTTTGTATATATGTAAAAAATATGTGAACATATATGCAGACACGTTTTCGAAAACATTACTTCCACATCTTCCATAATAGGAAGTATGCGTACCAAATTCATAGATTGCACAAAGAAAGTTGATCTTGTTGATAGAGAGGTAAACCTTTGTTACAGAAGAATAGAGCATATTATTTTCCTCAGAACTGGCAAGGAAACTCATTGTGTATATTTGCGCGACCAATATATATATCCATTGTCCCAGGGCTAACTTACCTCTACCATTTCCCTACCCACCTTACCAACTCATTGATATTGTTCTGCAGCCATAGACTTCCCTCCTCAGTATAAGAACATCAACTTTCCTTATCTAAAGGGCCTGTCTCACTTGGGCATCATTGGCCCGTCACGCAGGTGGCACTAGAGGATTTTGAGAATCCTAAACGCCTGGGGCGCCGCACGCTACCGCGCTTCACTGCCTACAACTCCATGCGCCATGCGCGCGTAATGCACACCATGCGCGCGCCGTGGCGTGTAAATGATGTTGTGTAAATGACGGGCAAATAACGCCCAAATGGGACAGGCCCTTAACTCTCTCAGACTCTTGCCTCTCGACTCTTGAACAGAAATAGGATCTCCGACCAACTCATCCAAACCAAGCCAGATGGAGTCATAGTCACACAGCACTGAAATAGGTTCAGCAGCTTAACGTGTCCATGACAACAAAGATGCCCCATCGAAGCTGGTCCCATTTGCCTGCATTTGGTCCTTATCCCTCTTAACCTTTCCTGCCCATGTACTTGTACGAGGGTCTTTTAAATATCATTATTATACGCGCCTCAATTACCTCCTCTGGCATTCCATACACCCACCACCTGGTGATTAGAAACGTTGCCCCTCATGTTCCTATTAAACCATTCCTCTCTCATCTTAAACCTATATTCTCAGGTTCTTGATGCCCCTACCCTGGGGAAAATACTCAGTGCATTCACCGTATCAATTCCGGTCATGATTTTATATGCCTCTATAAAATGACTCCTCATTCTCCTGCACTCCAAGAAATAAAGTCCCAGCTTGCCGCACCTCCCCCTAAAGCTCAGGCCTTCAAGTCTGGGCAGCATTGTTGCAAATCTGCTCTGCACTTTTCCAGCTTAATGATATCCTTCCTATATTCAGACCAAAACAGAATACAATGCTCTGAATGTGGCCTTACTAACATCTTTTACAACTGTAACAATATGTTCCAACTTCTACTGACTAATGACTGGCAAATTCTCCCTATAGCTCAGGTCCTTGAGATCTGGCAGCATCCTCAACATCATGTGCAGTGCCCTCCATAATGTTTGGACCAAAGACCCATCATTTATTTATTTGCCTCTGTACTCCACAATTTGAGATTTGTAACAGAAAAAATCACATGTTCAACCAAAATGTGGTTAAAGTGCACATTATCAGGTTTTATAAAAGGCCATTTTTATACATTTTGGTTTCACCGTGTAGAAATTACAGCTGTGTTTATACATAGTCCCCCCATTTCAGGGCATCATAATGTTTGGGACACGTGGCTTCACAGGCGTATGTAATTGCTCAGGTGTGTTTAAATGCCTCCTTATGCAGGTATAAGAGAGCTCTCAGCACCTAGTCTTTCCTCCAGTCTTTCCATCACCTTTGGAAACTTTTATTGCTGTTTATCAACATGAGGACCAAAGTTGTGCCAATGAAAGTTAAAGAAGCCATTATGAGACTGAGAAACAAGATTAAAACTGTTAGAGACATCAGTCAAACCTTAGGCTTACCAAAATCAACTGTTTGGAACATCATTAAGAAGAAAGAGAGCACTGGTGAGCTTACTAATCTCAAATAGACTGGCAGGCCAAGGAAGACCGCCACAGCTGATGGTACAAGAATTCTCTCTCTTTAGGAGTCAGGTGTGGATTTGTCAATGACCACTGTCCGCAGAAGACTTCATGAACAGAAATACAGAGGCTACACTGCAAGATGCAAACCACTGGTTAGCTACAAAAATAGGATGGCAAGGTTACAGTTTACCAAGGAGCACTTAAAAGAGCAAACACAGTTCTGGAAAAAGATCTTGTGGACAGATGAGATGAAGATTAACATATCAGAGTGATGGCAAGAGCAAAGTATGGAGGAGAGAAGGAACTGCCCAAGATCAAAAGCATACCACCTCATCTGTGAAACACGGTGGTGGGGGTGTTATGGCGTGGGCATGTATGGCTGCTGAAGGTACTGGCTCCCTTATCTTCCTTGATGATACAACTGCTGATGGTAGTAGCTTAATGAATTCTGAAGTGTATAGACACATCCTATCTGCTCAGGTTTAAACAAATGACTCAAAGCTGAATAATGAAGATCAGCATGCCATATGCCCTAGTTGCACCCTATTTACCTGTGAAGACATTTTCAAGGAATTATGTACTTGAACACTCCTTGTTCTATCATTCACTATGAAGATTCTGCCTTGGTTTGAGCTCCCAGAATGTAACAGCACAACTCCCATTTACCATTCCTTGGCGCACTTGCCCAACTGATCAAGATCCCATGGTGATTTTGATAACAATGTTCACAGTCTTCAATACGACTTCTTTATGTGTCATCTGCAAACTTACCAATCATGTACATTCTCATTTAAATTGTTGAGATAGATGACTTTGCCTTACGAACCTGCATCATTGGTTTTAGTTTATTGGTTACTTATATATCCGATCCCTTAGCTATATTGCACAGTTAATTTACAAAGAAGTTTCTTATTTTCTTTACAAGAAATGATATAGGATATCTGCAATTCATTTTTGTGTCTACTCCACCAATACATTAAATGCTCTGAGATACGGACTACATTTATAAAATCTCTCAGTGCATTTACTGGTACAATATTGGCATTTCGACAACTATTTGTTCAATTTTTGCGTTACTTTCTTTCAAATGTTAACACTCCTTGGCAACTTTCAAGCAAGCGGTCTTTTTAAATTTTGATTCTGCTGAAGACAACATTCAATGTTCATGTGAAATAATAGGATTCAGTAGGTTGGAACGAGCTGGCTTACATTTTAATATGTGTAAACAAGTGGGCAGTAATAGTGACCTAATATCCCAGCCTTTTGGATGTGTGCACATGTTGTTCAGGCAGGGTGTCTGAAGGCATATCAGGTTAATACAAGATGAGGCAAGAATGGATTTGAATTACTGAGCTCCTATTTCACACTAAAGTGAAGTCTCTGAACAATAGTTACAGATTTATTTTGTTGAACAATACTCTTCACATATGTTGCAGCATACTTATAATGAAAATGCTACCTCCTTGTACTAACCTGACTTATTCCTGTGCATTTTGTCCTTTTGAGTCTACAGTAGCTGAGGCCTTTCTGCTTGAGCAGCCTGGAGTGCTGAGTTGACTTCAAGGTGACTTCTCTTTGTTACCTCTCTCTCTCTCCTTGCAGAATTAGATCAAAGGTTTTTCTAACATATTGCCCGCAACTGGTTTTCTGAGTACCCAGCCCAGCTCACACTGTTTTGTCTCAGGTGTCCATGAACAGCTTCTGTTTGTCATATTAACAAAAACTTGTTGTTGTAAAGCTGCTTTAATGCAGTGACACATTCCAAAGCACTTCACAAGACCAGCATCAAACAAAATTTGACACAAAGGATATTTACCACAATACAAAACTTTCAGGAGTGTCTGAAGGAAGAATCTGAGCTAAAATCAGAAGAAGTTAATGGAATGGTGGGCGGCACAATGGTGCAGTGTGTAGATTAGTTGCCTGACAGCACCCGGGACCTGGGTTCAAACTTGATTATGGGTGCTGTCCCTACGTGTAGGATAGTGATAGTGTTTGGGGTGATCGTGTGGCATGCTGGGCTGAAGGGCCTGTTTTCACATGGTATCTCAAAACTAAACCAAACTAAGCTGGTGAATCTTTTCTGCAGCCTCGCTGTAGTGTCGTTAAACTCTTGTTAGCATTTTCTCAATCATTGCTGGAAATGGCAAAACATTTAGCACGTTTATTCATTCATTTTTTTTCAGAAATGGATGTTGCTGGCAAAGCTGACATTCTTTTTAGAGATTCCGTTTGGAAACAGGCCCTTCGGCCCACCAAGACCATGCCAGCCATACACTATGAAGAAGTCTGAAGAAGGGGTTCGGCCCGAAACGTTGCCTATTTCCTTCGCTCCATAGATGCTGCTGCACCCGCTGAGTTTCTCCAGCTTTTTTGTGTACCAGCCATACACTAGTTCTGTTATTCCACTTTCACATTCTGCACTCTAGAGGCAATACACAGAAGCCAATTAACCTACTAACTTGCATGTCTGTGGAATATGAGAGGTAACAGCGACATCGGATTAAACCCACATTTGGATTCCGAACAGACAGCATCTGTAGTCGGGAATGGACTACTGTGCTGCTTATTCCTAATTATTGGGACACCTGAGATCATGTAAGAGTCATCAGGACTGGTGGATCTCGAGTTAACAATGCGCCAGACCAAGTAAGGAATGCAAATTTCCTGCCTTGAGGAGCATTAGTAAATCAGTCGAGGTTTTTACTGTGCTCATCAGTACTGATTACTTAATTTGAACATAACATACCTGGTTATTAACTGAGTTCCATTGTAACCAGAGTAGAATTTGAACACTGGTTTCTGATTATTACTTTATTCCTTGAAATACCTTGCCTGGTAACTTAACTGCTGCTCAATTGCCACATTGATCCTTTATCAATGAATTGATTTTATTAATAGAGAAGGAGTAATGTTGGAACATTTAAGGTGAAGACAATCTCAGGAGTGTACACAGCCACATAAATCACATTGACAATTTTGCTACATTTAATAGGACCAGGAAATGCCTGTGCGGCATGAATACATTTTAGAGGCATGCTTGTTGAAACATAGTGTAGATCAGACGAAGAGAGGGACAAACTGGATAGGTGCTACAATGTGTTTGGAATTTGCTCTGGACTGTCCGAGGTTGAGGGGAGACCTGATAGAAGTATATAAAATTATGAGAGGCATTGATAGGGTAGACAGTCAAAACATTTTTTCGCAGGGTTAACATGTCAAGGACAAGAAGGCGTAGCTTTAAGGTGAAAGAAGCAAAGTTTCAAGGAGAGGGAAGCGGCTAAATTTTTAACAGAGTGGTAGATGCCAGGGCCGTGCTGCTAGGTATGTCAATGGAGGCATATGCCTGTACGTAGAGGCATTTATGAGGTTTTTAGATATGCAGGGAATGGAGGGGTCTTGATCATGTGCTGGCAGAGGAGATTAGTTTAACTTGGCATCATGTTCGGCACTGACATTGTGGGCCAAAAGTCCAGTTCCTGCGGTGCACTGTTCTATGTTCTATATTGACATAGCATTGTCCAGAGTTGAAAAATCCCTACCCAAGGGATGATCGTTTGATGCAAGGGTTTAATTTGACATAAATGAGGAGAACATAAATGTTCTTGCTGCAAGGAAGGCAACACCATTTGTCCAACATCAGTGCTTCTGAACCTTTAATCTTCATGATATTAAAACCTATGGTGAGACCGCACCTGGACCGCACCTAGTGTGCAGTCTTGGTCTCCTAAGTTGAGGAAGAACATTCTTGCTATTCAGGGAGTGCAGCGTAGGTTCCCCAGGTTAATTCCCGGGATGGCAGGCTGACATATGATGAAAGGATGGGTCGACTGGGCTTGTATTCACTGGAGTTTAGAAAGATTAGAAGGATCTTATAGAAACATATTAAATTCTTAAGGGATTGGACAGGAAAAATGTTGCCCATATTGGGGGAATCCAGAACCAGGGGTCACAGTTTAAGAATGAGGAGTAGGCCATTTAGATGAGGAAAAACGTCTTCACCCAGAGAGTTGTGAATGTGTGGAATTCCGTGCCACAGAAAGCAGTGGCAGACAATTCACTGGAGGTTTTCAAGAGAGTTACATTTATCTCTTCAGGCTAAAGTAATCAAGGGATATGGGGACAAAGCAGGAACGGGGTACTGATTTTAGATGATCAGCCATGTTCATATTGAATGGCAGTGTTGGCTCAAAGGGCCGAATAGCCTATTTTTTGGCCTGCAATGCACTTTTTATTTCTCTGTTGAACCATATTTCTATGTATGTATAAGCAATTGCGACCTATTTACAGAGATTGTAAGATGGTTTATACAGTAGAACTCCGTTAATCCAAAACGCTTGGGTTTTAGATGGTTCTGGACTGCCAGATTTGCCATACTTTTGCATGATATTATTAATATCTCATCACACTTGGAATACACTTTTCATTAGATATTGCACAGTGTTATTGTATACTATCCAGTGAATCTGATAAGTTTAATGGGAGTGCCGGGAACAGCGCCCATGTTAGCTTAAAGGAGCTAGAGAAACATGGCCATAGTAATTTTAAAGAGATACAGGAAACACAGTCATGGTGAGTTTAAGAGGAGATTGGTGGCACCAGCAATGGCTGCCTTGCCAACAGTTTGTTTTCTGTTGTTTTATAGTATGTGTTAAATGTATGTTTTAGTGTTCTTTAGCTTGTTTTATGTGGGGGGTGGGGGGAAACTTTTTTAAATCTCTGATCTCGATGGAGATGCAATTTCTTTTCCGTATCGTATCTCCGTCCGCACTGCGGCCTAACATCGTTGAGTTGGCAGCCTCTGCTGGAGACCGACTTTGGGAGCCCCAACCATGGGAGCCTGCGGACATTAACATCGTGGAGCTCGTGTTCTCTGGTTTGAGACTGAATTCGTGAGCTCCAAACCGCAGGAGCTTCGATCGCCCCGACGCGGGCCCTTCAGTCGCCCCCCGCAGGGACTTCGACCGCCGGCTGCGGGAGCTTTGGTCGCTCCGACTTATGGTTCCACTGCCCCTACCGCGGGAGAAAAATGAGGGAAGAAGATTAGACTTGATTGCCTTCCATCACAGTGAGGAATGTGGGGAATCTGCTGTGGTGGATGTTGATGTTAACTTTTATGTAGTTGTGTGTCATATTGCTTTCTTTTTAGTATGGCTGTATGGTAATACTTATATCACTGTACCATAATTGGTACATGTGACAATAAAAGACCTTTGACCTTTGAAATGGGGCTCAGTAAATGGGAACCTTGGGCCTGGTGATTTTAAAGGGAGCGAGGGGGACATCACTGGAAAAGGCTATGTGTCAATCCATCAGGAATTGTGAATAGTAACTAATCGAAGTATTACTGCATGGTGAATTTTAAAAAATCATTTGTGATTGCAGTGAGTAATTTTTTGATAAAGAGATTGTAAGTATAACTAATTCATTGATGATTTTTATCTCGGATTGTCAATTGTGCAGTTGCTTGTTTTTTTTTTGACATTTTCAGTCAGTGCAGAAGGAGTGATATTGAGTGTTCAACCTGAGCAGTCTACCCACAAAGGAAGGCAACCCTGTTTCTGCTGTTGCTTTGATTTCAAAAGTTTACTTGTCTTTGTTAGTACATTCATTTGCAACCATGTCAAGTCGCACCAAATTAAAACAGCACAATTGGATCACAGGTAATGATCTTAAAGCAATAATGAGTCTAGCAATGATGAAAATTAAGTTTTATGTTCTCAAGATTGTTTCCCAGAAGCGGTGAGAAAGCATCCACTGGTAAACATGCATTGTTTTAATTATTATACTTCAATTTAATATGTAAAGCAATAAATATTTTAAACATTTTCAGTTGAATCAAAAATCCATTTTGTTATTGAAGCTCCATAACTAAACAAAATGGTGCAAAGGTTTCAAACTAAAATGCTGTCGAATTCACAAACCCAGTACTCATTATTCCCTGCACTTTAAAGTAAGAAGCTGATATTTTCTTGTTTGTAATCTGCAGAAACTAGCCTATTATTAACGTCTAGAGTCTTCATGTACATGATCAAAATCAAGAGTAATTTATCATTTCAACGCAGTGTTTCAGATTGTCAGTCTGGCTGCTTTCCAAAAGGGTTAGTAAACAATGCTCCTGAAGTTATGAATACTTGTGACAAATCCGGTCCCAAATTTAGCCATTGAAATAATGAAAGGTTTCAGAAACATTTAAAAAATATTACAAATTATTATAAATTAAAAATAATTGAAAAAGTATTAACCATTTAAAAAATTAAAAACATTGACTAATTAAAAATAAGCCTGCCTTCCCTTTCCTTTTATAATTTTCCTTTTCCAGGTGAGACAGAGGTTCACGTGAACCTTCTCTAACCTTATCTACTGCATCCGGCGTTCCTAATGTAGTCTTCTGTATATCTGCGAGGCCGAGAGTATACTTGGCGACTACTTTGACGAACACTTGCGCTCGGTCTGTCAAGGCCTACTAGATCTCCTAGTTACTAACTATTTTAACTACCCCTCCCATTCCATGAATGACCTTTCAGTCCTGGGCTGCCTCCATTGCCAGAGTGAGGCCACATGTCAACTAGAGAAACAGCGCCTCATATTCTACTTGGGGAGTCTACAACCCAACAGTATGAACATTGAATTCTCCACTTATAGGTAACTAACTGTGACGATATCCATGTAATTTATGCATATGAGCTGTGCTCATGCTTGCACATGCTCAGTAAATCAGTCAGTGACCTTTGACTTGGAAATAAATCATTCCTGTTTTTGATTCCAACACGAGTGTGTGTGCAGCCATCTTTCTCTGTATATTATGTGCTAGTTTATTTATTTTACAAGTAGACAGATATCAAAACATGGTGGCAGTGGTGAAAGTGAGCATTTGTGAATCAAATAGACCCTATGAAGATTAGCAAAAATGCTTTGAAAAGCTTTCAGGAATCAGTGTTTAAACACTCAGCGACCGGACTAGCTACATGCATGAGAGGAATGCAGGTCAGTGAGAACACAAAGATCAGTCGCTGCATGTAAATCAGTGCAGTGGTAGTGGAAGTTTAAAACGTCGTGCTGTGGGAGACTGCTTAAAGATAAAATAAGCGATTAAGAGTGAGGGAATACGCTGATATTTCAAAATGGTGCAGACCAGTCCATATTTTCCATGTGGCTCCACCACCCAATCTAAAGCTCAAAGAGAACAGGGTGTAAGAGTGGAAAATGTTTAACCAAATGTATGAAAATTATGCAGTGATAACGGAACTGGATAAGAAGGAGAAACAGTATCAAAATGCAGTATTCCTGCATCCTGTTGGACCGGAAGGCGTGAATCTTCAATACCCTGACATTCGAGATGGTAGCAGATGAGACGGATGTGAAAGTCATCATCGACAAGATGTCTACCATCATCATAGGAGAGACGAATGAAACCTATGAAAGATTCGTTTTCAATAAACAAGACCAGAAATCAGGGGAAAGCGTTGAATCGTATGTTGCAGAGCTGAAGGAGCTTGCTGAAACATGCAGCTTCTGTGAGTGCCTGAGAGAAAGCCTCACTCGAGATCGCATCATCATTGGTATTGCAGACCGGTCAACCAGGAAGACACTCCTTCAAAAGAGGAATCTCGGGGTCTGTGAGTTGCATTGAGATCAATGCAACCGGAAACAATTCCTCTTCAGGTCTATTCGCTGAGATGCAGGTTGGCACAGCAGCCATCAAGTTTCAGATTGACTCTGGTGCCAGTGTTAATGTGATTCCCAAGCATCTTGTACTCAACAAAGAGGACATTAGACGAGAGAAAATCACCTTAAAGATGTACAACAGATCCAACCTGCTGGCAGAAGGTAGGGCGAAAGTCGTACTCCGGAACAAGACGAACAACAAGATGTACCGGGTTCACTTCATAGTGGTAGAGGAAGGCTGGCTCACACCGCTCCTGAGCAGCAAAGCTGCACAAGAGAAGAAACTAGAAGTGATGCACAGAATGTACACACTGAAACGAAAAACATTTCTGAAAGAAACACCATCACAAAGACTAGGGCAGGTAGAGCTGTCAGACCGCCGGAAAAGTACGGCGAGTATGTCACAAAGTAATGTGTTTTGCTGTGATGTACCTACACGCTCATGAGAAGAAAGCATGTGAACATTAGTTTCTGTTATTGAAATGTCACGTGGGACTATGATTGAAATTGTGATATAAGACAGAACAGTTGTTTTATTCTGTTAAGTTAAACCATGTTACTACAAAAAGGAAAGGATGTGACAATATTCATGTAATTTATGCATGTGAGCTATGCTTATTCTCGCACATGCTCAGTAAATCAGTCAGTGACCTTTGACTTGGAAATAAATCATTTTAATAGATGGAAGATAGATAGATGGACCATTCTAGAGTAATAAACAGGTTCCATTTTTACAGATGTCCACCAGTCAATTTTGTGTAAAAATTGGAAAATACACCAACATACTCAATATGGTAACCATATTTCCGCAGTATTGTAACAAATGGTATCAAAAGCATGTCAACCTTTTGAATTTCACATTCGCGTTAGTTTGCAGTGATATACATTTGGGTGAAATAAAATTGCTTGCTTGCATGAACCTCATAGAGTAGACAGGCAGCACGGTGACGCAGTGGTAGAGTTGCTGCCTTACAGCGCCTGCAGTGCTGGAGACCTGGGTTCGATCCCGACTACGGGTGGTGTCTGTACGGAGTTTGTATGTTCTCCCCTTGACCGCGTGGGTTTTCCCCAAGATCTTCGGGTTCCTCCTACACTCCAAAGACGTACAGGTTTGTCGGTTAATTGGCTTAGTATAAGTGTCAAATGATCCCTAGTGTGTGTAGGGTAGCGTTAATGTGCGGGGATCACTGGTCGGTGTGGACACGGCGGGTCAAAGTGCCTGTTACTGCGCTGTATCTCTAAACAAAACTAAACTATATATGATCATGATAGACACAACAATAAACACATTGACCAATGCAAAAAGACAGAATAGTGCAAAGATTGTGGTGCAATCTGACGGAGTGTAATAGCAGAATAACCAGATGGGGTAGAGTTTAGAGTAAGGGTACATGGCAGCACCTCTGGGAAGTGCTGTAGGTATGAACAACGTGATTGGTTCAGGAGTCATAGCAATGAGGAACTGTTCTTCATTCTCATCTTCCATGTTTTCAATCTTCTGTATCTTCTCCCAGAAGTTTGCAAAGGGAATAGTCAGGAGGCATCCCTTGATGATACTTCTAGCCTCCTGATGCATCACACCATGAAGATGAACAAGATGGAAGGAAGTGACAAGCCAGTGATTGACTGGGCTGTGTTCACCACTCTCCATAGGTTCAAAGTTTTAGTTTAGACATACAGCACGGAAACAGGCCCTTTGGTCCACCAAGTCCGTGTCGACCAGCGATCTCCATTTACTGATGCTATCCTACAAACATGTAGGTCTTTTGAGTGTGGGAGGAAACCAGAGCACCCGGGGGAAAACAGGGAAACCAGAGCACCCGGAGAAAACAGGTCACAGGGAGAACATATCAACTCCGTACAGAGGTCAGGATCGAACCCAGATCTCTGGCACTGTTAGACAGCAACTCTACCACTGCACCACCACGCCACCCCAAATGCTCAAGAGCAGAGCCTTTTATCAGAGTGATCAAATTTAGGGATATCCATAAGTTAGGCATTCTTAAACTGGGTAGAGCCTGCAGTAGCAAAAGTTCCCGATGGGTAAAAAGAAAGAGTTCTGTTCAGAACTACCAATATTTATCTGAAAAATCTGGGACAGTAATATTTCATACCGTTGGAATTAAAATGCATAACTCATGAATACAAAAATCTGCATCTTTAAAGTAATGTGTATTCACTGAATAAGCAGCTAATAAATGTCTTCCCATCCTGAACATAATACTAAAAAGCAATGCAATCCATCTTGAGCACTTTAGAAAGCACTTCAGTGCAAGTGCGATTTCTCTGTTGTATAGTAAAATATAACTGAATATTTGAAGCCTTAGTTTATTTAACACTTGTATTGTTTGCATTAGTTTCTAAATGAAATAATTCTCCCTTAAAAAGTGGCACAAAGGAATCTGTGATTTTGTGCAGAATAAGGCATGATCCAGTACTCATTTCAACTGGTTCAATTAATACTAGTTAACATTCCAGACAAGAGTTTGCATTAGATTTACTTGCCTATTAAACGACACTTTACAAGTTGTACCATTCACAACAAGCCTTTACTGTTTTTCTTGTTTCTTTCTCAGCTGTCATGTCTAATGATATCAGATGTTGGTTTGGTTTGTCTGAAAATAGGCAATTACCCTGATTTTCTGCGCCCCTCACAATAATAACTCATCAGCTTTGGATTTGTCATCCCTTCTTTGCTGGAGTGCCAGTTAAATTATGGAAGTGTGGAACACTGATTTCCTTCTGTCTCAGCTGTTTATCATTGAAAAGGGATGTGCTATTTTTAGCAGCAACACAATGTTCTTAGATGAATCTTCATCTGTGTAGCTTGATCAGGCCATGCTGAGCAACCAGTAATTGTAACATTGTAGTCTCTGAATATGTGACTGCTAGTGATTATCTTCACTGCCAATGGGGACTTGCGCTGCCTGTTTCTACATGTTTTGCTGCTTGGATTTCTTACGAGAGGCACATTTCCTTCATGGTAACGTAGCCGGACCTCGCTATTGAACGAAAATTACATAGCTTGCTATCAAAATGACTCTGAAATGTCCATTTTCAAGTGTTGCAGACCGTGAACAAGTCTTTAAATGATCCAACTGCATCCAGGGAAATCTGAGGCTCTCTTGATTATAAAGAACACCTGATTTCTGAGTTGGGAAAAATAGATCGTCTCACAAGAAAGCATAGAGTTTTTAACGGCACAGCTATCGTATTAGACTTTTATTCTTTACAGCATTACAGCAGTATTTTTGATGCTGCATTCATAATGTGGAACGGATTTCTTAACAAAGGTAAGTGCCAGATGGTATACCTTTTTGACATATTACCAACAAAGAGATGATCTGAATCTTAGTCTGTAACCCTGAATTTATGTTTTTAATCTATTCTCTTTAATCTATTCCTTTTAATAGCAACTATGATGGAGAAAGTATATATCATATATTCATTGATGTTTGTTTGTGTTCTGCACAATTTAGACATTGTCCTTTAAGCATGTCTGGTGAATCTTATTTTTGTAAACTATCATGATAGTTCTTTAATTCTAAGTGATGCACTGACCATACTGATGATGTCCTTGAAATTTTGGTCTGTTTTTGATAGATAAATGATATCGATGTGACAAACTTTACGGTAAATTTTAGATTTTGGATTTTAGTTCTGGATAATGTGTATTGTTTGAAATGAAGATAACATCTAGCATCTTCAGAAATGTTTTTCAATCGGTGGGTTTTATAAAATGGAACTGTTCAGAGCAGTGCAGGAGTCAACCATGAAAAACTCATAACTGATAGTTTTTAACCTGGTTCATGTGATTTTTATTTTGATGGTGAAATCTTTTAGAACTGATAGGCTGGCAAACTAGCATTATTTTTTGTACAGTTTACCATGAGATACTTATTGAATACACTCAACCTTGCTGATTGAGTTATTTGTCATCTATTCTGAATTAGATTTCAGAAAAGAACACATTTTCAACTGAAGAGCATTTAAAAAACAGATTTGTAACATATGCTTCACTGAAGAAATTACACACACCTAATATTTTTGTCAGCAGCTTTTCTCTATTTCTGATGTTGCCTTGTGAACAATATGTTGCCTTGTGAAGAATTAAATGATGTGTGGAGTAGTCTGAAGTAACCCTTATGGTTCTTTGCAATAGCTGCAACTTGCAGGTTGGGCAAGTAAAAAAATGCTGAAACTATAATATCAATTCACAGATACTCTTCTAGCTATTTACCTTTTTATACATAAGATAAGCATTTAACTTTGATCCTTTGCCTCAAAGATAAAATAATTAAAAAAACCCTCATTAAATGCCAATTTTATCTTTTCTTTATTAGCAGATAAACAGTTGATTAGCAGAGGCAATTATGGCCACGAGTTGCTATATTTGAGTTTCACAGTGGTGCAGCTGATAAAGTTGCTGCCTCACTGCAGCAGAGACCCGGTTTCCATCCTGACCTCGGGTGCTGTCAGAGCAATCAATCGAGGCCTCGATTTATGTGGAGCGAGACTATATTACGTGATATCACGGAGGAATTGCCCCGGGAGGCAGTTCTTCAAGAGTACAGCAGCTTTTATATACTGCAGGGTTTATATACTGCCGAACAAACAAGTATATATGTGGACCAGCCTAGACCTGAGCTTAGTCGGGGAGTTGCGATTTGATCAAAACTCACTAAATTCCATTATTCAGACCCGTACATAGGTGCTGTTGGTTTGGCAGATACCAGATAATAACATCTCGCACAAAGAAACAGATATCTGTACACAATGCTCAATCACTCAACCAAAGCTTTCTTAAATTCTCTCACAGGTGCTGACTGTGGAGTTTGCATGTTCTTATTGTGGCTTTGTGGGTTTTTTACTGGTTGCTCCGGTATCCTCCCACATCCCAAAGATTTGTAGGTTAATTGGCCTCTGAAAATTGCCCCTGGCGTGTACTGAGTGGATGCGAAAGTGGAATAACAGAGAACTAGTGTCAACAGGTTGGGAGGGGTGGTTAGGAGAGGCTCAGTGGGCCGGAGGGCCTGTTTCCATGCTACCTCTAAATAATTAGAAATAATGTCTCTGGGATTAAATTATCAGAAATTTGTGGAGAAATTTATGCTCAAAATGTAGTTCGGGCAGATATTCCACCCTGAAAATGTGAGAATAGCTGGATGAAACCTGGTGGAGCCTAACAGGCTGAGCAGCCAAACATCCGTTTTCAAACACAACATTAATCTCGCTGTTGGATTACCATGCTGCAATGTGACTGCACACCCTTTAGTCTTTTAGCTTTATCTGTGCCTGTGCCGTTCCATTGGGCGGTACAATGGTGCAGCAATAGAGTTGCTGCCTCACAGCACCAGAGACCCGCGTTCAATCCTGACCATGGGTACTGTCTGTGCAGAGTTTGTACATTCTCCCTGTGACTGCATTTGATTTGTCCAGGCGCTCTGGTTTCCTCCCACAATCCAAAGATGTGCAGGTCTGTGGCTAATTGGCATGGAACTATTGTGTATATAGATCAATAGTTGGCATTGACTCGGTTGGTCTAGGTGGCCTGTTTCTATGCTGTATCTCTAAACATTGAAACTGTGCACCATGAAAATCTGGTGCATCCCTTTATTCCACATGTTAGTGACAGAGTTTCTCCAAGACATTCTGCAGGTTGCAGCTGTTGAGAGTAATGTACCAGTTAAAGTTGTAACACTTCACTGTTGTGTATCAGGCTGGACTTTTCCCGCCTGTGAACAGTTTTATTTTATACTAGACCATCTGCAGACCCATTGGGTCTGCTCCCCCAATGCAGGATTCCACCACTCACCCGTTCCCGCAACGCAATATTGCACCACTCACGCATAGCCCCCAACTGCGCAGGCACAGCTCATTTCTCCTCCTCTTCACCCTCCCTCTTCAATCCCTAGGGAGGGAGGGGGGGGGGCAGAGAGGGAGGGGGGCAGAGAGGAGGGGGGTAGAGAGGAGGAGAGAGGGGGGGGGGAGAGGGAGTAGAGATGGAGGGGGAGGGGAGGGAAGTAGAGAGGGCAGGGGGAGGTGGGTAGAGAGGGAGTGGGTAGAAAGAGAGAGAGAGAGGAGAGAGGTGGGTGGGGGAGGGGAGAGAGAGAGAGAGGGGGGTGGAGAGGGAGGGGATAAAGAGGGAGGTTGGTGGAGAGGGTGGGAGTGAGGGTAGATAGGGATGGGGCATCTCCCTCCACCCGTCCCCATCTCCTCCACACCTCCCCCCTCCCCCATCTTCCTCTAACCCCCCACTTCCCACCCCATCTCCCTACTCCTCATTTTCCTCCTCCTCACCTCACTCCCATTCCCTGCCCCAGGACCTACCCAGGTCGTTGAGCAGCACCAGGGCCTGCGTATTGTATTCGGCCTGGCCCTTGGCTGTAGACTCCAGCTGTCAACTCGGCCACCGCCTGGGCTCCAGTGCAGGCCCCGACTTCATATCCGGGCTCGTCCCTGACCCCGGACCCAGGCTCTTCCTTGGTTCCAGCGGCGGCTTCTTTCTTGGCCCCGGTCACGGCCCCATCCCAAGCCCCGGGCTCGGCCCACACTCCAGCTCCAGCACCATCCTCCCCACCGAGCATTTGGGCACCGGCAGCCACCATCACTTCTCATTCACCGTGAGTGCTGGAGTGCCCCTCCCTCCTTGAGTGGCCCGTCCTGCCTTGCAAGTGCATTGTCACGTCACTCTGGGTTTTTTTTCCAAAATGGGTGATTTTTTGGGGGCTGTTTTTAAAACTTTAAATGATTAATAACTTCGGAAATATTGGTAGAAATGCGACGGGAAGATGTTTACCGCCTCGACGGGAAAAATGTGAATAAGATGTGTAAAAATGGGAAGGCTGTGGCCTAGCGTTTGGAAGAAGATAGGAATTAACCAGAGGAATTAACCAGATTGACACACGCACACAGACGGAGACTTTTAAATATATATAGAGATATTAAGAATATAAATAAAATTGAATCAAGTAATAATAATTTGTGCTGGTAATCTTACTCTTTCCATGACCAAACAAATGGGTTACTTTAATATTGACTCCACCCAATTGACCTTGAATGATGAGATGGTTGGTTGGAGTTGTGTGTTCAGTTTTGGTCATCCTGCTATAGGAAAGTTGTTGTTTAGCTTGAAAGAGTGCAAAGAAGATTTACAAGGATACCGTTCGGACTTGAGGGCCTGAGTATGCGGAGACGCTGGGCAGGCTGGGAATGTATTCCTTGGAGCATAGGAAAAAGAAAGGTGCTCTTATGGAGAAGTATAAGATCATGAGAAGAATAGGTAGGGTTAATGAATCGTCCTTTACCCAGAGCAGGGGAGTCAGGGACATAGTTTTAAGGTGAGAGGGGAAAGATTTAATAGGAATCTGAATGGCAACTTTTTCACACAAAAGGTGGCAAAAACAGCAAAGTAGACTATTATCTGAATGGTGGCCGATTAGGAAAAGGGGAGATGCAACGAGACCTAGGTGTCATGGTACACCAGTCATTAAAAGTAGGCATGCAGGTGCAGCAGGCAGTGAAGAAGGCAAATGGTATGTTAGCATTCATGGCAAAAGGATTTGAGTATAAGAGCAGGGAGGTTCTACTGCAGTTGTACAGGGTCTTGGTGAGACCACACCTGGAGTATTGCGTAGTTTTGGTCTCCTAATCTGAGGAAAGACATTCTTGCCATAGAGGGAGTACAGAGAAGGTTCACCAGACTGATTCCTGGGATGTCAGGACTTTCATATGAAGAAAGACTGGATAGACTCGGTTTGTACTCGCTAGAATTTAGAAGATTGAGGGGGGATCTTATAGAAACGTACAAAACTCTTAAGGGGTTGGACAGGCTAGATGCAGGAAGATTGTTCCCGATGTTGGGGAAGTCCAGAACAAGGGTCACAGTTTAAGGATAAGGGGGAAATCTTTTAGGACCGAGATGAGGAAAACATTTTTCACACAGAGAGTGGTGAATCTCTGGAATTCTCTGCCACAGAAGGTAGTTGAGGCCAGTTCATTCGCTATATTTAAGAGGGAGTTAGATGTGGCCCTTGTGGTTAAAGGGATCAGGGGGTATGGAGAGAAAGCAGGTACAGGATATTGAGTTGGATGATCAGCCATGATCATATTGAATGGCGGTGCAGGCTCGAAGGGCCGAATGGCCTACTCCTGCACCTATTTTCTATGTTTCCATACACTTGCTAGAATTATTCAATTTAATTGAATAACCTCCCCAACACTTTTTGGAATTAATCTAGTGGAATATATACTGCATCCAGTCATCAAAGAATGCCAGGAAGGATTTTATTACTATTATTATTATTATTGTTATTATCAGCTTGAAAAATGCTTTAAACGTGTATGGAAGAAATTACCTAAAGTTGTGTATCCGCAAGTCAGGTAATTCGTATCCCAGGATGCCACGGCATGATGGTGCGTCAAGTAATGAGGAAAGTTAATGAATGTTACTCGGGTGTGATGAATTGGTGAGGAGGACGTGATTGTACTGGACAAGATGCAAAGGAGATTTATCAGGCTGTTGTTTGGCATGGATCGTTTCACTGATGAATCAAGACCGGATAGGCTGGGTTTGCTTTCCTTGGTGTGGATAAAGCAGTAGGGGGACTGATAGAGGTATTCAGAATAAGAGGGGCCTAGAGAGAATGGATAGTGAATAACTTTCCTCGTAATGGAGACATCTAAAACTAGAGGATCATGCGTAAAAGAGTTTGAAAGAATTTGAGGAAAATTATCTTCTTGCTGAGGATGGTTGCAATCATGAACATACTCCCGAGAAGGCGGTAAAGGAATATAATCTCACATTTAAAAAAGTATCTGATGAACACCTTTTTTGCCAAGACATAGAAGGCAATGCATAAAATGCCAATAAACAAGATTGCCATTAATTTCATGCACATGGTGAGTTGAAGAGCCTCTTTCTGTGCTTATGATTCTATGACTCATTTTGGAGAAGCACAGGCACTATTAGTCTCTTTAATTAAGGTATGATAAACCTTAAATAAAGTCCTGGAAGTAATTCAGAGAAGGTTCACTCGACTAGTCTTGTACCTGTTAGACTTTGGAAGAATGAGAATGGACTATAGTGGCACTTAAGGTTCTGCAGGATCTTTAGAAGGTGGATGTGGAGAAGATGTTTCCAGTTGTCAGTTAATTTGGAAGTAGGGGTGACTCTTTAAAAATAAGGAGCCATCCTTTTAAGACAGAATTGAGACAATATGCTTTACTATGTAATGAGACTTTGGCATTTTCTTCCTCAAAGAAGGGTGGAATCAGAATCTTTGAATATTCTAAGACAGAGGAAAATAAATACTTGGAGTAATGGGTTATCCTTCAGGAGGCATGGATGTAGAAATACATAGTAGAAATTACATTCAAATAATCTTATTGAATGAGGACCAGTTTTGAGGGGCTAAGTGGCCTACTTATACCTCTGATTTGTATGTTTGCATGAATTCTGCCTTGCGCTCGATCTCCTTGGAACAACTCTCCCAGCAGACACACCAAGGCCCTCAGTGAATAGGTTGTGTTAAAAGTACTCGGTTTCTTCCAGAGGTTGGTAGAGTTGCTGCCTTGCAGTGCTAGAAACCCGGGTTCGATCCTGACTGTTGAGTGCTTGTCTGCACGGAATTTGTCCGTTCTCTTCGTGACCTGGGTGAGTTTCCTCCAGGATCTCCGGTTTCCTCCCACACTTCAAAGATGTACTGGTTTATAGGTAATGTTAAAATTGTACAAGGCATTGGTGAGACCAAATCTGGAGTATGGTGTACAATTTTGGTCGCCCAATTATCGGAAGGATGTCAACAAAATAGAGAGAGTACAGAGGAGATTTACTAGAATGTTGCCTGGGTTTCAACAACTAAGTTACAGAGATAGGTTGAATAAGTTAGGTCTTTATTCTCTGGAGCGCAGAAGGTTAAGGGGGGACCTGATAGATTTAAAATGATGAGAGGGATAGACAGAGTTGATGTGGACAAGCTTTTCCCTTTGAGAATAGGGAAGATTCAAACAAGAGGACATGACTTCAGAATTAAGGGACAGAAGTTTAGGGGTAATATGAGGGGGAACTTCTTTACGCAGAGAGTGGTGGCGGTGTGGAATGAGCTCCCAGTGGAAGTGGTGGAGGCAGGTTCATTGGTATCATTTAAAAATAAATTGGATAGGCATATGGATGAGAAGGGAATGGAGGGTTATGGTATGAGTGCAGGCAGGTGGGACTAAGGGGAAAAAAAAAATTTGTTCGGCATGGACTTGTAGGGCCGAAATGGCCTGTTTCCGTGCTGTAATTGTTATATGGTTATAGGTTACTTGGTATCATTGTAAATTGTCTCTAGTGTGTGTCGGATCGTGTAAGTGTGTGGGAATCGCTTGCCGGCACGGACTTGGTGGGCCGAAGGGCTTGTTTCTGATCTGTATCCCGAAACTAAACTAAAGAAATAAGAAGCTAGGTAACTGGACTTGACAGAGTTTGAATGGTAATCAAGGAATTGGGAAATTTGAGGCAAGGACAGCTGCTCCATTTTCTTTAAAGAATGCTTTTGTCTTCATTCAGAATCAGAGGTTATGAGCACTTCATGAGCCCTTCAGAGGCTATGAGCCCCTTTGAATCCTGTTCATGATCAAGAATCATGTGTTTTATTTTGCTTTGTGTCGATGTGCTCTAATATGTCAGAACATTTTATCTGACTTACACATAGCCTGGAAAATTATTGTGGGCTTTATTATCTTCGGAACTCATTATATGGTTTGTATTCTGTATGGATTGATCATAAACTAATGTAGCTTTAATTTTTTTAATTAGCTTTTTCTCCTCAGTAACTGGGAGTGATTGTGTTATCTATATCAGTGGTTCTTAGGTTTAGTTAATACATTTTGTATTTTACAGTTATTGAATTTCCACTTTCAGTTTGATAATAAATGTCTCGTCCAAATTTACTTCCAATGATCTCTGCTCAAAAATTAGATTACCAAGCAGTTAGAAGAACTGCAGATGCTGGTTTACATTGAAGATAGACACAAAATGCTGGAGTAACTCAGCGGGACAGGCAGCATCTCTGGATAGAAGGAATGACATTTCGGGCCAAGACCCTTTTTCAGACTGAGAGTCACCGTAGAGGGAGACACATAGATAAAGGACACAAGGTGTGAAAACGAGACATCAAAGGGGACATCGATCAAGCAAAATGTAGAATAGATTATTGTTAGCTGGGGATGGTGACAACAAAGCATACAAGATAAAAAAATACATGATGGGCACAGTTAGACTGGTAGGAGAACTGGGTTGGGGGAGGGATGGAGAGAGAGGGAAAGCAAAGGTTACTTGAAGTTTGAGAAGTCAATATTCATACCACTGGAGTGTAAAGTAGACACAAAATTCTGGAGAAACTCAGCGGGTGAGGCAGCGTCTATGGAGAGAAGGAATTGGCGATGTTTCGGGTCGAGACCCTTCTTCAGACCCGAAATGTCGCCAATTCCTTCTCTCCATAGATGCTGCCTCGCCCGCTGAGTTTCTCCAGCATTTTGTGTCTACTTTTGATTTTTCCAGCATCTACAATTCTGTCTTAACCACTGGAGTGTAAGCTGCCTAAGCAAAATGTGAGGTGCTGTTCCTCCAATTTGCATGGGCCTCACTCTGACAGTGGAGGAGGCCCAGGACAGACAGATCAATCTGGGAATGGGAGAGGGTTCAGCAACTGGGAGATCATGTAGGTTTAGGCGGACTGACTGATAATCTGAGGATAGCTTTAACAATAGGTGCAGGAGTAGGTCATTCGGCCCTTCGAACCAGCACCACCATTCACTGTGATCATGGCTGATCATCCACAATCAGTACCCCTTTTCTGCCTTCTCCCCATATCCCTTGACGCCACTATCTTTAAGAGCTCTATCTAACTCTGCCTTGAAACTTTTTTTCTGTAAAACAGGCTGAACTGATACCTAATTGTCAGTGAGAGCAGCATGTACTTTTTGCTGTTGCTAACAGAGATCAGATGTGCACCCATCATTAATTCCAATGGGATTCATCTCCTAGAGTATATAAGGATATCACTCAACCATCATGTTATCAGCAAATCCTCTTCACCTTACACCATTGGTTGTGAAATTGTGCTGTCTGTCTTGGGTAAAATGGGCTGATTTAGCAATATTCCATCACTGTCGACAAGTCAGGGAAAATGCAGAGGAAATATTTTTATATTGTTGATATTTTTGTTTATTACATTTTTAAATGTTTAATTTTAAATATTAAATATTAATATGTTTTATCTTATTTATTTGTTGGTCAAGTTGGTGTCTGTGAACAGCGCAGTATTTTGTTCTCCCTCGTTCATGTAATGGCAGGCTTGGAAAGTAAAGGGGCTGTTCCACTTGGGCGACCTAATTGTGAGTTTAGAAGAGTTTGAAAAAATGACATGTTGAAGACCTCCTTCGACTATGTTGAAGCCTAGCTTCGACTAGCTATGACTAGCTACGACTAACCATGGGAAAATTGGACACTGAATAGTGGAGAGTGAAGACAATCTCCTTCGACCTCCCTTCGACCTCCCTTCGACCTCTCTTCGACTATGATGAAGACTATCTATGCCTACCTTTAACTACCCTCGATTACCGACGACTAACATGCCGACCTACTACGACTAAACCTACGAGTAAAATAAGTATCGATTTTTTCCATGGCGACCTTTTTTTACTCGCGGGCATTTTTTAACATATTGAAAAAAACACCGAGACCTAACTGAGGCCTCGAGTACGCAGAGACCACTCTCGAGCATGAAGAAGAGTTACGAAGACCTCCTACGACCCCGTGTTGACCATGCTGCGAGTACAAGTCGAGGGCAAACTCACCAGAACTCGCAGATTAGGTCGCCCAAGTGGGACAGGCACATAATAGTATGAAAAGATGGCACCCAGTTTAATTTCTCACTCCACTCTTTCATTCATCCCTACTGTTTGGAATATTTTGTGAACAAGCAGTGTCTGGTATGTCTTTCTGTTAAGAGTTATGCTCAACAAAGAATCCAGCACTTACGTATTGTATTTAGTAGTCTTCCTTCAGACAAGCCAATATAGCAGGCAATTCATATGGAGGAATAGGTCCTACTGTGATGAACACCAGGAGAACAGGCCAGAGAAAAAGAGCAGTGGACAGAAAGACTATTATTGAACAGTGTCTCATTTAATGCCTCATTCTCACTCTGCAAACCTGTCTTCCTTGACGGGATGGTGGAGGAGAGTCAAAAACGTCAAATTCCTGGACATGCATTTCTCTGAAGAACTGTCCTGGACCCAGCACATTGATGCAATCATAAAGAACCTCTATTAAAAAATTAACACCTCTACTTCCTTAGAGTGGAGAGATTTGACATGTCGACAGATACTCTCTGAAACTTCTACAGGTGTACAGTGGAGTGCAAACTGATTGGATCATGGCCTGGTTCAGCGACTTAAATGCCCAGCGGCGAAGAAGACTGCAAAAAATGGTGAACGCTGCACAGCCCATCACAGGCTCTGACCTCCCCAGCATTGATGGATCAACCCTTGCCATGATCTAATTTCACCTTGCCATTGGAAAGAAAATATAGGAGCCTGAAAACTGTATCGTCCAGGTTCAGGAGCAGCTTTTTTCCAACAATGATCCAACAACCTCCAACTAAGCTCCGAACTACATTAACTTGGGGGCATTGTTTTTGTTTCTGCACTATTATTGTTTGTGTAATTATATACTGAACTTCTTCTTGGTTATTATGAGGTTTACACAGTACTATATTTACATATCTGTTGTGCTACTGCAAGAAAGAATTTCATTATTCTGTTATGGGACCTATAATACTAAAACACTCTTGACTTAGCACTATTGTCATATTTTATTATTTTATATTCTGAAATTCTACTGTGGGGCCTGAGCTGAGAAAAAAGAAACTGCAGTGGAATTTTTAGACTTTAGAGATACAGCGCACACGGAAAGAGGCCCATCAGCTCACCGAGTCCGCACCGATCATCCATACACGAGCATCATCCAACACACTAGGGACAATTTTATAATTTTACCAAAGCCAATTAACCCACAAACCTGTTCGTCTTTGGAGTGTGGGAGCAAACCGGTGCACCTGATTAAAAAAGGAACCCGGTCACGGGGAGATCGTACAAACTCCGAACAGACAGCACCACATGTCAGGATTGAACTGGGCATCTGCGCTGCAAGGCAACAATTCTACTGCTGCGCCACTGTGTCACCTGCTTTCTGGATAGTAGCAATGGGTTGAACGAGAGGTAGGTTCTTAAGTCCACTTGATAAGGCTGCGTGTGAGCTTTTGCAATACACAGCATTAGATAGAAATTAGCGGTATGTGTCAGGTAGGATTTTGATAATTGCCATCACCTGCTCAGGCCTTAGATTTCCCATTTGGTTTCACAAGGCTGGAGAAGCCTCTGGTTCCAAAAGATTCTGTAAGTAGAGATCGGATGTGTTCTCAGGATGCTCATTAACAGCAACATGGAACACCTGAGGGCAGGTAATGTCTGGATGCTTCACTGTAACATTTAGTTTACCTTCTCATCTGCTTGCCCACGGGAGCACTCTCTCAAAACGCAAGATGACAACTGCTAGATGTCTTTTTTGCCCCAACATGACTTTACCAATTATCAGCACTGCGTTGAATGTCAGCACCAAATTAATACTTCCTTTCCTGTGGAACTTTAATCCCATGAATAACAAAATCAACAGCTCACTTTCATTTTCTGACAGTAATTGTCAAGTGGAAGTAACGTGACTACACCGACTGCTTCTGGCGACACAGCAGAAAGAATGTTGTCCTTCTTGACCCCTCTGTGCAGCAGGTGTGCTTTTTTTGCCCCTCTTTTGCTGCTCCTGCCAAAGGCAAGAAATAGTTATCTCCTCAATACGTGCTGAAGTGTTAAAGGCCTGAAGTGGTGTCTGACTGCGGACAGAAATATTTAAAGGCTGAGTTAGAAACATAGAAAATAGGTGTAGAAGTAGGCCATTCGGCCCCTCAAGCCATCACCACCATTCACTATGATCATGGCTGATCATCCAAAATCAGTACCCTGATCCTGCTTTCTCCTCATATACTTTGATTACATTAGCGCTAAGAGCTATATCTAACACTCACTTGAATACATCCAGTGAATTGGCCTCCACTGCCTTCTGTGGCAAAGAGCAGAAACTGCTTATGGCCCACATAGTCCAGTCTCCCCATCATTGACTTCATGTGCACTTCCCATTGCCTCTGGAAAGCAGTCAACATTTCAAGGACCTTTCTCACCCCGGTGATACAATCTTCTCCCCACTCCCATTGGGCAGAGGATACAAAAGTATGATAGAATGCACCACCAGACTCTGGAACAGTCTCTCCTCTCTGTTATCTGACTTCCATAAGCTAGGGTATCGTCCCGATCTTCCGACCTACCTCATTAAGGACATTGGACTTTTTCTCTGTAACTATTATACTCCAATGCTGAAAAAGTATGTTCAGCACTTTGGCATTTTTCTCTTTGCTTCTACTTGTCATACTTGCATATGGCTTGATTGTGTTCATTTATTATATTACCTGATTTGATTGGAAAGCTCGCAAACAATAGCATTTCACTGTTTCTTGGTACGTGAAATAATAAACCAATACCAGTCTGGGGCTTTGCCTCCCAAGTTCCTAAAGCAGAGTACTCTGAGGGAAGACATGACCTGGCATTTTGCTTCTCTGAGAGAGGGATAGATTTTAGCCACTGCCATTCCATCGGGCTCTATATTTACCATCCCACTGATCTGTGGACTGTCGATTCTAATGGCAGCCATCATTTCAGTGACAACTGAGGAATAATAATCCCAACAAACAGGAGCCCCTTCATTACCTCCAGAGCTTCCGTTTGTGCTCCCTAGGAGGTGGAAATACTGAGTAGTCCCATCCTGTTTCTGAGTTAGGAACATGCTGTAGATGAGACAAAGCTTCTTTGAACTGCAGCAAAGATTAAATGTAGACCCAAGAGCAGTATTTGTCCATTCTCACTGTACGCCTGATAAACTTGAATATTTACTATGTTAGCCACTGAAAGTAAATTACAAAGTGCTAGAGGAACTCAGTGGGTCATGCAACATCTGTGAGGAAATGGCCCAGCAATGATTCAGGTCGGGAACCTTCTTCAGACTAGGGGAGAAAGCTGGTAAAGAGAGGTGGAGGCGGGACAAAGCCTGACAAGTGATAGGAGGATGTAGACATGAAAAACTGAAGATGCTGGAATCTTGCACAGAACACAAGGTGCTGGAGTAAGTCAGCAGGTCTGGCAGCATCTCTGGAAGAAATGAATAGAGAACAATGCACGCCAGGACCCATCTTAAACTGATAGGATTAGGGGAGAGAAAGGTGGAAAAGAGTGAATCGCGTGGAAAAGAGAGATTGGGGCAGAACAAAATCTGGCAAGCGATGGGACTATACATGTTCCTCCACACATTCCCTCACGCCCACCGCTGATTTCCCCCAGCATTTTCTGTTTTGCTCGAACATCTGCAGTTACTTGCATGGCCACTGATTTCCTGCACCAAGAACCAAAATCCCAGAGCAGTAATTTAGCAGCTGTGGCAGGGAAACAACCTGGTCAGTGAATAACCGGGGAACAATAGGAACAACCAGTCGCTGCCCTATGCCTGAACTGTTTCACTGCATTTATATTGTTCCTCTACATCTACCAAAAAGCAAAACAAGAGAATCACTGAAGGAATCAATGAGGTTCACAAACTATGGATGGTTTCCAATTTTCCATGTATCCTCTAGAGCAGGGGTTCCCAACCTTTTTCGTCCTGTTTACCCCTGGCAACTTTAATAGCACATAACAATGTTATTTCACTTATTTATGAACAACTAATGATGAACAGATACTGGTATACCAGAACCAAACACAGTCAGTCAATGAGAAAAAATATGTACAAATCCAGAATCAACAAATGCACCCCCTGGAGGGTAAATTTACCCCAGGTTGGGAACCCTTGCTCTAGAATAAGGTAGAATGTGGAAAGTAAGATTTTATCAGTTTCTGCTTATCAGGCTTTGAATCCATTTCTTAAGAATTGCCTCGGAGGCTCAGCCACTGGACCCAGTGGACTTGGCCACGGGCCCAGTGGACGACATCGTCGGGAGCTCGCAGGTCACAGGTTGGTGACCTGTTTTTCTGGAGCTCCCGCAACAACAGCTTCGTCCGCTGGACTGGAGGGCAGCAGCTTCGGCTGTTTCGACCGCCCCGGGCCACGGAGTTTGAACTGGCCCATTCGCGGAGCTCGGATTCAGCCGCCGGGACTTGCTTACCTTCACCCGGCGGGGTCACAACATCGGAGGCCTGGATCGCCTCAGCGCAGAGGGAGAACATGGAGGGAAGGACTTTAAGATTTTTGTCTTCCATCACAGTGAGGAGGTGCCTGGTGGACTCACTGTGGTGGATGTTAAATCTGTGTTTATTGTATGTTTTGTTATTTTATTCTGTTATGACTGTAAGGCACAACATTTTGTTCAGACTGAAAAGTCTGAATGACAATAAAGGATACTTGATACTTGACTTGACTATCCCATAACACCATACTTAGTTCTTTCTTTCAATCAACCAGCTAAATATGAGGCAATAGCAGATGAATAATATTTTTTCAAAATCAATGACGATGACTACATTTTTCTGGCACTTGTGGTTTCGCTAAGCATGTTTTCACACATCGTGGTGGAATGGAGTACCCTTGAGGGCATCATGTGATGGATGTTGCCCACGTGAGGTTCAATGTTCATTCAATGGTTTATGCAAAGCCAGGATTTTTTACTCAATTTATTTTTAGATTACCACTCATCATCCAAATATCACTGAGCGTTATTAGTAGTTATTTAAGGGCAATAGTGACATGAAGAAACCACAGTAAACGGAGACGTATTTTTGAAAGTAACATTTGTGGATGAAGGTTTGAGGGATGTTAAGAGACCAAGATTTTTCTTGGGTTGTGAGATTGCCCGTTGAGATGGTGATGGAAGATGGCACAGCACAATTTACTAAAGGCTTTGTCAGTTTTCCTTTGCTCTGTTAAATGTTGATTTCGTTCAGACTTCGGTCTGAATGACAATAAAGGCTATCTATCTATCTATCTATTCTGCAATTGCTGCCATCAAAGTGGGGTGATTTACTGCCATCAAAACCTTCCTGTGCAATTAGTTGTCACATTTCCCAACATGTCAAATTACAGTTCATTGACTGAAGTGGGTGAAACCTTTGAGAACATGAAAGGCAGGTTGTGGCAGTTTCCACTGAATCCCTCAGGCTAATGGATGAGTATATTGATCCAGCAAGTATCTTTTGACAGTAAAACATCTACCACCTCCATGGAACTGCACAATTGAGTAATTTAAAATGTATTATTGTTTTTTTGGGTTTTTTTTAATGTACGCTCAATACATGCTTGGGTAGCCTACAATCCAACAACATGAACATTGAATTCTCCAATTTCTGGTAACCCCCCACCCCTTCTTATCTACCCAGTTCCCCCGCACACCACATACACCTTTCTTTACCTTTCTATACCTGCCCAGTTCCTTTTAATTCCTCCACTACTCCATCCGCTCATCTCTCACTGGTCTGCTCCGGGTCCCCTATATTTCTGTCCTCTACTCTTCCCTTCCACACACCTTCCCTTCCTCTTGTTCTACATTTCACTGTTCACCTTTCTCCTTTATTAGTTTCCATCATCTGCACCCTTTTGTCTATTCCATCTTCAGCTTCTGTCCATCTCTCCCCCAAATAACTCCTCTGCTAATTGACTCCCTCTCATCTAAATCCACCTTATCACCTGCTAATCTTGCCCACCTCTTCACTCGGCTCTTTCTACCAGCTATTTCCCATCACTCCAACAGTCTGAGCAAAGGTCCCGGCTTGAAACATCTGTCCATTTCCATCCATAGATGCTCTCTGGCTCACTGAGTTCTTCCAGCAACTTGTTTTTTACTCAAGATGCCAACATCTGCAGCCTCTTGTGTCTACGCTTTCTTTTTTAAACTCGTAATTTTCTGGCTTTAATCATGGAAGCATTCTGAAGCTCATGCTATTTATTGGAAGACCATACCTTTTGCTTTCAAAAGCATTTGCTTCCAGCCAACCTCCTGATAATACCGTTTGAGGATAACAACTCCAAAGATCGATCAGATCACATTAACTACAGTTAGAGTCGAGATTAAAACTTTAACCTTATTTACACAGCAGTACTATATCCTTGAGAGTCATGCAGTATTGTAATTATAAATACAAGCCCAGCAAACAGAAACGTGTGCCTTTCAAAATAATCTGGAGTACAGGTACTTCAGAAGCTGGCAAATGGTACCCGTGCAAAACAATCCTCAATGGAAAAATTGAATCGATGAACAAATAGCTTGTGATATACAGTAAAAAAAGAATAATAAGGCAATGCTGATATTTAGGATAACTAGTTTTTCTTTGAATGGTGTATCCAATCGACATTGATGAGGAAATCAACATGGCGATGAAGTTGTACCAATGCCCAGTCATACTTGTGTTATGCAGGCCAGATTTGTGTACTCCTCCATGCAAGAATGGTCATTTTCATTTTGGCTGGGTGGCTGACTCAGATTTTTTTTAAAGGCACCATGATGGGAGCACAAATTCATGGGAATTAAGTACTGCAAATGAAGATGAATCAGCTTCTGAAAGCTTCCAAGAGGAATTCACAGAATGCATTCAGAAAGAAGGGTTGTAACTGGATTAGAATAACACAGATTGAGCTGGACTTCATTGGAGAAATTTACTGATAACAACCTTGGACTGGAAGGGGAACAATATGGTCCTGGCTGTATGTGTAGCAAAAAAATAGATAACATCCATCTGCCCTGCAAATGCAACTAGTTTATATAAACTCAAACTTTGTGCAAGTTTAGGTTAGTTTACCCTTCTGCATCATTCTGGAAGCTGGAAAATAGAGGTGGCAAAGCCTAGCAAATTATTTAAAAAAAAGACACAAGGTGCTGGAGTAACTCTGCAGGTCAGGCAGCATCTCTAGGGAACATGGATAGGTTATGTTTCGGTTCAAGACCCTTCTTCAAGCTAGTGAGTGATAGGTGGTTAAGTGACAGGGTTGATTGGCAGATGGGCAGAATAAGTGACAAAGGCTGGAGATGTAACGGTGACAAAATTGTGTCAGGTAAGAAAGAGAATGAAATTTAAAGCCGGTTGGGAAGGATATGAGAAGAGGAGAAAGAAAAGCAGAAAGAGGGGGGGGGGGGGGTAAAAGGGGAATTGGGAACATGGGAATGGGCATGTGGAGCAAGGAAAATGAGCAAGGTGATTGGGATTGTGGGAGATGGTGGCAGAAATATGAGCATACCTGAATGGGGGGTGGTATTGGAAAGGGAAAGGGCGCCCGGGGATATTACTTGGAATTGGAGAATTTTGTTGTGTTATAAATTACTGGAGGAATATGAGGTATTGTTTATCCAGTTTATGTGCAGCCTCACTTTGCCAATGGAGGAGGCCCAGGACAGAAAGGTCAGTGTGCGAATGGGAAGGGGAGTTAAAATGGTGAGCAACTGGGAGCTCCAGCATGTCATAGAGTGATAGAGTGTGGAAACAGGCCCTTCGGCCCAACTTTCCCACACTGGCCAACATGTCCCAGCTACACTTGTCCCACCTGCTCACATTTGATCCATGTCCCTCCAAACCTGTCCTATCCATGTACCATCTGAAGAAGGGTTTCGGCCCGAAACGTTGCCTAATTCCTTTGCTCCATTGATGCTGCTGCACCCGCTGAGTTTCTCCAGCTTTTTTGTGTACTATCCATGTACCTGACTGTTTCTTACATGTTGTGATAGTCCCAGCCTCAATTACCTACTCTGGTAGCTTGTTCCAGACACCCACCACCCTTGGTCTGATAAACTGTCTCATCGCAACAGTTGCTTAGTGTGCATTTAGTCTCACCGATGTACAGGAGGCCACATCGGGAACACCAAATGCTGTAGTGAGACTGGAGGAGGTGCAAGTGAACCAGTGGAAGGGCTGCAGTTTTCCCTGGATGGAAATGGGAGATGAGATTTGCGGCAGCTGCTGCATCTCCTGCGGTTGTAGGGGGGAAGTTCCAGTGGGGCACTGGGTGGGAAGTATTGAGCCAGTCAAGGAGTTTCAGCGAGAGTGATCTTTGTGGAATACAGAAAGGACTGGATACCCAAAGATGTGGCTGGTGGTGGAAATGTTAGAGAATGACCACTGTAATGTCTGCGAATGCTCTGCGAATACTACTAGAAAGGAAGGAAGTTGCGGCGCTGCCTGGCAGCTGCGGCTCGCCTGCAATCCGGCTGGGTTTTCTTTTATTATTTTGTTTTTTTTATTTTGGCTGTTTTAGTTAAAGAGTTAAATTTAGTTTATTAGGTTGTGTATGTGTGTGGGGGGGGGTGGGAGAAACATAGTTTTAGTCTCTTCCTTCGGGGGGGATGTGACTTTTTCTTGTCGTGTCCCCTGCCCCCGTCTCTGTCTGCGCTGAGGCCTAATGGCGGAGCTGGTGGCCTCGGGGCTGTAACGGCGTTCTGGCGGCGGAGGCAGCCCGACTTGGAGCTGTGGCGGCGTTCCGACGTTCTGGTGGCGACCCCGACTTCGGAGGCTCGGCCGCGGGCCCAGTGGATGACATCGTCGGGAGCTCGCAGGTCACAGGTTGGTGACCTGTTTTTTCCGGAGCTCTCGCAACAACAGCTTCGTCCGCTGGACTGGAGGGCGGCAGCTTCCGCACCTTCGACCACCCCAGGCTGCGGAGTTTGAACCGGCCCGTTCGCGGAGCACGGTTGAGCCACGGGACTTACTTACCATCACCCAGCGGGGTCACAACATCAGAGTCCTAGATCGCCTCAGGGCAGAGGGAGAACAAGGAGGGAAGAGACAAAGACTTTTGCCATCCATGACAGTGAGGAGGTGCCTGGTGAACTCACTGTGGTGGATGTAAAATTTGTGTTTATTGTGTGTTTTTGTTATTTTTATTATATGTATGACTGCAAGGCAACGAAATTTCGTTCAGACCGAAAGGTCTAAATGACAATAAAGGATACTTTGACTTTTACTTATGTCCGAAAAGAAATGTGATGAAAGCCTGAGGTATTAATCAGTTTCTAAATATTTTAAATTGTGTAGGATTATTTACATGATTTTGTTTGATAATTATTTTAATTTTTGCTATATATTGGCCCCATAATTAAATAGACTATACCAATAGCAATATCTTTCTCCGAAAATTGTTCCTGCTTTCTGTCGGATAGGATCTTGATGGAAACTCCCTGTGGCTTGGAAGCATGAAATTAGTTTTACATGGAGCACATGGTTTTTTCATTTCAGTTTTTTTTCTGGAAATGGTCAAGTTATGGTTCACTGACAGAATTGCCACATTTTGCTAGGCTGAACACCTTGTGCTAAGGTGGCCCTTCAAGATAAAAACTTAATTAAACCCTGCAGATGAATGCAGTGGTGATGGCTGCTGAACACGAGACAAAATTCATAATTTCCCCTTTGAAGCATGGTTTGTTCGCATGAACATGAAACTGTCTTGTCAGGAAGACTTAATGTGGATTTTGCATATTTTTCTGTTTGTCAACATTGGGGAAACTGGAATACTTACACCGGTTTTCAAACATTAATTGATTTTTTTAAATAATATTAGGTGATCAGCATATTTTAGGATTTATGAAATCCATTATCAAGAAGTCAGTTGTGGCTCTAATGAAGAATATGCAATGGAAATTATTGATAGCATTGTGAAAATATATTTATCACAAGTTGAAGAACTATTCTACTTGTCTTTTGCATTCAAACAATAGTCAACAAAAATAATAGCAAATTATTCAGACTAATTAAAATGCTCCTCAATTAATGGTGTGCAATATAGTGCTTGAGATAATGCAGAACTGAAAATAGACTAACATTAATTAAGGGTGTAAATTCAGCAGTGTGGCATGTGAGATCCTGTTAAAGCAACTGTATATGTGTGTTTGTATCTATTGTTCCTTGCATGGTCTGATGGGTTGGAAATTGAAGGCATGCATTCTGAAGAGTGGTAATGTTTTCCATCTGCAAGGGGAAAATCAGATATTGCAAGTCTTATAGTAATAAGCGAGTTCGGTATTCCGACTGCGCATGCCCAGGTCATGGGTCGCAAATGAAAAACAGTCTCGGCAACGGTGGTGTTGCGTTGTGTGCAGGCTTGTGTTTCGTCTGTGGTCGGGGTCGGGCCTGCTCTCCATCGCTGCGGGTACTGTTGAGTTGCTGCTGGGCCATTCCCGTCTCTGTCCGGGGTGGCCCAGGGCTGGTGGGGCAGCCCCAGACTTGCAGCCGCTGGCTACAGCTCGGCTCTGCGTGTCCCGCAGAGTTGGCCGGCAGCCCTCCACCTCCACCCCTCTCTCCTCAGTCCGACACCAAGATCCTGCTGAAGATGGGCAGCCATCGGCCCTGCTCGAAGACGGGCTACTCGGAGCCGGTGCCGCTGGAGTCGTCCTGGTCGGAGAGAGAGTCTGCGGACGGGCTCCTGTCGGCCATGGGCAGGCCGGACAACTGCTGGAGCTGCTGGTGCTGTTGGTGGTGCTGGCGGCAGCAGCAACCTCCTCCCCCTACCTTGCCCAGCCCCAAGCCCACAGTCCGGGCCAGCTCCAACTGCAGGTCGGGGCTGAAGGCTGCCCGCAGCGTGGAGGAGGCCGAGCCCAGGCTGACGCTCTGGTGCAGGTGAGGCCGGGCCCTCGCTCCTCCTCAGGCTTGTGGATGAAGTGGCAGTGGGTACTGTAGGGGCAGAAGCTGGTGGTGTGCAAGGTACGGCCTGTACTTGGGGTGGTGGCTGAGGGAGCGCAGCTCGGTCAGGCCGTGGGCGAACTGGCACTTGTCGCCGTAGCGGCCCATCGGGGAGCGGGTTCCTCTGGAGTAGAAGCGAGGTTGGGCTGGAGTTGCTGATTCTCCGCGCTGGCTGTGGGTTTGGGGCCGTTGGTGTTGTTGGACCGGGCTGCCGGTTGGCCTGGCGGGAGAGGCGGAGTTGAGCTGGGGTTAGTGCTTCTCCGCGCTGGCTGGGGGTCGGTGTCTCGTCGGTCCGGACGGGCGGGGATGAGACACTCATGTGGGGGGACCAGGGACGGTCCAGTAGCGATTCGGTAGCTCTTGCAGCGCCGGGGACCCTGGTTCAATCCTGGCTGCGAATGAGGTGCATTTCTGTGTGTGTGCAGCTGCCGAGAGAGTCCAGGTCCAGTCCCCCCCCCCCCCCCCCCCCCAGTCTCCCACTCGTATCTGCCCCCGAACAAATATAAACGTGAAAAAAGACAACAAATCAGACCCAAATTATACTCGCCGTATCCACATCGCTTCATTCGATTTTTACTTATAGCGTTTGACTTCTGACAAATCCCATGATTTCTTGCGATTTTCAGAATACCAAAAGCACTTATTATGAAGAATAATATGGATCATCAGTTAATTTGCATGTACAGTAAACCCTTGATTTAATAGATTTCTGTTATGGCGGATGGACCTGCCAATACCATCCTTGGCTCGCACTGCCTCCTCAGCTTCTTACAGTCCCGGCGTGTGACATCGCCCCTGCACCACTGTAAATTGCCCATTGTGCTCAAGTGAGGGGGGGTGGGGGGGGGGTTGATGAAAATATGGAGCGAACAAAGTGGAATTAGACTAGTGAAAAGATGATTGGCATGTGCACGGTGGGACAAAGGACCTGTTTCTTTGCTGTATCTCTCAATGATTCATGCATGACATGCTGTGCATTCAGCAAATGGCCTGACACATTCAGTGCAACGGTGAAGGAGATCTGGATTCATCAGAAACTTGCGTTCCATTCCATGTCTGCCAGAAAGAGGTGTCAATCAGCCTTTTTTCTTAGAAATAGCTGATAAAGCCTAATCATTGTGTTAGAAAAGATATACTTACTTTGAAATAATTCATTTATTTCCAGCTCTTGAAACCGGTTGAACTGCATCTGAAGTAATGTGTTGAGTGATGGGCATTACATGTAAACAAGGATATATTGATTGTTGAGGGAGAGCAGTGTAACTGATGGATACCTCGACCGAGATATAAATTACCACAAGGGATTGCAGGCAACTAGACTTGTGCTCAGTTGCAATAGATGAGAGGAATATTTTTAGTTGAATGGATTTAAAGCGAGTTCTGGCACATTTCCACCTGACTGTGATAGTGTATCCAACATTTACCTCTGGGGTGTGTGAGTCTATTAAAATTATAAGGGCCAAGGTAAGTCACAGATATGCTCAGCATAATATATTAATTGGGGTTGCAATAGATGAAACAACTCTCCAACAATGACCTTTCTGAATTAAAGGCAGTGATTTTACAGGATTGTCCACTGCAGTTGCCTCCATCCCTCAGTTCCAGTCACAGTAGAATATGCATGACTCGGAACTCTTCAGAAAAACTCCACGCACTTTCCAAGAGAGAGTTAAATTAACTTTTAAAGCACATAGTGAAAGGTCCTCAAAACCAGGTTTGTAATTATCTTGTAAATATAATGATCATATTATTTGTAATAGTATTCTGTTTTGGATCATCACTTTTCCTGGGTGGCTCAAGATGGGCCCATATGATAACCAGCCTGCTCCATAACATTCTACACATTTGTTGACTTGGTAGTTAGTTCAGATTCAGATTTAGATTCAATTTTAATTGTCATTGTCAGTGTACAGTACAGAGACAACGAAATGCATTTAGCATCTCCCTGGAAGAGCGACATAGCAAATGATTTGAATAAATAATAATAAGTGTCCGGGGGTGGGGGGTGGTGATTGACAGTCACCGAGGTACGTTGTTGAGTAGAGTGACAGCCGCCAGGAAGAAGCTGTTCCTCGACCTGCTGGTTCGGCAACGGAGAGACCTGTAGCGCCTCCCGGATGGTAGGAGGGTAAACAGTCCATGGTTGGGGTGAGAGCAGTCCTTGGCCTAGTTCCAAATATTTAATAGATAGTTTCATCCCCAAAACCACACTACCACCAACCCTAGCCATGTAAGAATTCTGGGCAAACACCCTCTATGTCCACAGTTTATCTACATTATTATAATTGGGTTTCTTGCACAATTTGACTCGGGTCATTGCTCAGCCATCATGTGCTGCCAACATCCGGTCTCATTTGCTTGTTCTGATAATGAATGTTCGTGAATCCAGTGCATATAAAGGTCACAGGAATATTAACCTATTCAGCTTCAGTTTAATTTCATGAACCAACGGGCACCAACAAGGCATGAATTTTGCATTGTGTGTTTCAAATTAATGGACGCCCTGCTAAGTGAAAATCAGGCATATTTAGTTTCCTGGATCTCTGCAGCACAATATATTAAATAAAACATTTTTCAAATATTGACTTTACAAATTCCTCAAGTTCCTTGTTTAATTAAATATGCTTTTATTTGAAATCACTTCTCAAGATCTGCCTTATCCCCAAAGACTTGATTTCTCTCCAGTTATTCAGAGCTAACAGTTTTCCATCTGATGCTGAATGCTTTAAATTTTGCTATTGTTGGCTTCAGTGCGGACTTACTGTATCTGCTAACATAACTACGTAAGATCAAGTTGATAGGCCAGGAGCTCTTTACATATTTGTCTTTTTCAATATTTATGAATATTTTCCTATAGCATGTCACAGAAGCTGCAACAATTTCTCTCAAGCAAATTGTGAAGTGGAAAGGGATGCTTTTTGTTTGGAATTAAATGTTACATTTGAGTTACTAAACTTAATTCCAAAAATCCATTAACCATGCAAATTTGTGCCTTGGATTTTATCTCCTTGTGTCCTTTGGCACTGACCTTATGAGGTCTTGAAGATGTTACCACATTTACATAATTAAGTCAGCATTCCGTTAACTATATTAGTGTCTTAGTGCTTGGAACGCGCTGTCAGGGATAGTGGCAGAAGCAGATATGTGGCATTTAAGAGGAAGTTAGATTGGCGCATCAATATGCAAGGAATGGAGGGATAACATGCAGACAGAGGAGATTATTTTAGCTTGGCATCATGTCCAGTACAGACATTGTGGGCCAAAGGGCCTGTTCCTGTGCTGTACTGTTCCATTTGTGGTTGTATGTCAGACATTATGCATGCCCCTGCCAGTAATGTGATGTCAAAAATATTTTAGCAAGTTAAGAGCAATTAGTTTTGAAAATGTATAGCATTTGCCTGATGATGTTTAAAGGATTTAGATTGTTTCCGACACGATCTGGATCTGACCTTGCTCAGAATGATGATCTTTCTTGGAAGAAGCTGTCTTGTACCATTTTCTTTTGATACAGTGTGGATTGTAAGTCCATTGCAGTGTCAAATCTGTTTTTTAAATTAATGCTCTCAAATCAAATGTTTTTGTCTGTATCGATTCACATTGCTCAGCGTTAGTTAATTCTCAAGTCAGGTCAGGCTTGAACAAAGCAACACACCAGCATTTTGCCTGGCTACACAACCTGAACAGCAATGATATATTTCAGCCTAGAAATTGCACATTTCTAAACAGCATTTTAATGAAAGTTAATTAGCACAGTCTAATTTAGTTTTGCTTGGGACTGTGTTCCACCTATCCAAAAAAATGGTATTAGAAAAGATTTTTGTGTTCACATTTGCTTAAGGCTTATTAATTTTATGTTTGATCCTCAGTTCTAGGCTCACAGACTGAGTTAAATGCCTGCTTGCACCCACAGCTTTGAAAATTGCACCAATCCACTTGCACAATCTTCTTTTATTTATTGGAAAGCTTAGTTCTTCACAGCTGAGAGCCTAAATCCCACAATCCCATTCTTTATATCCTTCCCTGATCTCTCCGTAATGTATTGAATGTTATTGCAAAGGCCTGAGGTTGTGAATTAACGTTTCAGAGAAGTTATAGACTTCAAGCTTTGATAGTGTTTGCGATGAGTGTAAATTTTTACTGGGCCATAACATCGTTGAACTGATCGGGCAGTACAATGAGCTGGTAGAGCTGGTGCCTCACAGCACCAGAGACCCAGGTTTAATCCTGACCTGGGGTGATATCTGTGTGGAGTTTGCACATTCTTCCTGTGACCCTGTGGGTTCCTCCAGGTGTTCCGGTTTCCTCCTACATCCCAAACGATGTGCGGGTTTGTAGGTTAATTGGTCTCCGTGAGTTGCTCGTAGTGTGTAGAGGGAGTGGATGAGAAAGTAGTATAACGTAGAACTAGTGTGGACAGGTGATCAATGCTTGGCGAGGACTTAATGGGTTAAAAGGCCTGTTTCCATGCTGTACTGATCTTGTATTGATATCAAAAACTGATGGCCGTGCTGATCTTAAAAAGGATGTGGAGTGGGAGCAGAGGTGGAGGAGTTGGGCTTGAAAAGTGTACAGATGAAAATTAATATTAAGCTAAAGGAGCATTTCCTTTTATTGTTTAAGATTTTAGGAAGAAGACATTATGGAGAATATTTATTTCTTGTAAATGCCAGAGAGAAGGATAAAGTCCTTAATTTGTATTTGCACAAACAATAAACTCAGTTGGAATTAACACAGTGTATTACTTTCATCCACCTGGCATTGCCTGCTCTGGAGTCATGCTTGTTATAATATTATAAATGAGCTAGAGATAATGAAAACACCCCTAATTCAGAGCTTGTCCATTGAATAAGGGCAACTGCATATTGGTACAGATTTAATGTTGCTACTTAAAAGTGGTAGGCATCCAATTGAGTCTATGTAACATAGTTTTTTATTGAGGTATTGTTGTTCAGAAGGACCTTTTTCTTTCATCCATGGCTCAGTGATGCCAAAATATTATGGAAATTAAAATCAGGCTAATTACTTTTAAAAATGAATGGAATTTGATTGATGTTGAAAAGGATGAAAATTGTTTACGTTGCTGCAAGACTGACTAGGCAAGAGAAATGAAGGACACAGGAATAGGGCTACCTGTCAAATAAATGCCCAACTAGGGTTTCACCAGGATGTCTTGGCTCCACACCTCATTGCAGACTTGGTCCTAACACAGTCCCAATTTTAGAGGTATGCTGATCGCTCCGCATGAAGACAGCATTTAATTGAGTGTGGCTTCAAAGAACGAGCAAAAGTGTAATCAATAAGCTTCAAGGGGAAAGCATTGCAATGTTTGGAGTCATCAAAGGGGCAATGGTAATGGTTTTAATGTCAGTTGTTGCTGCCCTAGGACATCACTGTAAGAGGTCCTTTGGCCAGTAACCCAGGTCCATTTGTCTTCACCTGCTCGATTGATGCCTTTCCTTCTATCTTAAGGTCAGAAAGAACACGGTTTGCTGATGATTGCATAGTTATCAATTCAATTCACAGCTCCTCAGCAAGAGAGCAGTCTGTGCCTGCATAGGCAATGCATAATGGTGCAGCAGTAAAGCTGCTGTTTTCCAGTGCCAGAGATGTGGGTTCAAACCTGACTGCTGGTGCTGTCTGCAGATGTGCAGGATCTGTAGGTTAATTCCCTTTTGTAAATTGCCCCTAATGTGGAGGATGCAATACTGGGATATCATAGAACTAGTGTATGAGTGATCACTGGTCGGTGCAAACTCAGTGGGCCGAAGGGCTTGTTTCCGCACTACATCTCTAAACTAAAGCATGGACTGATCAGCAAAATCCCCTTTGACCAGATTTCACTGGATCAGGCACATAAATACAAGAATAGGTCCGAAGTTGGGTATTTGACTGTTTGGTTGTGAGTGTTGACTTGCCAAACTCTTTGCACCATCTACAATGCATGTCAGAAGTATATGAGAGTACTCTGCACATGTCATGATGAATGCAACACCAAGAGTATTCATGAATCTCATCATTAGGGTAAAGCAAATGATTTCATTGGCACCAATGTCTTCCAGCGGTAACGTTAATTTCCTCCCGGACCAAGGCACCATACCGACAGTGTTTACCATCTATACAGTGCACTGTGGTTACTCACCTGGGCTGCTCCGACAGCACCCCCAAATTGAAGACCCCTACCACTAAAAATGACAAGGGCTGCAAAGGTGTGGACACCTCACCACCTAAAAGATTCCATTCCAAGTCACTCACCTTCTTGAATTGAAAATTGATGGATGGTTTCTTATTGCTGAGTTTAAACCATGGAAAAGCCTCCCAAAAGCACCATGAAGAGTACCTTCATGAGAAGGACTGCAGTGGTTTAAGAAGATGGCTCATATCATTTCTCAAGAACGATTAGGAATGGCCAATAAATCCTGGCTAGACCACTGATGCCTACAGAAGATAGACACAGAGTGCTGGAGTAACTCAGCGGGTCAGACAGCATCTCTGGAGAAGGGTCTCAACCCGAATCGTCACATATTCCTTTTCTCCAGAGATGTTGCCTGACCTGCTGAGTTACTCCAGCTTTTTGTATCTATCTTCCATCGAAGCCAACATCCTGGTAAGTGGACAAATAAACAGAAAATGGTCTGATTTCCAAGAGGACACTGGCGATAAGAATGAAAGCAGCCGGCTATCTTAATCGTACCACATATATGAAGACAGTGTTTATATTATATTTGGATAGTTATATGGATGGGAAGGGAATGGAGGGTTATGGTCTGAGCGCAGGTATATGGGACTAGGGGAGATTATGTGTTCGGCACGGACTAGAAGGGTCGAGATGGCCTGTTTCCGTGCTGTAATTGTTATATGGTTATATGATTATATGGTTATAAGACAGAGCTTGGCTGGCGATTGTTTTGAGTTAAACAGGAAATTTCAATGATTTTTTAAGAAGGAACTGCAGATGCTGGAAAATCGAAGGTAGACAGAAATGCTGGAGAAACACAGCAGGTGAGGCAAGGAATCAACTTTCTGTACCATTGATATCAATTTTTGCCACTAGCCATTGTTACAATGCTTTTTTTTGCACAGTCATGCTCCTGTGGACATGATGGTGCATTGAAAGTAACATTGACATAACACAATTAAACCAAAACTAAACAAAAAATTGGCTTTGATTAATTTCTTTATAGATAGGTTCAAGCTCATGCAGCCATAAAATGAACAGTGTTTATATTTTTGTACAACCAAGGATATTACAAGGTAAATGCAAGTTTAATCTGATGTTATATTTGACAGGGACAGATACAGAGCGAGAGTCCCACAGACTGTTGGGTGAGGAGAACTTGCTTTGGCAAAACAAAGGGACACTGTTCAACTGAAACCTAAATCAAAATGTTACTTAATGTACTCCTCAATCTTGTTTATCCATGCAATACAAGAATGAAATATTTACTGTGTTACAACAAAACTTTTCACGAAATGATTGCAATTTAAAATCAATTGAACCTTATTACAAATCATTGTCATTTCCTGAAACCCCCTGTGAAAAATACAGAATTAATTAAATGAACCTCTCTCCAGTGAATGAGATAGATGGCCAAAATTGAATTCATTTTCCAGACTGGAATTAAACTGAGTCTCTAGGGTCACGGAGCATTATAAATCATTTCACAGATCCCTGCTGGTGAAAAGTTCTGATAACTTATCTTTGTTTATCAAAAATTGAAGGAGAAAAATATTAATTTGTTGTATCACATTATTTATCAGGTCAGGATATGTTATAGCAAAAGTAATTACTAGAATTGACATTTTACCTGAAAGGTTGATTTAAAGCTGTGTTGTGAACTGCCTCTCACAGCTAAACCCATAATAATAGTTGAAAAGATGATATTCCAGTGCTAAGTTCCACAACAAATGTAATCACCTCTGTAGTAAAACAGTCCTATTTTGGAGCAATACCCATTTGCACGGCTGGTGTAAAGATATGCTAAACATGCATGGAGTAGAAAGATAATTTCTTGTGGGAGAGATATGCATCTGGACCCCTTCAGATAAAATGTGCAATGCTCTGAATAGCAAATGACCCAAGTAAGCAGAGGATGTTGCTGATAAGAAATAATGCCCGAGTCAGTTGCAAAGACATTTAAAATCATTCTACCAAACCTTTGCTAAGTCACAACTGAAATTTAAAGAGTGGATATATTAGAAAATATTTGAAAACATCTTTTTGGAATTTTAGTTAAACTTAATGTCAGCAAATATGATGGATGATGTTCATTACAGCATGACTACAAGACCTCACTGCAAATGTGGAATTCTTTAGTTTAGTTCAGTTTAGAGATACAGCGTGGAAACAGGCCCTTTGGCCCACCTAGTTCACCTGTACTCGAGTTTTAACCTACTCACTAGGGGCAATTTACAGAATCCAATTATCCTACAAACCTGCACATCTTTGGAATGTGGGAAGAAACCCAGAGCACGCGGAGAAAACCCATGCGATCACAGAGAGTACGTACAAACTCTGCACGGGCAGCACCCAGGGTCAGGATCAACCAGAACACTGGCACTGTAAGGCAGCAGCTGTACTGCTGCACCACTGTGCCACCCTCTGCACAAAATACATTAAGTAGACTGATAACTTAATCAGCTTTACATTTTATTTTGAGTCATAACTGAAAAATACAACAGATCTACTGTATATATTTTTCTTCTTTATTTTGCAACCACAGGAAAACAATTAACTTCTATACAGTTTTTAACCTTCTCTGAATAGTTCTCTTATGTGAACCTTTGTGGGCGGTGGTGCAGCTGCTGCCTCACAACGGCAGAGGTACAAGTTCGCTCCTGAATGCGAAAACTGCCTGTGTGGAGTTTGCACGTTCTTTCTGTGACTGCATGGGTTTCCTCCGGATGCTCCGGTTTCCTCGTGCATCCCAAAGACGTGCAAGTTTGGAGGTTAATTCTCCTCTGTAAATTGTCCCTAATGTGAATAAGAAAGTGGGATAACATACAACTAGAACTAGTGTGAATGGGTGAACGATGATCAGCATGGACTCGAGTAGGCCAAAGGGCCTGTATACATGCTCTATCTGTATTTTCATCATAAATCTTCGCATGGTTAGTTTTAAGTAATAACAAACAGTGCCTGTGAGGTCTGGAAAAACAAGATTCTTTCTCAGGGCTTCCACTGAACATCCTGGACAGGGATCCTGTCCCACACAGCATTCTGTTGGTAGCTAGCTGATCTGAAGTGCTTCGCACCCTTGCCTGATATCTTATTTCTTTCCCTTGCAAACCACCTAGTCACTGATCAGTTAAAATCTTTCAAGCTAATACCTTGCGCTGCCAACTTTTAAAGCAGCCTTACTTGTCCGCGTTTTATTATTTTCTGTCTATGTTTTTATGTAGTTTTTGTTATTTTTTGTAGGGGTGTGTGTGTGGGGGGGGTGGGGGGGGTGGGGTGGGAGGGGAAACTTTTTAAATCTCTCCCTGCACGGGAGACCCGACCTTTTCTCGTCGGGTCTCCGTTATCGTTGGGGCCGCAACGAGGAGCGGCCTCCAGCAGGAAGAGACCGGGGACTCTGGTGCCGACGACTCACCGTCACCGTCGCGGGGCTGGCCGAGTCCGGAGCGGGTGGAGCGGTGGAGGAGCGCTGCTGCTGCTGCTGCTGCGGCCCGACCGGAGAGTCGGAGGCTTCAACGGCAGGTCTGTGGACGGCGGCACCGGGAGCCCGCGGGTCCCTGGAGGGAGACCGCTTTTCAGGGCCCTCGCAACGGCGACTTCCCCCGCCCGAGTTGCGGGGTTGAAGAGCTCCTGGAGCGGGGCCTACATCACTGCCCCGCGCGGCTTGGAATGGCCGCGGGACTCTGCGAGCGCACGCCGGGGGCTCCAACATCAAGACCCGGTGTGCGACCTCGCACCACCCGGCGTGGCTTTAATGGCCGCGGGACAATCGCCATCGCCAGCCGGGGGCTTTGACTTTGACTCTGACATCGGGGGGGGGGGAGGGTGCAGTGGAGAGATAAGTTTATTTGGCCTTCCATCACAGCAATGTGATGGATGTTTATGTAAATTATGTTGTGTCTTGGGTCTATTTGTTTGTAATGTATGGCTGCAGAAACGGCATTTCGTTTGGACCTCAAGGGGTCCAAATGACAATTAAATGTATCTTGTATCTTGTATCTTAAGGACCTGTCCCACTTGGGTGTTATTTGTGCGTCATTTATGCAACATCATTTGCGCATCACGACGCACGACGCAACATAATTTACGTTTTGTGACGTGCACGTGACGTGCATGTGACACGCATGGCATGCATTATGCGCTCGTTATGAGACGTTGATGAGACGTTGTGGCGTAGGCAGTAACGCGCGCTACCCCAGGATTTTGGGATTCACAAAATCTTTGCGCGCCACCTGCGTGACGAGCAAATGATGCCCACGTGGAACAAACCCTTTAGTCTCCTTTTAGAGGATTGTAAACAATTTCCAAACCAGTTACCGTCCATCTAAAATTTTAATTACATTTGCTGATTTCCTATCCATGGTGCCTGTATGTTCTTCTGCCAACTGTTGCTAATGGTGACAGACTTGTTTCAGCTTAAAAACTAACCAGACTCATTCTTCCCTGCTTGGTTTAAGACCTGACCATGCATCCTGAATATTAAACATTAACTACCAGTTTAGTGTTTATTACCTAAACCGCAGCTCTTACTTATTTTGGATTCATAGGGGATGACTTTACCCTTGTGGAGCTTTTATGAGCCACCCTTTTCTCCATTCATTCAATATTATCTGATTGGCCCCAGTCTCATCACTCTTGATGTCATTACTTTATAGAAACATAACTTTCTCAAGTCCCACTATTTAAATGCGCAAGTGAGACTGCAGTCAATAATTCTGGTGCATACTGGTACATTTAGTTCTGTATGGTGCTTGTATGTTCTGTCTGAAGAAGGGTCTCGACCCAAAACGTCACCCATTCCTTCTCTCCAGAGATGCTGCCTGTCCTGCTGAGTTACTCCAGCATTTTGTGTCTCTCTGTGACTGCGTGGATTTCTTCCAGGGACTCTAATTCCCCAAAATAGTGCTCGTCACCTAATTGGCCACCTACTCTTACTGTGGGTAAGCAGCAAAAGAAGCAAAGGGGATTTGTGCAGTTGGTGGGCAATGTAAAACAAGGACATGGGTTCAAGCTGAGAGGAAAAAGATTTTAAAGCAGATCTAAGAGCAAACAATTTCAAACTAAGGGTGGTGGGTACAAGGACTCTGGCCTGCCAGAGGAAGTGGTTGAGGTGAGTCAAATGACAATGTTTAAAAGCCATTCTGGCCAGGCACATGGATTATAAAGATTAGAGGGATATGGGCCAAATGAAAGTAAGTGGGATCAGCTCAAGAGGTCGCCTTGGTCTGCATGGACCAGCTGAGCTGAAAGGCTTTTTACCGTGATATATAACTGGTCTGTTACTTTGTCCATAATAACAAGCCTCTTGTGAGTAATTAATACAATGAGCCCAATAGGTTTATCATTTCCTGGTTTCTCTCTTCTGTCCTTTTAGCATGATGAAGGGACACTGTCAATCATATGGACAAACCCTTTTCAAGGAAAAGATGTCATTTTTATCTCTGCACCGTTTGGCTCAGGGAAGGGCTACTTCTGCTGTTCAGTTTTTCAGCACTGCAGTCATGCTGTATTCAGAGACTCTGAACCATCAGCCTTGCATTATCTTTGGACTAAACTGCAGACAAAAAGTCTGCTCAATTAGCAATTCAAAGAATTGCAAAGTTGTGGCTTATTGGCTTTTTACCACTTGGGATAAAATCACAGTAAAGTCTGGTTTTAAATTAGTGTTCTTTGTGCAACTGCATCTTGGATGGTGTCCTGTTATATGTATATCTTAGCATTTTTTGGTACACATTCATCAAGTAAATTATGGAGCACATAGTTGAAAGTATAGATATTTTGGTAACAGTTTGAGAGAATGCTAACACGCTATGGTGACCCACAAGAGGGAGTAATTGGCCATGCATTGCATTTAGTTGGAAGTAGAGTGGAAAGTGTAGCTTGATATCAATTTGGTTAGAACAATGTGCCCCATTGGAAAAGATGTTGGCTTGAATTTTCCCGAGAGAGATCTGACATGCAAGCTGCATTTCCCTGAATTTCCCGTCTCCGGACGTGGATGATGGATCTTGCTGACAGCGAGCAGCTCCAGGGCAACTCAATCGGGCGACAGTGGGCCACAAGAAATCCAAACTGGAATGTTTGGGAAGGTTTTGGCAAGCATGACATCTAACACCCCACCCAGTTATGTCCACTGCCAAAGATGAAAGATTTTCAATGAGAAACATCGAGAAGTAATTAAAAATTAAATAAGAATAAAACTCTAGTATGTTTTAACAAAAATAAAAACATTTCAAAACGCTATTAGATTAGTAAACTTCATAAGGTCAAAATTCATAGGAGCAGAATGAGGCTATTCAGCCCATCGAGTCTACTCCGCCATTCAAATATGGTTGACCTATCTTTCCCTCTCAACTACATTCTCCTGCCTTCTCCCCATAACCGTTGATGCCCTTGCAATGAAGAACCAGTCAATCTACACTTTAAAAATACCCAATGACTTGGCCTCCACTGTCATCTTTGGCAATGTATTGAATTCAGGTTTTGAATTAAATCCCCAAAATTAAATGTAAGTAAATAATTAAAATAATAAAATTGGTGGTAAAAACAGGAAAGTAGACTATTATCTGAATGATGGCCGATTAGGAAAAGGGGAGATGCAACGAGACCTGGGTGTCATGTACACCAGTCATTGAAAGTAGGCATGCAGGTGCAGCAGGCATTGAAGAAAGCAAATGGCATGTTAGCATTCATAGCAAAAGGATTTGAGTATAGGAGCAGGGAGGTTCTACTGCAGGTGTACAGGGTCTTGGTGAGACCACACCTGGAGTATTGCATACAGTTTTGGTCTCCAAATCTGAGGAAGGACATTCTTGCCATAGAGGGAGTACATAGAAGGTTCACCAGACTGATTCCAGGGATGTCAGGACTCGTATGAAGAAAGACTGGATAGACTCGGCTTGTACTCGCTAGAATTTAGAAGATTGAGGGGGGATCTTATAGAAACTTACAAAATTCTTAAGGGGTTGGACAGGCTAGATGCAGGAAGATTGTTCCCGATGTTGGGGAAGTCCAGAACAAGGGGTCACAGTTTAAGGATAAGGGGGAAATCTTTTAGGACCAAGATGAGAAAAACATTTTTCACACAGAGAGTGGTGAATCTCTGGAATTCACTGCCACAGAAGGTAGTTGAGGCCAGTTCATTGGCTATATTTAAGAGGGAGTTAGAAGTGGCCCTTGTGGCTAAAGGGATCAGGGGGTATGGAGAGAAGGCAGGTACAGGATACCGAGTTGGATGATCAGCCATGATCATATTGAATGGCGGTGCAGGCTCGAAGGGCCGAATGGCCTACTCCTGAACCTATGTTTCTATGTTTCTAAAGTAATTTGTACTTTACTCTACCTTGCAGCAGCATAATCCCAGTTCAAATTAATGAGTGTGATTTCTCTATGCTGAATCTGATAAGCCTGAAATCAAAGCAATTGTTTTGAAAAGGTTTAAGAATATTTCAATACACGAGCTTTCCACAAGAATTCTTGTTTGTTTTTCTTGATTTACATGTATTGATGTACGTTTAACCCTTCTTTTCAGGGTAAGATGGATGTGTGTGTCTCTCTCTATACATTCAGCCAATCACAGAACTGTACAGCATAGTGAATGATATATTAAGGAATGTGAGAAATATTATAATTGTATCTACTATTTTCCTACTTTTCCCAATCTTTCCTTGTGACTATACAAGGGTTTGCTCTTCACTCCTTTTCTCACAGTTGATTATCTTAGTTAATTGCCCTTATGGAAAAGTAGCCATCCTCAAGGAATGACCTTGTGGTCATTTATTTATTTATCTATTTATTTATTTATTTATTTATTTATTTATTTATTTATTATTTTATTATTTATTTCAAACAGAATAAAAGAATAAAAAGCAAGTGTGAAACAGCATACAAAAAAACAAAACAAGAATATTTATAAAGTGTCATAAACAATATCTATAAATTAATGAAATCGTATGTGTCCGAAAAGGAGCAGGAAGAAGCCAAAGCTTATTAATTCCCACCCCTTATTCAACGGCTTGTAATATACAAATTTAGCAGCTATATACAAATTTAGCAGCTATATGTACACCAAATTATTTACATTTATACACTAATGAAATATTTACAAAGCCATACAAAAAGGATAAAAAGAAAAAGAAAAGAAAAACCCCTCATATACTATATACAGTATCTTAGTCATATATACAACCCATCACCCTATAATCACCCTTCCCAATACAAACAGTATAACAAATATCCCACTCACAATCACCTATCCTCATCCCAATATCCTTTTAAACAAGTGTTTTTGTACATCTTTTTTAACTGAATTATGCTTGTGCTAAGTTTTATCTCCTGTTCCAGACCATTCCACAAATTCACACCATAGATTGCTATGCACATACTTTTAAGAGATGATTTTGAAAACATTATGGATGGGATAATAATATGAAAGGCAGAGTTGTGGATAGGAATCTGATGTAGGGGGCTCTCTTATCCAGGTGTTCCAGGGATAAGTGTCAGACCTGTTGTGGCAGTAGGTGAACAACAGTGGGTCAAGGCTGCTTTGTTGTCTGGATTTAATGAGTTCCATAACTAGCCTCCCAAAGCACTTCACGATGATGGACGTCGAGGACGGTAGTCGTGAAGGCATGAAATCTTGCTTTCCTTCGGCACTGGGATGATGGTGGTCTTCATGAAGCAGGTGGGTACCTGAAAACAGAGTAGGAAGTGATTAAAGGTCTCCATGAATACTCCCGCGAGCTGGGCTGCGTTGCGACTATGGATGCTGCCAGGATCTCCGTCTGGGTCAGTTGCTTTCCATTGGTTCACCCTCATGAAGGCTAATTTAAACTCTGCAACAGTGACCATTGGTAGAAGCACACATGAGTCTGAAGGGACGCTACTTCTCCCATGAAGTTTATTGCCAGGTTGACAAAAGTACTGGAGAAACTCAGCGGGTGCAGCAGCATCTATGGAGCAAAGGAAATAATCAATATTTCGGGCCGAACCGCTTCTTCGGCCTGAAACGTTTTTAAAACTACCACCACAAGTTTATTGCCAGAGAATCTTAAGTAAAACAATAGGTCAGTGCTTTGGGGCCATGACGTTCATCTTATCCCTAGAGTGAAATGAAGTGGGGAACATGCAAGGTTTGTGGTGAGTGTGTAAAACAATGCTTGAGAGTTTGTGAGTTTTTAAGTGAAAGAATTAGTCTACATTTACCACATTTCAGAGGTTAGTGGTCAAACCAGAGATCATATCAATTTATGGGTTATGGGAATGCAATGAAGCTGATATTTATATGGAGAAAAAGCGTAATGGAGAATAGCCTGTTTCACCTCATCCAACTATTCACGAACTATTCGTGAATTTTCATCATGCAAATATAAAAATGCTGTCATGGTCTGTGGAGTTAGAATTTTCTAATCCATTACGACATAAAATTCAACCTGTCCTGGAAATGTTTGGCTTCTTACTTCTCAGAAGATTTAAATATAATTTATCAGAGATCAGATACTGTTTCCACTGTTTCCAGCAGTAATATTTGGCACCATATTATCACATTATATATTTGGTTCCAGAGTATTTGGATGTAATTTATTGGCTAACATGAACCATGATTGCTTGTTGAAATGTGGCCATATGAGACTTTGCCAAGACAAAGAAAGCTGAAAATGGTCTGACCTAGTTTCTGTATGAACATTAAGGCACTGATGAGTTAGATTGTCTCATTCTTAATAATTAAGTTCATGGAATTATGCCTCCAATTCAAATGTGAATTAGATAATAGACAATAGATAATAGGTGCAGGAGTAGGCCCTTCGAGCCAGTACCGCCATTCACTGTGACCATGGCTGATCATCCACAATCAGTAACCCTTTCCTGCCTTCTCCCCATATCCCTTGACGCCACAATCTTTAAGAGCTCTATCTAACTCTGCCTTGAAACTTTTTTTTCTGTAAAACAGGCTGAACTGATACCTAATTGTCAGTGAGAGCAGCATGTACTTTTTGCTGTTGCTAACAGAGATCAGATGTGCACCCATCATTAATTCCAAGGGGATTCATCTCCTAGAGTATATAAGGATATCACTCAACCATCATGTTATCAGCAAATCCTCTTCACCTTACACCATTGGTTGTGAAATTGTGCTGTCTGTCTTCCTGCTAGAATGTAAAATGGGCTGATTTAGCAATATTCCATCACTGTGGGCGTCAGTGAAAATGCAGAGGAAATATTTTTATATTGTTGATATTTTTGTTTATTACATTTTTAAACATTAAATTTTAAATATTAAAAATATTTTTATTTTGTTCATTTGTTGGTCAAGTTGGTGTCTGAACAATGCAGCATTTTGTTCTCCATCGTTCATGTAATGGCAGGCTTGGAAAGTAATAGTTGCATGGTATGAAAAGATGGCACACAGTTTAATTTCTCAGTCAAGTCAAGAGAGTTTATTGTCATGTGCTCCAGATAGGACAATGGCATTCATGCTTGCTGCAGCACAACAGAATATTTTAGGCATAAATACAGATCAGATTAGTGTGACCATATACCATAGAATATATATATACACACACATAAAAACAAAGATAAAGTGTAATAGGCTGTTATAGTTCATAGTTCGTTTGAAGTTGTGTTTAATAGTCTGGCTGTGGGGAAGAAGCTGTTTCTGAACCTGGATGTTGCAGATTTCAGGCTCCTGTACCTTCAACCTGATGGCAGCGGAGAGATGAGTGTGTGGCCAGGATGGTGTGGGTCCCTGATGATGCTGGCAACCTTTTTGAGGCAGCGCCTGCGATAGATCCCCTCGATGGTAGGGAGGTCAGAGCCGATGATGGACTGCGCAGTGTTTACAACTTTTTGCAGCCTTTTCCGCTCCTGGCCGCTCAGGTTGCTGTACCAAGCCACAATGCAACCGGTCAGCATGCTCTCTACTGTAAAAGTTCAAGAGAGTCCTCCTTGACATTCAGACTCTTCAAAACTTCAAATTCCTGGACATGCATTTCTCTGAAGATCTGTCCTGGACCCAGCACATTGATGCAATCATAAAGAACCTATATTATGTATGAACATAAAGGCACAGATGAGTTAGATTGTCTCATTCTTAAGTAGAATCATTAAGTTAATGGAATTATGCATCCAATTCAAATGTGAATTAGATAATAGACAATAGGTGGAGGAGTAGGCCATTCGGCTCTTCGAGCCAGCACCGCCATTCACTGTGATAATAACCTAGAAACATAGAAAATAGATGCAGGAAGAGGCCATTCGGCCCTTCGAGCCAGCACCGCCATTCATTGTGACCATGGCTGATCGTTCCCCATCAATAACCCACTGCCAGCCTTCTCCCCATATCATTTGACTCCACTAGCCCCTAGAGCTCTATCTAACTCTCTCTTAAATCCATCCAGTGACTTGGCCTCCACTGCTCTCTGTGGCAGGGAATTCCATAAATTCACAACTCTCTGTGTGAAAAAGTTTTTTCTCACCTCTTGGCTGTGGATGATCATGGCTGATCATCCACAATCAGTACCCCGTTCCTGCCTTCTCCCCATATCCCTGGACGCTGCGATCTTTAAGAGCTCTATCTAACTCTGACTTTGAAAGCATCCAGATAATTGGCCTTCACTGCCTTCTGAGACGGAGAATTCCACAGATTCACAACTGTCTGGGTGAAAATGTTTTTCCTCATCTCAGTCCTAAATAGTCTACCCCTTATTCTTAAACTGTGGTCCCTGGTTCGGGACTCCCACAACATCGGGAATATGTTTCCTGCGTCTAGTGTGTCCAATTCTTTAATAATCTTATATGTTTCAACAAGATGCCCTCTCATCCTTCTAAAATTCAGTGTATACAATCCCAGTCGCTCCATTCTTTCAACATATGACAGTGTCGCCATCCCGGGAATTAACCTTGTGAACCTACGCTGCACTCCCTCAATAGCAAGAATGTCCTTCCTCAAATTTGGAGAACAAAACTGCACACAATAGTTCAGGTGTGGTCTCACTGGGGCCCTGTACAACTGCAGAAGGACCTCTTTGCTCCTATACTCAACTCCTCTTGTTATGAAGGTCAACATGCCATTAGCTTTCTTCACTGCCTGCTGTACCTGCATGCTTGCTTTCAGTGACTGATGAACAAGGACATCCAGATCTCGTTGTACTTCACTTTTTCCTAATTTGACACCATTCAGATAACAATCTGCCTTCCTGTATTGCCACCAAAGTAGATAACCTCACATTTATTCACATTAAACTGCATCTGCCATGCATCTGCCCACTCACCCAACCTGTCCAAGTCACTCTGCATCCTCATAGCATCCTCCTCACAGTTCACACTGCCATCCAACTTTGTGTCATCTGCAAATTTGCTAAATTACTTTTAATCCCTTCATCTAAATCTTTAATGTACATTGTAAATAGCTGTGGTCCCAGCACCAAGCCTTGCAGTACCCCACTAGCCACTGCCTACCATTCTGAAAGGGACCCGTTAATCCCTACTCTGTTTCCTGTCTGCCAACCAATTTTCTATCCATGTCAGCACTCCCAATGCCATGTGCTCTAATTTTGCCCACTAACCTCCTGTGTGGGACCTTAAAAAAAGGCTTTCTGAAAGTCCAAGTACGCTACATCCACTGGCTCTCCCTTGTCCATTTTCCGAGTTACATCCTCAAAAAATTCCAGAAGATTAGTCAATCATGATTTCCCCTTCGTAAACCCATGCTGACTCCGACCGATCCTGTTACTGCTATCCCAATGTTTCACTATTTCATCTTTTATAATTGACTCCAGCATCTTCCCCACCACCGACGTCAGGCTAACTGGTCTATAATTCACTCTCCCTCCTTTCCTAAAAAGTGTGATAACATTAGCTACCCTCCAATCCACAGGAACTGGTAATTAATCTATAGAACATTTGAAAATTATCACCAATGGATCCACGAATTCTAGAGCCACTTCCTTAAGTACCCGTGGGATGCAGACCATCAGGCCCCGGGGATTTATCAGCCTTCAGTCCAATCAGTCTACCAATCACCATTTCCTGCCTAATGTGAATTTCCTTCAGTTCCTCCGTCAACCTAGGTCCTCTGGCCAATGGTACATATGGGAGATTGTTTGTGTTTTGCTTAGTGAGACAGATCCAAAGTACCTTTTCAACTCGTCTGCCATTTCCTTGTTCCCCATAATAAATTCACCTGTTTCTGTCTTCAAGGGACCCAAATTTGTCTTAACTATTTTTTTCTTCACATATCTAAAGAAGCTTTTACTATCCTCGTTTATATTCTTGGCTAGCTTAGCTTCGTACCTAATCTTTTCTCCCCGTATTGCCTTTTTAGTTATCTTCTGTTGCTCTTTAAAAGTTTCCCAATCCTCTGCTCATGCTCATCTTTGCTGTTATACTTCTTCTCTTTTATTTTAATACTGTCCTTGACTTCCCTTGTCAGCTATGGTCACCTCTTACTCCCCTTAGAATATTTCTTCCTCTTTGGAATGAACTGATCCTGCACCTTCTGTATTATTCCCAGAAATACCTGCCATTGTTGTTCCTCCATCATCCATGCTGGGGTCACTTTCCAGTCAACTTTGGCCAGCTCCTCCCTCATGCCTCCATCTTCCCCTTTGCTCAACTGTAATACTGACACTGTTGATTTTCCCTTCACCCTCTCAAACTTGAGTTCCCTTATGAAATCTGGTTCATTACACAACACTAAATCCAGAATTGACTTCTCAGTTGGCAATTTCTAACTGAGCCTCAAGCTCATCCACTTGATGCGCAAAGTATCCAAAGTTTTGTATACTTTGCGCATTAATATACAATACTTTAAATTCAGTATTCACCTCCCTTCTCATACTATTGCCCCTTACCTTTCTCTCTTATCCCTTCTCGAAATTCTGAAGTCTTTTATAACTTTTCCTGTACTCACTTCCCCTTTAACCATCTTTCTACTTCCAGTTTGTCAATCCCTCCCCCCATTATTTAGTTTAAACCTACACATGTAGCACTAGCAAACCTGCCTGCCAGAATGTCGGTCCCCCTCCAGTTAACGTGTAACCCATCCCTCTTGTACAGGTCACCCCTACCCCAGAAGAGATAGCAGTGGTCTATAAAGCTAAATTCTTGCTCCCTGCACCACATCCAGCTACACATTCAGATCCCCTATCTCCCTGTTCCCTGCCCTCACCAGCATGAGGTACAGGAAGCAATCCACAGATAACAAGAGGTCCTGCTTTTCAGTTGTTTTCCTAACTCTCTAAACTCACGTTGTAGAACCTCCTTTATCTTCTTCCTGACGCCATTTATGTCCACGTGGACAACCACTACCGGCTGTTCACCTTCCCTCTCGAGGATGTTTTGAAGTCAGTCCGTGACGTGTGGAGGACTGCATCCCTACAAAAACCTTCCGAGTGTTTCCCAATCAGAAACCTTGGATGAACTTTGAGATCCACACTCTTCTAAAGTCCAGACACAGGGCATTCATGTCTGATGATACAGTGGCCTCCATGAAGTCCAGATACGACCTTGGTAAGGCCATCAAAAAGGCCAAAATGGACCTGCTCTAAACTGGAGGATGAGACAGATGTTCGGCAGCTGTGGCGGGGCCTGAATGCAATCACCTCCTACAAGGCGAAACAAGGAGGCAGCTCGAATGTCGGTGAAACATCACTCCCTGACGAGCTCAATGCGTTTTACTCACGCTTTGACAGGGAGAATACTGATGTGCCTTCCCGATCCCCCATTCGCTGTGATGGCATTTCAGTCTCAGTCACAGAGGCCGACATCAGGAAATCCTTCAGAGGGGTGAACCCCCGAAAAGCACCTGGACCCGATGGTATACCCGGTCGTGTTCTAAAAACCTGTGCGGACCAACTGGCGGGAGTTTTTACGGACATTTTCAACCTCTCACTTCTGAGGTCTGAGGTCCCCACCTGCTTTAAAAGGGCATCAATTATACCAGTGCCCAAGAAGAGTAAGGTGACGTGCCTCAATGACTATCGACCAGTGGCACTAACGCCGGTGGTGATGAAGTGCTTTGAGAGGCTGATCATGGAGCAAATCAACTCCTACCTCGACAAAAACCTGGACCCACTGCAGTTCGATTACCGCCACAACAGATCAACAGTGGATGCGATCTCGCTGGCCCTCCACTCCACACTGGACCATTTGGACAACAAAAACTCATATGTCAGGCTGTTATTCATCGATTCCAGCTCGGCATTCAACACAATCATCCCCTCCAAACTGGTTACCAAACTCACAGAACTGGGTCTCTGCGCATCCTTCTGCAACTGGATCCTCGACTTCCTCATCCACAGACCACAGTCTGTTCGTATTGGTGGAAATGTGTCAGCGTCGATAACAATCAGCACGGGAGCACCTCAAGGCTGCGTGCTCAGCCCCCTGCTGTACTCACTCTATACCCATGACTGCGTAGCCAACCATAGTGCGAACTCCATCATCAAGTTCGCTGACGACACCACTGTTGTGGGACGTATCACTGATGGGGGATGAGTCAGAGTACAGAAGAGAGATCGAGCAACTGTCCATATGGTGCCAGCACAATAACCTGGCCCTCAACACCAGCAAAACCACGGAACAGATTGTGGACTTTGGAAGGAGTAGGAGGGGGACCCACAGCCCCATTTATATCAACGGGTCGATGGTTGAAAGGGTCAGGAATTTCAAATTCCTGGGCGTGCACATCTCTGAAGATCTTTCCTGGTCCGAGAACACTAACGCAATTATCAAAAAAGCTCATCAGCGCCTCTACTTCCTGAGAAGATTACGGAGAGTCGGTTTGTCAAGGAAGACTCTCTCTAACTTCTACAGGTGCACAGTAGAGAGCATGCTGACCGGTTGCATCGTGGCTTGGTTCGGCAATTTGAGCGCCCTGGAGAGGAAAAGACTACAAAAAGTAGTAAACACTGCCCAGTCCATCATCGGCTCTGACCTTCCTTCCATCGAGGGGATTTATCGCAGTCGCTGTCTCAAAAAGGCTGGCAGTATCATCAAAGACCCGCACCATCCTGGCCACACACTCATCTCCCTGCTACCTTCAGGTAGAAGGTACAGGAGCCTGAAGACTGCAACAACCAGGTTCAGGAATAGCTACTTCCCCACAGCCATCAGGCTATTAAACCTGGCTCGGACAAAACTCTGATTATTAATAACCACTTTCTGCTATTTGCACTTTATCAGTTTATTTATTGATGTGTGTATATATTTATATCATGGTATATGGACACATTTATCTGTTTTGTAGTAAATGCCTACTATTTTCTGTGTGCTTAAGCAAAACAAGAATTTCATTGTCCTATACAGGGACACATGATAATAAACTCACTTGAACTTGAACTTGAACATCTTGAACCCTGGCACGATTGAGGCAACAGGCCATCCTCGAGTCTCGCCTGCCGCCACAGAATCTCCTGTCCGCACCTCGGACAATGGAGTCACCCACCGCTTTGACTCTGCCCGACGTTGGTCTCGCTGGTCGAGTCTCATCGCTAGGATTGGAAGCGTTATCTGTCCCGACAGCTCCCAAGAGGGTGTACCGGCTTTCAGTAGGTACAGCCACCGGGGTCTCCGACACTCCACATTTACTCCTCTTTCTCACAGTCACCCACCTACGCTCTTTCTGTATCCTTGGCTTGACAACCTCACTGTAGGTCCTGTCCAGGAAACTCTTGTTTTCCCGGATGGCCCTGAGGTCATCCAATGATGCTCCAGTTCCCCAACACGTTCATTCAGGAGATGCACCTGGACACAATTTCTGCAGGTGTAATTTCCAAAGGCTTTAGTGGTGTCCTTGACTTCCCTCACCCTGCATGGAATGTACAGTACCGACTTTTCAGAATTGCAGGCAGTGACTAGTGGGGTACAGCAAGGCTCGGTGCTGGGACCGCAGCTATTTACGATATACATCAATGATTTAGAATGAAGGGATTCAAAGTAATATTAGCAATTCTTAAGAAAACTTTTCATCTTTGCAGGATCGGCTGTGTTGTTTTTGATGAGTATAGTGTTTGGTAGAATTGTAAGAATTTTTCATTAATATCATTACGCAATGTAAGCAGATCTCCTTTTTCTGATCTAATTTTGTGTATAGTACGGTCATTCTCTAATTTGCGGAGTAGACGTGAAAGCAGCTTGTGTGGTTTTTCACCAAATTCAAAATTCTTTTGCTTAGTATAATGAAATACCCTAATAATTTTTGCAGAGAGAATTTAATTTAAATTTTAATGCAGCTATCTTATTGTGTTTTGCAGTGGTTGGGTCAGTCGTGTTTTCTAAGTCTAACTGTTTTATCTGTTTTTCTAATTACAATTGTTCAGTCTTATTTTTCTTGTTTTGAAAAGCTTGGTATAAGATAATGCAGCTTCTAACATAGGCTTTAAAAGTTTCCCACAGCAAAGCTGGAGGGATAATGGAAGTGTCGTTTGTCGCAATAAATGTTTTCACCTGTTGCTTTATTTGAAGTTACAACAACTTGCCTCAGCTAGTATTTGTGGGTTGAATCTCCAAAACAAATGTTTGTTATACATTCCTTCCAATATTACTGAAAACGTTAAAGGACAATGGTCCGAAATAATAATGTTGTGATATTTTGGGTTATAGATAAAAGGGATAAGTTTTACATCTACCAGGAAATAGTCAATTTGTGTATACATTTGATGAACACCTGAATAAAAAGAGTATTCCAGACAGATTGGCAATCTTCCATACATCAGTTATGTTTGTATTATTTATATACGTTTAAAAGTTCACTCGATTTTGATTTTGAGGTACTTTTCCTTTGACGTGAAGATTTATCCAAGTATTGATCTAATACACAATTTAAATCTCCTCCAATTATCAAATTCTGCTGACCTGAGTCTGAAATTATATTAAATATTTTATTAAAAAATTGGGGATTATTGAAATTAGGAGCATAAATATTCACCATAGACAATGGAGTTGAATATAATTCCCCGGATGTTATAATGTACCTGCCTACCTTATCAGCTATAGTGGATTTGTGTGAGAATGGTATACCTTTACGAATTTGAATTGCTGTTCCTCATGCTATGGAAGAAAATGTAGAATTATATATTTGACCAATCCAGCTACCCTTCAGCCTGTTGTGAGCTCCATTTTTAAGATGTGCCTCCTGAAGGAATATTATGTCAGTATTAATAGATTTTAAGTGGGCTAATATTTTTCCCCTTTTAATTGGCTCTAATTAACCCCCCTAACAATCCAACTACAAAATGTAATTCCTCCTATTTCCCTAGCTATATCATCTTGCATTTTAAAGCTTACATGGTCTCTTTTGATTTAAATGGTCCAACACATTATTTGAAATATTTCCTTTAATTACTGGGTGGGTGAGATATCCCCCAGAGATATATCCAAGAAAAATGTGCATTAACAAAGATAGATAAGATATTTAGTAAAGAAAATAGAAAGTGAAAAAGAAAAACAACGGAAATTGCAGTATATAGAAATGCTGCTGGTGAATACCACCATTGGTTGGATTAGTGAAAACTTCCATAAGATGGATAATATTAAGTAATTCCGCTCCTTAAGGAGTTAATAAAAACTAAACAGAACAAACCTTAAAAATGTTTAACAGTATTTAAATCCGTCAGAGAATCAACATTCCCACGAAATTAAGTAGTTGAATATTGAGGTTTGACTAATATGCACTTATTACTTAACTTTCTATTGATACTGTTTTGAAGTATCTCTAAACTTTCAAAGACTTTCCAAAACTTCTCAAAACTTTCCCAACACTTTCCCAACCTAAATCACACATTTGTTCTCTCTCTCCCACTCCCTCTCTCTCTCGTTCTCTCTCTCTCTGCTTCTCTACCCCTTCCCCTCTCTCCCTCTCTCTCTCTCTCCCCCTCTCTCCCCTCCTCTCCCTCTCTCCCTTTACCCTTTTTTCCATCCCTCCCTCTCTCCCTCTCCCCTTCCCACTCTCCCAAAACTTTCCACAACTTTCTCAAACTTTCAACCACATACAATCTCTCACTCCTTCTCCCTCTCTCTCTCCCCCTCTCTCTCTCCCCCTCTCCCCCTCTCAAGTTCACTGTTTTGACATATTAACCGACTCTAAGTCAGTAGATTTATAACAACATATTCATAGATTTATAACAACATAACTCTCTTGAGTATCAACAGAGTCAAGGTTTTTCATCCAAAGAGAGTACAACTTGAAGTAGTTGAGCCGTAAAATCTCGAAGATTTTGACCACGTTCTTTGCCTTCTTTCACTCCAACAATCCTTAGATTCTGACGTTTAGAGCGCCCTTCCAAATCAAGACATTTTTCTGTTACTTTAGCTGGTAACCCGGGAATACGCTCCACCTCAGCCGTCAGCCTGTGTGTTGTCTCAACATTTGAAGCCGCAGTAGTTTCCAATTCCCGAATAGCCTCGCTGTGTTTTTGTGAAGTAGCAAGAATAGGTTCCAACTTACGGCTGAGATCGGTTTCAAGCCTGTGGATTTCCCCTTTCAAATCGGAATTCACCTCCGAGATTTCTACCTTCATATGAAAGTTCCTGACATAGTATTGAACGGATGTCCTCCAAACCTGGAGGTTTCCTTGCTGCTTCCTCTTGGGGGTGTGACATAATCGAGGTTGAGGCTTCTTCGGGGCCTTCAATAACTTCTAGTTGATGTTTCCTTCATGGTTTTGGCGAGCGTCTACCGGGCATTTTAAAAGTACCGGAGTCGCGTTCTGAGGACGTCACTTACGCGACTGCTAAATGTCTGCCGGTGAGTATTTTTAAAATCTGCCTGGTTTGGATTTTCAGTGGTTTTTCGGCGTTTTAGCGGTGCGGAGGTGAATGGCACGTGCCCTAAGCCACCTTAGTGCCACCGGAAGTGTAACTCACAAATTTCGATCAAGTGTAGCCTCCTTGTCTCAGTTTCCTCGCCTCAGACTCTTGAGCCACACTTTACTCACCAAGGCACTTCACCTCAACAAGGCTGCTCCGCTACAGCTGTACTTCTTTATCTGTTACCTAATCAACAACTTTAGGGCTAACTAGACTAAGTGGAACCCATTGGGTCCCATGTTCACATGGGAGGGCTGGTCCCCCGAAGCAATATTCCACCTCTCCACGAATTCCAATATTGGTGGCCAGGGGGGGGGGGGGGGGGGGGGGGGGGGGGGGGGTTTCTGGAGCGCTGGTATGGGTGTTGTGGGCTGAAGGGACTGGTCTCCAGAGGGCTAGTATGGACATTGTGGGCCAAATGGATTCTTGGGGTGGCAGCTCAGTCCCTCAAGCCTGATGTTCTGGTAGCTCGCTCACGGCTGGTGGGCTGGCAGTTGACTCATGACTATTCCTTGAAATTCCATTTCAAGCAGGGTGCAAGACCACCAAATTCAAGTGCAGTTTCATACCACTTTAAGCAGGGTGCAAGATCACCAAATTCAAGTGCAGTTTCATTCCACTTCAAGGGGATAGTGAAGACCACCAGCAGGATCATTGGTGCCCCACTCCCTTTCCTGTTGGAGATCTATAGACTTCCAACCATTTGCAGTGCTATTACTTCAACCCAAACCCCCACCAACCATTTGCAGTGCTTTTACTTCAACCCAAACCCCCACCAACCATTTGCAGTGCTTTTACTTCAACCCAAACCCCCACCAACCATTTGCAGTACTTTTATTTCAAACCAACCACATTTTCATTTTCAAACCACATTAAGGGCACTCAAGGTAAGTAAAACCACACTCACAATTTAGTAGACATGTGTTCAGTATTATTCACAGCTCAGACTGAGAAACGTGACCCGCTCACCTCCCCCATCTTGCAGACTGACTGAGGTACAACACATCCGGGTTTTATAGTCCCTCCCACCAGCAGGGGCAGCTGAGAGAATCTCAACATTTTTTAAACATTAATAATTCTTTTATTTTTCATCGATGGGAAAAATCCTCTTGTCCTGCACAGCAGAGGGGGACTGAGTAAGATGGCCACAAATCACAGCCGTAAGTGGCAGCGTTTTTTCTAAAATCATGAAACAGAAAAACAGGAAGTGGTCAAGATCAGACTTTTAGTAATATAGATTAGTAAATTACTCAAACCTGGGCCTTTGGCTCTCTTTTTAAATCTTCTTTCACTCTGACTCACCTACTTCAAGCCAATAGTCGCTCCCGCTGCTTCTGGCTGCTGCTTCTCTCCGACTTTCACGGAAAACACTTGAACCGGGCCTTTGACGCTCTTTTTAAATCTTTTTTCCCTCTGACTCACCTACTTCCAGCCAATACTCGCTCTCTCTGCTTCTGGCACAATAATATTTTGTGTCCAGACATTTTAACAATATGTGTCATTATGAAAGGATGGTCGACATTTTTTATTCCATTTTAACTTTTTACATGTTGGAGGGGATTGGCATCAGTACAAGGTTACTAAAATGATTTCATGACTTTTTTACCCTTAATAAAGTGTTTCATTTGTACTGGCAGAATAGAGGTTACATCAGCTTGTCTGGCACTCAAATGTCCACATCTGTTTGGTTTCAAACATGCTTTTGCATGATGGTGGAAAGACAATCAGGAAATGATTAACAGATGTTTGACTTAAAAACTGTTTGGAACTTCTTTGCTTATTAAGTGGCTAAGGACTCAGAAATAATTTAGTTTCACATTTTAGAATACATCACAATAATTAAAAGGGTACTTTACCTTGCGAATTAAAAGTTGGCTTCACAACAAATTGCATCTTACACTGTCAGAATAAATAGGAAAAAAAGTTGGCCTTCAGCCCCTCAGGTCTGTTCCATGAATCAGTGAAGACCGATTATTATCCAAATCTTGTCCACCTGTCTTGGCTTTATATTGATCAACCAACAAAATGGTATCAGTCTTTGGTTTAACATTATTAATTGAACTGCATTTGTGTTTTAATGGAAATTACTTTATGTATATAAAGAAGAAGTGTTTCCGAACATTGCTGTCATGGCTGGCCTCCAATTTTAAGATTACTCAATGTGCCCTATCCAGTGAAGTAAGTTTCCCTCTCTCTCCACGATGATTGTTAACAAATCTTATCAGGCCATCTGTAACTTTTCACATTCTGTAATCTCACTCCATAATCCTCTCTATATATTCTATGAATCAATTTACTGAGACTAACATTGCATGACCATTTTTGATTTTTGTTTTTGACCCGGGTACAGATTTTCTCCCGATTACTAATGGTGTTACATTCCTCAAGGACTTCTTGCTGCAAGAACATTCTTATAGCAGGAGGTGGCTTTCTATTATTTCTCATGGAAATTCAGCTATCTACCAAGTACTGAAGTGTTTAGTTAGGTGATATAACAAAACAATATAAGGGATATTGAAATGCTGTGTTTATTACTTAAAGCATTATATATTTTTTTAAAAACCATAGTGAGCAAAAGCAAATGTTTTTGCACAAGAAGATGGCTTGAGAGATGGATAATCTACATGGTGGAGGAGGACAAGGCTGTGGCATGTGAGACAAGTTTGTGATATGGCAAGTGTTATTTGAATGGAGGTGGATGTTGAGAAGCGCAATGCCATGAACAACCTTTATGCTACATTCTATTTCGGGACCATTTTTCTTGTCAAATTGCATAAAGCCTCTGCTACTTTAGAAAAGTAATCCTTTAACAATTTTGCAATAAGATTTTGTGAAAGAACCAGTGTTTCTTTTTCTGGATAATCTCTGTCTGCTCTTGAATGTCCTCAGATGTAAGATACTCAGCCTGTCAGTTAAGACATCTCTGTCAATGCCTGCTTCACACTCAAGGGAAACAAAGGCATTCTTGACACTGGTTACATCAAGAAAGAATGAGTTAATTCACTGTTTCATGGTTATAACTGCCATCAAACATTGTGTTTACTTCAGTGTATCCCAGTGCATGTATTCCTTCCATGTGGCAATATGTGATAGTGAATGATCTTTTTTTGTTTTTGCCAATCATGTTACATATTACGTGATACAGATAATACCTCTTGAATGCCAATGTGCCACAGATAAGCAGCAATATACTTGTATTGTAATGTGCCCAAAATATTACCCTGATGTTGGTACATACATCAATGATGAACTTTAGGTAACCTGGTGCAATAATGGCACTCAACAAAACCTTCCTTTCCAAATTTTTCTTGTTAAGGTTTTGCTCAATTGCATGTTCAAAGTATCTCTCACGGTAGGTTCAGCATACATTTGACATCATGCAAGCCTTTGTATTAGGTGTGTCACAAATTGCCGAGCTACCTTCAACAAGCCTTCAATTCCACTGGGATTTTCCAAGTGATCAATGAGGCATGATTTATACTTGAAATTTATGCTTGCAATGGTCCCTAGAATTAGAGCCACAGTCTTTGAAATATTAAACAGATTTATCAGCTCAGTGTATGAGGGCACTTTCTGTTAATCTCTTCCAATTAAACACCCTCTCATTGAAATTAACCACATTTTGGGAAGTCTTATAAGCCACTTTTGCAAGTGCTGCATAAAGGGCCTGTTCCACTTGGCCGTCGTTTGCGCGCCATTTACGTGACCTTCAAAAATGTGGTTGTCGCGTTGTGACGCACGGGTAGCATGTGGGTAGCTCGGGATGGGCGCATGGAGAGGCGTGGAGTGTGGAGTTGCGCTCGGTATCACACGGCGCTCCAGGATTTCGTGCTGCACGAAATCCTCGCACGCCACACTGACGCATTGAGTACGCATGCTGACGCAATGGTGTCATATGCTGGCGTCTCAACGTCTCATGTGTATCGCGTGGTGACGCATGGTTACGTCACCGTGCGTAACCCTGCATCACCGTGCGTTGCAGGGTACTCTAATGATGTCACGAGCACCACACGACGTGATGACACGTGATTTGCGCGCGATGTAGCGTCGACCTATTTTACATATGACGCGTAAATGAGGCACAAATTACGGTCAAGTGGGACAGGTCCTTAAGATTAAATGCCTTCCTTACCCTTAGTTATAAAGCTCACGTCACGTATAAAGATCACGTAACTGCCTTAGTTACGTGATGACTTAAATAAAATAAAATTATTTGTTGTGACAAAGATTTATTCAGTAAGTGTTCACATACTACAGGACCCTCTATTACAATTTGTTTGCTCATGGGATTCTGAAGAGGCTTTGAATCTCCATTCTAGCTTTTTCTCAGTTAAAACTATGTAAGCTGTCTTTTTGTTGAAATTCAGCAGCCACAATTTATTTTTACATTTCATTAATGACTACTGTATAAAATACAGTATAATAATGAATGAATTTCCATTTAATAATAATGATAAAATAATTAATTTCCATTTAATGAATGACTACCGTCTTTTCTAGTTTTATACTGTGGTCGATGATTACTTTACCAATAATCCTTATGCCTTTGGCAAACTTGGATTCATGTCAATCTATTGCCTAATTTTAATTAATGTTTAATAAAGCAAATAGTTAACGCCTTAGCAGAAATGCTTACGATACAATAAGCTTTATTCATCCCCGGAGGGAAATTGGCTTGAAGGGGTATAATAGGCAACTTTGCCACAACTTTAATACACCCAAGGTCTCCAACCTCTTTATTCTATTGCTGTACCAACCTTCTAAACAAGTCAGTCATTTGACTATCAGTCCAAGTGCTTTAATTTGAGATAACATTCACTGACTTAGCATGGTAATAAATGGCTTCTGGAATCCACTACAAATATCATCTCATTCCACTCAGTTATTTAGACAAGATCTATCCTTGCTAATCTACATTGGCTTTTACTTATCAGCTCAAATTTGCCAAGGTGATCAATCACTATCTTTAATTATAGACGTTAATAACTTGCCTGAAACAGACAATAAACTTTAAATTTCGAAAATGTAATCTTCGACAAGGTTAAATTTTGTTAATTGGCAAAGATAGGGGTACATTTTGGCATTAAATATATCCGATGAACACATTTGCTTGGGTGGATAAAAGTCCATTTGGTTTGGGCACAAGATTTTTTTGTTAAATTATTCAAAGGATGGAAATAGATCGAGTGCATGTATCCCTCTCATGGAACTTCCCCACACTTATATGAAACAGTTTTCAAAACAGTTATGAACTCATAGATAGGAAATAAATAGACAATAGGTGCAGGAGTGGGCTATTCGGCCCTTCGAGCCAGCACTGCCGTTCAATGTGATCATGGCTGATCATCCACAATCAGTAACCCGTTCCTGCTTCTTTCCAAATCCCTTAACTCCGCTATCCCTAAGAGCTCTATCCCTAACACCTCCCGCTGCTGAAAGACTCATCCATGCCTTCATCTCCTCCCGACTGGACTATTGCAACTCACTTCTCCTTGGCATCAGCTCCATCTACATCAACTGACTCCAACTGGTCCAGAACGCAGCCACCCGACTCATCACCCACACCAAATCCTGGCATCACATCACTCCAGTCCTCGAACAACTTCACTGGCTTCCCATCTCCCACCGGATCACCTACAAAATCCTGATCCTCACCTACAAAGCCCTCCACCATCTGGCCCCCCCATATCTCACTGACCTCCTCTCCCCCTACCAACCCTCACGGTCCCTCAGATCCACATCAGCCAGTCTCCTATCCATCCACAAGTCCAACCTCCGCAGTTTTGGGGACAGAGCCTTCTCCAGGGCAGCTCCCAGGCTCTGGAACTCCCTCCCCCAACTGATCCGCAATTCTGTGTCCCTCACCATCTTCCAGTCCCGCCTCAAGACCCATCTCTTCACCTCTGCCTATCCTTAGCCCCACGTCCCCCTCCCTTTTCATCTGTGCATTAATTACCTCATATTGTGTTTTGAATTGTATTCTGTCTTTACTTTGTGTACTAGTCATGTCTCTACTATTTATTTCATTCCCCTTACATATTTTTCCTCTACCTGCTAAATTTTTGTAAGGTGTCCTTGAGACTCTTGAAAGGCGCCCATAAATAAAATTTATTATTATTATTATTATCTAACTCTCTCTTGAAAGCATTTAGAGAGAGCCAGCCTCCACCGCCCTCTGAGGCAGAGAATTTCACACACTCACAACTCTGTGAAAAAGATTTTCCTCATCTCCGTTCTAAATTACTTACCACTTATTCTTAAACATTGGGAACATGTTTCCTGCCTCTAGCATGTCCAAACTCTTAATAATCTTATATGTTTCAATAACATATCCTCTCATCCTTCTAAATTCCAGAGTATACAAGCCCAGCCGCTCCAATCTATCAACATATGACAGTCCCGCCATCCTGGGAATTAACCTCGTGAACCTATGCTGCACTCCTTAAATAGCACGAGTGTCCTTCCTCAAATTTGGAGACCAAAACTGCACACAATACTCCAGGTGTGGTCTCACCAGGGTCCTGCGCAACTGTAGGAGGACCTCTTTGCTCCTATACTCAACTTCTCTTGTTATGAAGACCAACATGCCATTTGCTTTCTTCACTGTCTGCTGTACCTGTATACTTACTTTCAGTGACTGATGAACAAGGACCCCCAGATCCTTTTGTACTTCCCCTTTTCCCAACTTGACACCATTTAGATAATAATCTGCCTTCCTGTTTTTGCCATCAAAGTAGATAACCTCACATTTATCCCCATTAAACTGCATCTGCCATGCATCTGCCCATTCACCTAACCTGTCCAAGTCACCGTGCATCCTCATAGCATCCTCCTCACTGTTCACACTTCCACCCAGCTTTGTGTCATCTGCAAATTTGCTAATGTTACTTCACAAAATAAACAATCTTCATTTATGTTGTTGCCTTCACAACCTCAGACTGTCCGGTATGGTTTCCAACACAACTCATGCACACTTTAGAGACAGTACTTTAGAGAACGTAAGGTCGGCACTCCAATGTTTTCAGTGAACATTAATTATTTTGTGAATATTTAGAAGGACTTTGCAACTATTGATGTGGTGCAGAAGATATGTTTGGTTAAGATAATTTGGCTCTGAAGATAATTCAGCATGTTGTCTTGTGCAGTTAGAAAAGCTCACATAATGTTGAAATTATTTCTATAAGAAGTGAGTACAAACATAGGGATACAATGCTCTTATTAAATGGGGCCTTGGTGAGACACATCTGAGTGCTTATCTCTTTATTTTTAAAAGATTACTAATGCATTGGAATTAGTTCACAGGAGGTAAGACTGATTCCTGCAATGAGAGGTTTGTCATGAGATTTGTTTGGACTGGCTTGGCTTGAATCCACTGAAATTCAGAGTGAGAGGTGACAATTAAAGCATATAACACGTTGAGAGATTTTATGAGGATGGGCGTGGAAAAGACATTTATTCGTGTGGTATAAGCTAGAGCTGCTCATTACTGTCAGGAGGCCATGAGTCTTTGGAACTCAAACTCTTCTGCAAAATGCAATGGAAGTAGAGCCTCTGAGTATTCTTAGTGGTAGTTTAGTTTAGTATAGAGATATAGTGCGGAAACAGGCCCTTCGGCCCACCGAGAACGCAGTGACCAGCACATTAACACACTAGGGACAATTTACACATACACCAAGCCAATTAATCTACATACCTGTACGTTTTTGGAGTACGGGAGGAAACCACAAGATCTGGGAGAAAACCCATGCCGGGAAGGGGAGGACGTACAAACTCCGTACAGACAGCCTCTGTAGTCGGGATTGAACCCGGGTCTCCGGCACTACAAGCGCTAAAGGCAGCAACACTACCGCTGCAACACCATGTCACCCAGGTAGATGAATTCTTGACCAGTAAAAGGGCTTTCTCACTGTGCTGACACAAGACTTAACAAGAGTTTAACATCGTGGGAACCTCCTGCGATAACAGTACGGCATTCGTGGTCCACCGAGGACCTCCGTGGTGCTAACGGCAGGTAGTCGTGTAACTTTGTAAGGTCGGGAGAAAATTCAAACATTTTTGAATTTCTCCAAGAGTGACTTGAGCACTTTGTGGTGAGCGTTGCAACATTGTATGAACGCAGATGCCAGTGCGATATCCATGCGATATCCGTAATGACTCTTGCGGGTACCGTGGGAACTCCTGCGAACGGTAAACCCGGAAGCTTGACAGAGGGGACATAAGGTGAGTAAAAAAAGGTGGTCTCAATATCGCCAATGGACCATGTGTCCATCGAGGACGTCCCACCTAATTGTCATTGTTTGAGAATCTTTTTCACAGTAAGACTTGCAGAGATACCTCTCAGAAAAGCACAAAGAAAGGGGTCAAAGAAAGTCAGAAAGTTTTTAGCCATGCAGGCAAATGAGGAGGAGACTCAGCAAGAGAGACAGGTGGAGAGGCAAGAGGAGATGCCAGAGATACCACTGCCTGTGGGCGCCTTGGAGCAGGGAGAGGGTGATCAAGGTGGATTTGAGATTGCCTCCCCAGTAGCTGTTGCCTTGCCTCCCCAATAGCCTCAGCAGACGATAACATAAAGGGAAGATGGCAGAAGGTAAGGCCATATAACTTCAACAGGGAACAAGTTATCGAGGGGAACTGGTGGAGTGGTACCAATCGCAACAAGGGCCGAGAGTTCTCTAGCCGACAAATCAAAAAGAGAGGATTATAGAAATAGGGACCCGAGAAAGCGCAACGTGCTGGAGACGAAGGCTGCGGAGTATCCCCCGGTGCTCATGTGAGTATCTATAAACAATATATTAGTTATGTACAGGAGAACAATTTAATGTTATCCATGATTTAAAAACATACAATGCTACAGATGTAAAAGTGCTGTTTTTGCAGTTACCTTTAATTTATCTTGTAAGTCTGTCTGTTCCCTGCAGCTGCAATGTAAAAGTAGTGGCAGACAGCTTTTACACCCTCTTTGTTTGAAGTAGGAATCATGTCTCTAATACAGCGCGTCAATGCAAATAACAACCAGCCTGTACTCGAACCAACTTTGTATAGGCATGTCTGCAAATGAGCCAATTCTACGAACGGAGGATATTTATATAGTGTGTGAAAAAAAGTGACATCATTTGTGCCACGTGATTAACTACACTACAGTCCACGATGTTCATTCACGATTAACGGGAAAGATCGGGAGACGGACAAGTCACTCGCACAAATGACAGAATTGCCGAATACCGTGGGAACTCTTTATCTACCCCCCGTTATATCGTGCGGAACTCGTGCTGGACCACGACCACTTCACTCTGGTGACATCTTGCGTCAGGTCGCACTGTGAGAACCGGCCATAAGAGAGTGATTTGTTACTGCGGAACAATGGGAAAGTAGACTTCAGGTTACAAACATAATCTTATTAAATGGCAGACTAGGATTTGAAGATCAAGTGCTCTATTCCTGCTCCTAATTCATATTTAAGAGATGGTGGCTTAAGTAATTATAGATTCAAGTATTTGAAGAGCATTCAATTAAAATGACAAATTGGATGTGATTAGAGTTGGATTTAGTTTTGAAAAAGCAAATTACTTGGAAAGGCTGTCAAAGAGATACGGTTATCTATATTAATCAGAAGATGCAACGTTTTCTAAGAAGTTGAAGGCAAGAGTCCATTCTGTTCTTCAACAAGGCATTTTGCAGATTCCTATGAAAAGATGCAATGGTTGCAAGATAAATGTGGTTATTTCTGGATAGTGCTCTGTCGTGTATTGGATTACCTGGAGCAAGTCCAGTCAGGCACAAAGAGCTAGAGACAGTTTTTCTCTCAAAGACTAATGATTTAGCTATAGATTTCTGATATTTTGGTTCTTGGGATGGGGATGCTTGGATAATGGCTGAAATCAGTCAAAGGGAATAAAACTCATTCTGCATGGTGGATCAAACATAACAGAATGGAACATTTCAGTTAAATCTTTTCTGCCAACCCAAACATAAAGATCTTTTCTCACTCTTTGTCATGGGTTCAATAATTACTATTCTTTTATTGTTGAGCGATCATTACCATCGCTGCTTGACAAGTAGAACATGAGAACAGTTTTGACTGGTATTTCTCCTGGCCCTGTTGGACAAAAAACTGTTTGGCCCAGAAACGAAAGTTGAAGCTGCAGACTTAATTAAAAAGAAATACGCAGCTTATAGTTTTGCAAGTGTACAATCCAAAGATCAGTTTGGAAGCCAATTCCACTCAATATTAGTTTTATCCTCGCTCACTTGTTGGAGTGGCCATTTGGCTTTATTTTGTGTGTTATAAATTATGGCATTTGCCTTTAAATTTTGCCAGCCTGTAATTATGTGGGTGGAATTTATTGCATAGTCCGTGGCGTGTTTGCTGCTGGGATTTTGCGCAGAAAGCGGTCAGCTAGTTAGTTTTAGTCTTGGAGCTCAACATGGTAAGAAGGAATATCCTTCGACCATGTGGAGCTATGCTGAGACATGAGGAGTTTTCTAACATTTCAAAGCAATATGCTGGAGTTTCACGAAGATTAAGGTGTACGAGTCAAAGAAGAAGGTTGGATGAATATCTTACGGTTTCTCTTCAACAATAAAGAAACTATTAATCAAAAGAGTGTTATGAAGATTTATCTTTAGAAAAGCTCTGAAAGTCTCGTGGAGAGCTCGCATGCATAAAACGACATTCTCCTAACCCCATGCTGTCTCCTAAATGGCTTAGAGGGAGCGATCTCTCGAATGATATAATAATCTGCCACTACACTTGTTACTATACAGGAGCCATTCCGCCCATCGGGATTATGCACAATCCAAACAGTGCAATCCTATTAGTTCTTGCAGAACCTGCATGCTGGGCATAGGTCATTAAATCAGCTCAGTGGATTATATTTATACCTCTTAACTCGTGCTTCCATCCAGTGTAAATCATGATAATTTTGCAGCCTTGCTGAATTTATACTTCTTTGGGAGGAGCCTCACACTGTGCCTGTGCATGGTCTCATCCTCACATGTTTTACTTTCATTCAATAAGCACTGAAAAAGAGTAGTATGTAGTTCTACTGCATTACTTTACATCTACTGCTTCTCATGACCTCAAGATATCCAGATTCTTTCCAACATTACCTTTTCAGCATAATCATTGGGAAATTCGCAACTATCATTTGTTTACAGCAGAGTCCTGCAAACATTGGTGAAATAAATAATTGTCTGTTTTTGTGCAATGTTTAAAAGAAGCCTGCATGTGTAAATGTGCAAAAATAATTTCACTGTGCAGTTACACATGTGACAAATATAGCACCATTGGTCCATTGAAACATCTGTTGACGAAGACACCAAGACAACTATCTTACTTTTCTTTGAATATTGCTGTGAGATTTTATAAATTCACTCTGGAATATATAAAACTTTGGAAATACATCTCATCAAAAGGTGTTTCCCTCATTTTAGACAGGTCAACTTTGATAGATGCCAGAGATGGCAGGTGCTGGAATCTAAAGCATATTCTGACCGGGATCTTGGATTCAGGATTTAGACGCAGTAACAGTGAAGGACTGACAATATATTTGCAAGTCAGACTGATGTGCTATTTCAAGGGGATCTACAAATGGTGATGTTCCCAGAAGTTGCTAAGTTATTCTTATGTTTTGGAGGTGCTTTCCCAATAGCCTGGACAAGAAACTACAGTGCAATTTTAGATGGTATGCATTGTATTCGCTTCGCGCCATTAGTTAATGGGGTGAAAATCAAACCGTCATTGATGGCT